>NW_027325358.1:30005024-30381082 GCF_036924035.1 Leuresthes tenuis
CGATTCTGCTCAGTGACAACAGAGGTTTTTACCAAATGGTCTGAAATATTTCCATGTGCACAAGCAGATGCACTCTCAGTAGCAAAATCACGCGTAAAATAACTCATTTCTAGATTTGAAATTCCTGAAAAGATCTTCAGTGATACTTAGACACACTTTGTAAACAATGTCATCTCACTGATGGCAAAGAACTTAAAATAGACCTTAGAAACCACTGTGATATAGAAGGTTTCGCTAACACATTGGAATTGTTTTACTATTTACATATGCATGTGCAGTGAAGAATTGCTTGCTGCTGATAAATGCAAAGAAGAACAGCTTACACATAGATGCTCACATATAGGCTGCTGAATGCAATGAAGACCTGCTTATCCAGTAAAGTTCAATGTCAATGTGTAATATTCAATTAGGATTTGCAAAACAGTGAAGTTAAACAATGAATGGGTCCATAGTCGGTATGAGAAGACTACAGGAATATTTACCTGGGTGTACGTTCAAACAGAGATGAGAAAATTGCGATAAATGATTGTTTGTTTGTTTGTTAGTATGTATATGAATGTTATGTGTATAAACTGTGTTGAGTTGTAGTTACTCAGTAGTGTCTCAGTGAAACAACCGACGGGGGAAGCCTTGCGGTGACAACAAAAGCAGTGTTTTACTGATGAGTCAAGTTGCTCCAGTGTACTCCATACAAACTGGTTGGCTACTGAAGGGATAGAAAATGGGGAATACTTGTTTTAAAGCAAACAAGGAATTAGATGGGAAAAATACATGTTTTAACGGGACCCAGACAATATTATATAGATGTCGCCACTGAAGTAAAGAACATTTACGTGGGATGGTGTGAGGGTCCTCGTTTGGCTGACGTTCGCCGATATGCTCGCCATGCTCAGAACCAAGTTGAGACGCGTAAGACAACCAAAAGGGACAAGTGTGAAAAGGAGCTGCATTTGGCAACCATGACTATGTATTACGCAGTTGGTGTAAACAGAGGACGAGGCCGAAGTCGAAGACGTGGACGTGTGGGAGAGGAGGTCGAAATGGGCCACGCCAGAGCTATGATCCGAATATTTGTTTTTACTGTGGCCAGACTGGACACTGGAAGAAGGACTGTCCACAGCTAAAAAGTGATGAAATTGGGCAAAAGGCTGACTGAGGGTGGGAGGCAGGTTCTGGACGTCACGCGGCAGCGGAGCCTCCACTAATGGGTGATAGCACAAACACACTCACACATTTTTCCTGCTCTGTGTAGTGAAGCAACGCTTGCCGACTGTGATTCACGTAGTAAAGTTTTGCATGCTATTTCCGTCCTAGAGCAAAGATATTTCTCTCAGAATATAGGAACTTATGTTCATCAGTAGTGACGTCAGGGGAGTTTGATTGTCCTCCAAAGTTAAGTGGAAACCACGTTTAATGTATGTCTGCATCAGGCCAGGTTGTGAAGGAGAAAATGACAATGCCCATTGCGTGTTGTCACTCCCGATGAGCTCTCCTTCAAACACTCATTTTTGTTATCAGAGTTGTGTCCCATTAACCTGATGGGCTGTGATCTCATGTGTAAATTAGGCATTATTTTAACTTCTACACCAGAGGGTGTTAAGGTTATGTTACAGCCTGACAAAGTTTTCACAGCAGTGCAGTTTGATTCATCGGCACTTACATATGCTTATGAGTGGAAACTTCCCAGCTCTCCTTTTTCACAACAACTAGTGGAAGAAGCAAAAGCGTTAGTTTCACCCCTTTCTGATTTCATGCAACCTACTGATTTGCACTGCACATCACACATTTCTTTGGGGCCTGACAATGACTATGAGAAGAAGTGAAAAAATATGTGCGCCTACTTTATTGACTCCAGAGCACTTCGATTTTTTTAATGTTTGTGGTACTCGCCCTCACATTTCCTTGGCCAAACGTACACACTGGCAGTGACAAGTTGTGGGAGAGTTTGTTGCTACATGTCAGAAAGAAATGGAGTGGACTGTTTCACCTGCTGATCCAAATTTGATGTTTTCTGAACGATTGTCAGCATACAAAAAAACATTTTTGAGTACAATGCATTGTCAAAGAACTGTGGACTTAATTCCTACCACAGAATCACATTTTGAAGCATGTTTTTTATCTGAAACAGATTTGTCTTCGATACCCATGTTGGCTGAAGTGCCCAATGATCTTTGGGCTAAGAGCAAATATGATGTGGGGTTGATAAAAGGCTGTGAACCAGTAATTGTCACCCCTAAATCAGACTTTTGTCCATGTAAAAAACAATACCCTTTTAAGCCTGAAGCAATTAAAGGGATTAAACCTGTTTTTCAATCTTTTCAGAAAACAGGCGTTATTGTTCCTTTTGAAAATTCACCTGTGCTTACTCCATTGTTTCCTGTTAAAAAGATTGAAGATGCTGGCCAGCCAGATGAATGGCGTTTTGTACAGGACCTCCAAGCGGTGAATGCTGCAGTTCAGCCACATGCTCCTACTGTGCCCAACCCACACACTATTTTGTCTCAAATTACATCAGATGCACAGTTTTTCTCAGTGGTTGACTTGTCGCCAGTGCACCCTGATAGCCCATTTTGGTTTGCTTTTTAGTTTGAAGGGAGATCTTGGACTTTTACCCGGTTATGCCAGGGGTACTGTGAAAGTCCCACTATTTACAATGCTGCCCTCAAAGCTAGTCTGGATTAACTTCAATCAACCACAGGCTCTGCTCTTTTGCAGTATGTGGATGACATCCTTTTATGTAGTCCATCTAAACAACAGTGTGAAAAAGACCAAATGACTCAAATAACTTTCTTGCTTTCAAAATTTTTCCTCTAGTGACGCTGACTTAGAGAGGGATGAAGATAATCATGTTTAATTGTTCATGTTTTGATTGTTTATCATTGGACCCTTTATTACTATGATGCCTGCATTTTAAACTCACGTTGTGTGCAAATGCAGGCTGATGTTTTACAGATAAAGTTATTATTTTCCTTGTTTCTTTTGGGTTGATTAATATAATGGTATTATTATAATCAAAAGGGAGGAATGTAATGGAAAATAATTCTTATATGCATTGTATTGAGTGTTACTGTGTATAACCTGCAAATGACCGAGCTGCAAGGTACCAACCTGCCCTGTTTTCTTAAATTCCTCTTTACAATGGTGGGCTTGTTATAATGAGATAGCTGCACTTTAGGGGGGACAGGGTTAGGCTGGTATTTACGAGGGTGTCTGGGTAACCTCAACTGATGGTTGGGGAGGAAAGTTAGAAGAACAATCAATTATACCCAAAAACAGATGACGTGATGAGCGGGCAATATAACTGTGTGTTTTTGCTTCAGTGGTCAGAGCAACTCTGTATTCTGTACTGTGTTGTTCTCTCTTGCAAGATATTATTATTAAAGCCTCTTATCTCCTCACAAGAAAATAACTGACTCCCCAAATGCAAGTGTCAGGACAAATGATCAAACTTCTCCAAGCTTCAGTCTGCAGAGAAGTACAAGACAGGGTTGCTCACTTTCTCCCTCACTTTTTGCTATTTTCATCAAACCTTTAGCAGCTGCTATCAGACAAGATAGAAATATTAAAGACATCCAACCCCAAAATATTGAGCATAAAATAAGTCTTTATGCTGATGATGTATTACTTTTCCTTCAGAACTCACAGACGTCTCTCACTCACACGATCACACTCATAAATAAATTCTCAGCACTTTCTGACTACTCTATCAATTGGTCTAAGACCACAGTTCTGCCCATTAACTGTAGGGTCCAGAATATACCTGCGATCACTTTACAGTCAGGAAATATTAGATATTTAGGCATAAACATTTCCTCCAGGCTCTCAGAGCTAACAAAGCTAATTTATGTGCAATTATTAAAGACAGTAGAGGACAATCTCTCTCGTTGGAAGTCCTTACCTATATCACTTATGGGGAGAGTTACAACCATTAAAATGATGACACTACCAAAAGTTAACTATTTGTTCTCAATGATCCCCATAAAACCAACCTGCTACTTGGTTTAAGTCACTAGATTCATGCATCTCTAAATTTCTGTGGAAAAACAAACCACCACGTATTAGTTTAAAAACCCTACAGAAGACCAAGGACAGTGGTGGATTAGATTTACCTAATTTTCAGCACTATTCCTAGAAAAAATCACAAATGTTTCAAAAGCATTAACATCAGCACCTCTCTGACAGCCTGGTGGGAATTTCTTAAAATAACAAAGTCTTCACTTGTCCCGTGTAAGCTTACACCCATCTGGAACAATCCTGACATCCTGCAAAACAAAAAAATGCTAAACTTTACTCTGTGGAAGATCAAAGGAATCAAACATCTGGAACATATAATCCAAAATGGACAATTTATTTCATTTGATGAGCTCATATCACAACATGAGATAGGCAGCAATAAATTCCTAGAATATCAACAACTTAAGTCTATAATAACAAAGAAATATATCCTCCACCAACCAGACTTACAACTCCCGATTAGGGTAGCAGAATTTCTAAGCATCTGCACCCCAAAACTACTATCAAAAATGTATAAATTATTGTCTAAGATAGATGACACAATGTCTCTACCGTCCTCAAAATGGGAGGCAGATTTATCCATCAGTTCTAGTCATAGCTTCTGGCCACAAATATGTTTGAACACCTTCAGAATGACTCAAAATCCTAATTTACAGCTCATACAATACAAAATTCTTCATAAAACACACTATACAGGACAAAGGATGTTCAGGATGGGTCTAACACACTCAAACATCTGCTCACATTGCACAGATAACACATCTGATGATTATGCACACGCTTTGTGGTTTTGTGCGCCTGTCCAGAAGTTCTGGCTTGAAGTCTGTGCGGACCTATCAACATGGCTAAAGTGTAGCATTCCTGCATGCCCCACACTGTGCATACTGGGTGACTTAGACAACATCAACATGGAATTTAGCTTAGCACACATGATCCTCACAGTGTTATGTATAGCAAAGAAAACTATTCTCATGAACTGGAAAGCGAAGAACAATCTGTATATTAACCAGTTTAGAAATCGCTCTGGGCGGTTGGGTGTGTGCTGGGGGGGGCTGTGTGGCTTCGGGCGTCTGGTGGTCTCTCGGGTCGTGGGGACCGGGTTGGTCATTGCTAGGGGGGACTGTGTGTCGGGCTTGGAGGGCAGTTTTGGGGGCTTGCGGGTTGGGCTGTCTTGCGGTGTGGGGCGGGGTCCCTTAGGGGCCTTGGGGTGGTGGCTGCTGGCTCTGTACCGGGTGACCGCGCCGCTCTGGCATGGGTGGTGGAGCTGGGCCTTGACCTGGTGGCTTGCCGCTGCCTTGTGCCCGGGGCGGGGCCCTGCCTGTGCCTGGGGGGTCTGGGTTGCCCTGGACATGCCACAGTATGCGTGGGTTGGTGCAGGTCCTGGTGCCGGGCTCGTTGCTCTGGGAACTCCAAGGTGTCCGCAGGTGGTTGTTTTTTTAGGGTGTTGGGGCGTGCGGTGAGGCGGAGGGGGTCTGTGTGGGGGTGTGCTTTTCCCCTGTTGGGAGGGGCCTGGGGGGGCCTGGGTGATGGTGGGTCTCAGGCCCGGGCTGCTGCGACTGGTGTGACCGGGTGATTTGTTTGTTTGTTTGTTTGATTTTTGTTGTTGTTTGTTTGTTTTTGTAGAGGTCCTCCGGGGTGGGGTTGGGTTGAGTGGTGTGGGGCAGGATTGGTTCCTTCTGGGGGTACAGTAGCTCCCGGAATATGGTGACTGCAGGCCCCGAGCCTGATGGACATCAGGCCCTCCTGCCCTGTGTTGGGTCCCAGGTAGCAGGGATGCCTATTGCAGCCAGTCTCTGTAAACATAAACAATAAACATTTACAAAACTTCCCTTGGCAAAGCAAATCTGTTTGGCATAAAGGTATTCAGACTACAATTCTGCTGCCAACAACACTAAACCTTTAGGAATCCGAGAATAAGCTTATTTTCACGAGTTCTACACAATTTCGGATTTTGATATAAAATTAATTCCTTCACTCAAACCAAGTTAAAACTGCTTTGTCCTTCATATTTATCCATGTCTAAATAGCTTTAAACAAAAAAGAACGTTGTACTTTGCAGGATAGGAAAGAACAACACTAAACCTTTTCAGGAATCCGAGAATAAGCGTTGTTTGACGAGTTCTACACAATATCGGATTTTGATATAAAATGAAATCCTTCACTCAAACCAAGTTAAAACTGCTTTGTACTTCATATTTATCCATGTCTAAATAGCTTTAAACAAAAACAAACGTAGTACTTTCCAGGATAGGAAACAACAACACTAAATTTTTTCAGGAATCCAAGAATAAGCTTCTTTTCACGAGTTCTACACAATTCCGGATTTTGATATAAAATTAATTCCTTCACTCAAACCAAGTTAAAACTGCTTTGTCCTTCATATTTATCCATGTCTAAATAGCTTTAAACAAAAAAGAACGTTGTACTTTGCAGGATAGGAAAGAACAACACTAAACCTTTAGGAATCCGAGAATAAACTTATTTTCACGAGTTCTACACAATTTCAGATTTTGTTATAAAATGAATTCCTTCACTCAAACCAAGTTAAAACTGCTTTGTCCTTCATATTTTTGCATGTCTAAATAGGTTTCAGGCATAAAATTCTTCATATTACCCTGTATGTGAAAGAAGCATACTTGTGATGGAGCAATACACTCCTTTGGGGTAACCTAAACTGATGGTTGGGGAGGAAAGTTAGAAGAACAATCAACTATCAACCAAAGACAGATGACGTGATGAGCGGGCAATATAACTGTGTGTTTTTACTTCAGTGGTCAGAGCAACTCTGTATTCTGTACTGTGTTGTTCTCTCTTTCAAGATATTATTATTAAAGCCTCTTATCTCCTCAGAAGAAAATAACTGACTCTGTGCGTTACTAAATTTCCACCACAATTTTGGCGTCACGAACAGGATCCCTCGACTGGTGTCTCTGGACCGGATCGCAGTGCATGGCCAGCCTGGACTGAAGTAGCTGTTCCAGCCTCATACCTCCAAGGCCTTTTCTGAGAGAGAGGACTGGCAGGTCCTTTTCCTGAATACCAGCGCTGGGATCATTTTTGAAATATGATAGTCTGAGACGATAGGACTGCTTTTTAGTTTTTATTTGAATAAAAGAGGGTTTCCCGGTTGTGTCATTAGTGAGACAGAGATTTCATGGGTAAGTGAAACTTTTGAAGCAGTCCGAAGAAGTGTGAAGTACTCCGAAGAAGTGTGAGTACAGATTAAGGTCCTCATTGGAGACGTCCTTTGAGTGAAGGAATATATTTCCCCATTCCAAGTCTGAGAATGGGAAACAGTAGGTCTCAGACTTTTGACCCTACCAGGGGACCTGAGCATGATGAAATGAAAAAGACATATGGTCCAGAGGTTTTCCACCTGAAGGTTCTTTTAGTATGTTAGAAATAAGAAAATTAGAAGAAAAGTTTTGCAAATATGAGAAAGAGATGAAGCAAAAAAAAGAAAATTAAGTTTAAATAAGAAGTAAGAAAGGTATAGAATTTTGGAAAAAATAAAGTGTATTAAGAGAAAGAAAGGAAAATGTTAAACAAATGCCATGACGGAATGATGATAATAATTTAGTATTAGCTGTGCCGGATCCAGACCTGGACTCCTGCCCTCCACGACGCCTGCAACAACAACAGCCAGCCCTGCCACAAGCCTCTGGCTCTCGGGAAGAAGGGACTTCTTCCATCCTCCCTCGGGAAGAAATTCCATCATTCTCACAACATCAGTTACATAGGTCTGATGATGAGGAAAAGGAAGACGTTTGGTTCTCCAGCATACCTGCCCAAGAACTTTTAACGCAAGTGACAAAAATCCTTTACCCACAATCTGGACTTCAGAGATCTAAACGTGAGAAAAAACAAAACCAGATTCAAACCATGCCTATGGTTAAAGTTGCAGTTCCCACTGGACCATTACTGGTTTATCGACCCTGGACTGAGACTGACATCATGGAAGCATAACAATGCTTACCAGATCCAGAGATTTCTGGACCCCATTTTGCTGACGAGTTGCGAGATTTCTGCGCACAATTCTGCCTGACTGGGGTTGAATTGCGTCGCATATTGGCAAAAAAGTTCAAACCGACCGACCTCGGCAAAATAGAGGCCAGTATGCTACAACTGGATTTGCGACCTACCAACAGTGAACGAGGACATAATGATAATGCTCAATATGAAGCAGCCATCCAAAGACTGTGTCAAGCCATCACCACTCAATTTCCAACCAAAATCAATATGTCCCACATTTACACCTGCAAACAGAAACCTGGTGAAGGGACTGATGATTTTGTACACCGCATCCTTGAGAAAGTCAGCAAGCACAGCGGTCATCAGAGACCAAGGGATTTGGGTAATGAATCAGGACCATGGGAGAGTATTGCATGCAATGGAATGTCCAACCATAGTTGGTAAAAAGCGGGTAAGAAAAGGTTAAAATACCCGACTGTACACAATCAATAGTGGGAGCGTATGTGTTCGGCTACAAGAAGGTGTGAAAGTCCGACCATGGTTTGTAAAAAGCGGGTAAGAAAAGGTGCGAATGCCCGACAATGTATGATCAAAAGAGGGAGCGGAGGTTTTCGGCTGCAAGAAGGTCTGAATGTCCAACCATAATTTTTTTTAAAACGGGGAAGAAAATAATCGAAAGCCCGACTATACACCATCAAAAGCGGGAGCGGAGGTGTTCAGCTGCAAGAAGGTCTGAATGTCCATCAATAATTGCTAGAAAACATGAAAGAAAATTTTCGAATATCAAACCGCACATGATCATAAGCGGGAGAGGAGGTGTTCAGCTGCAGGAAGGTTTGAATGTCCACCCATAATTCCTGAAAAATGGGTAAAAAAAAAGGTAAGAATGCCCAACCATACATCATCAAAAGCAGGTGTGAATGTTAGATCATAATTTGCAAAAAGCTGATGAGAAAGGGTGAGAATGCCCGACTATACACCATCAAATGCAGGAGCGGAGGTGTTCGGCTGTAAGGAGGTGTGAATCTCCGACCATAATTGCTGAAAAATGTGTTAGAAAAGGTAAGAATGCCGGACCATACATCATCAAAAGCGGGAGAGGTGGTGTTCGGCTGCAAGTAGGTGTGAATGTCCAGCCATAATTACTCACAAACGGGTAAGAAAAGGTAGTATTGCCAGACCATACATGATCAAAACAGGGAGCGGAGGTGGTTCGGCTGCAAGAAGGTGTGAATGTCCGACTAAAGTTCAAATATATTAACAAAAGCGGGAGGAGAGGTCTTCGGATGAGAGTGGTTGAGAATTTCCAACCATAATCTATAAAATGCGGTGAAAAAAAAGGTGTGATAGAACACTAAAAGGTGGAGCGGAAATGTTCGGCTGCAAGAAGGTGTGAATGTCCGACTATATTTGGTGAAAAGCAGGTGAAGCAAGGTCTGAATGCCCAACCTTACATCATGAAAAGCGAGATCAGAGGTGTTTGGCTGAGAGAAGGCCACAGTTTGCGATGCAATAATTAAAGGCCTCATGCCAGATGTCGCCACTGAAGTAAAGAACATTTACGTGGGATGGTGTGAGGGTCCTCGTTTGGCTGACGTTCGCCGATATGCTCGCCATGCTCAGAACCAAGTTGAGACGCGTAAGACAACCAAAAGGGACAAGTGTGAAAAGGAGCTGCATTTGGCAGCCATGACCATGTATTACGCAGTTGGTGTAAACAGAGGACGAGGCCGAAGTCGAAGACGTGGACGTGTGGGAGAGGAGGTCGAAATGGGCCACGCCAGAGCTATGATCCGAATATTTGTTTTTACTGTGGCCAGACTGGACACTGGAAGAAGGACTGTCCACAGCTGAAAAGTGATGAAATTGGGCAAAAGGCTGACTGAGGGTGGGAGGCAGGTTCTGGACGTCACGCGGCAGCGGAGCCTCAAACTAATGGGTGATAGCACAAACACACTCACACATTTTTCCTGCTCTGTGTAGTGAAGAAACGCTTGCCGACTGTGATTCACGTAGTAAAGTTTTGCATGCTATTTCCGTCCTAGAGCAAAGATATTTCTCTCAGAATATAGGAACTTATGTTCATCAGTAGTGACGTCAGGGGAGTTTGATTGTCCTCCAAAGTTAAGTGGAAACCACGTTTACTGTATGTCTGCCTCAGGCCAGGTTGTGAAGGAGAAAATGACAATGCCCATTGCGTGTTGTCACTCCCGATGAGCTCTCCTTCAAACACTCATTTTTGTTATCAGAGTTGTGTCCCATTAACCTGATGGGCTGTGATCTCATGTGTAAATTAGGCATTATTTTAACTTCTACACCAGAGGGTGTTAAGGTTATGTTACAGCCTGACAAAGTTTTCACAGCAGTGCAGTTTGATTCATCGGCACTTACATATGCTTATGAGTGGAAACTTCCCAGCTCTCCTTTTTCACAACAACTAGTGGAAGAAGCAAAAGTCTTAGTTTCACCCCTTTCTGATTTCATGCAACCTACTGATTTGCACTGCACATAACACATTTCTTTGGAGCCTGACAATGACTATGAGAAGAAGTGAAAAAATATGTGCGCCTACTTTATTGGCTGTGTCGCTCACTCCAGAGCACTTCGATTTTTTTAATGTTTGTGGCACTCGCCCTCACATTTCCTTGGCCAAACGTACACACTGGCAGTGACAAGGTGTGGGAGAGTTTGTTGCTACATGTCAGAAATAAATGGAGTGGACCGTTTCACCTGCTGATCCAAATTTGATGTTTTCTGAACGATTGTCAGCATACAAAAAAACATTTTTGAGTACAATGCATTGTCAAAGAACTGTGGACTTAATTCCTACCACAGAATCACATTTTGAAGCATGTTTTTTATCTGAAACAGATTTGTCTTCGATACCCATGTTGGCTGAAGTGCCCAATGATCTTTGGGCTAAGAGCAAATATGATGTGGGGTTGATAAAAGGCTGTGAACCAGTAATTGTCACCCCTAAATCAGACTTTTGTCCATGTAAAAAACAATACCCTTTTAAGCCTGAAGCAATTAAAGGGATTAAACCTGTTTTTCAATCTTTTCAGAAAACAGGCGTTATTGTTCCTTTTGAAAATTCACCTGTGCTTACTCCATTGATTCCTGTTAAAAAGATTAAAGATGCTGGCCAGCCAGATGAATGGCGTTTTGTACAGGACCTCCAAGCGGTGAATGCTGCAGTTCAGCCACATGCTCCTACTGTGCCCAACCCACACACTATTTTGTCTCAAATTACATCAGATGCACAGTTTTTCTCAGTGGTTGACTTGTCGCCAGTGCACCCTGATAGCCCATTTTGGTTTGCTTTTTAGTTTGAAGGGAGATCTTGGACTTTTACCCGGTTATGCCAGGGGTACTGTGAAAGTCCCACTATTTACAATGCTGCCCTCAAAGCTAGTCTGGATTAACTTCAATCAACCACAGGCTCTGCTCTTTTGCAGTATGTGGATGACATCCTTTTATGTAGTCCATCTAAACAACAGTGTGAAAAAGACAGTGAATCTGTTGAAACATCTTCATTCTTATGGCCATAAAGCCAGCCTTTCTAATTTACAGTTTGTACAGGACGAAGTCACCTTTTTGGGTCATGTGATTTCTAAGGATGGGCGCTCACTTTCTCCTAAACGTGTTGCTGCAGTTCAGATCATTCCTAAACCAGTTACTAAAAAACAGCTTATGTCATTCTTAGGTATAACATCTTACTGCAGGAACTTTATTCCTAACTACTCTTTTCTCGAAGCTCTCTTAGGTGCTCTTATCCATGGTAAAGGCCTCCAGTCAGCTGATCGTGTTCCATGGACTCCTGAGGCTGAATCAGCCTTTAGCCAGCTTAAGCTGGCTCTTCAAACAGCACCAACACTTGGCATTCCAGATCCTCATAAACCTTTCATACAGGCAGTTGATGAGAAGCATGGTTGTATGACATCTGTTCTTATGCAGGAACATGGGGCAGGCAAAGGCCAGTGGCTCATTTCTCAGCAAAACTGGACTCTGTGGCTGCAGGCCTGCCTGGTTGTCTTCGTGTTGTTGCAGCTGCAGAGAAAGCTGTCCTGGCCTCCCAAGATATTGTGGGCTACGCTAATTTGACTGTTTTGGTTCCTCATGCTGTTGCCATTATTCTTCTCGAGCAGAAAACTTCACATCTTTCAACTACTCGTTGGCTCAGATACACCTCTGTGATATGCCAAATGTCACTGTTAAACGTTGTACTGTTCTGAATCCTGCTACTTTGCTTCCGACTCCTGAGGATGGGGAGCCTCATGACTGTGAAGCTGTTTTGGAACAAGTTTGTACACCCCGACCTGATCTTTTAGAGACTCCTCTTCCAAACTCTGACATGATTCTTTTTGTAGATGGATCAGCTTTGCGTGATCCAGCCACAGGTACTAACTGTGTTTGGTTTGCAGTATGTTCTTCACATGACACTTTGTTGTCTGGTTCTCTTCCTAAACATTTCTCTGCTCAAACTACTGAGCTTATTGCACTTACTGAAGCTTGTAAGTTGGCAGCTGGTAAGTCTGTCACTATTTACACAGATTCCAGATATGCTTTTGGTGTTGTTCATGACTTTGGTGCGCTGTGGAAACACAGGCATTTCCTTAAATCAGATGGTAAAACTATTCTGAACTCCAAGCAGGTTTCTGATCTTCTTGATGCGATCCTTTTGCCTACAGCAATCTCGGTCTGTAAGTGTGCGGCTCACACTAACTCAGACAATCCTGTTGCTTGTGGCAATGCCAGAGCTGATGCTGCAGCTAAGCAAGCAGCTAAATCTTTTCCTGTTTTCTCTTCCCTCTCTTTGCAGGCAGAAGACTCCCTCACAGATCTCCATGCTTTGCAAACTTTTGCCTCTGCAGATGAAATTTGGTCCTCTGGACGCATTTGGTCCTCTGTGGGTGCAACTCATATGGATGGTGTTTGGATGGGACCTAATGGTAAACCCTGTCTACCTAAACATTTTTTTCCTCATTTTTCAAAATTGACACATGGGTTGGACCATGTGTCAAAAGGGGGGATGCTGAATGCACTCACTGCTCAGTGGTTCACAAAAGGGTTCAGTTCATATGCGCAAAAATACTGTCAGTCATGTATGGTTTGTGCCACACATAATGTAGGAAAGGCATTACACACATCGCAAGTTGCACACCCTCCACCAGAGAAACCTTTTGAACATTTGATGATGGATTTTGTTGAACTCACACCAGCTGAAGGAAAGAAATATGCACTAGTAATAGTGGACGTGTTTAGTAAATGGGTTGAAGTTTTCCCTGCAAAACATGCAAACAGTAATGCAGTGACTAAAGCACTGCTAAACAGAAATCATTCCTAGATGGGGCATTCCAGAGAAGATCAGCAGTGATAATGGCACACATTTTGTAAACACTGCATTGACTGAGGTTGGTAAATTCCTGGGAATAACCTTGCGCACACATTGTGCTTATCATCCACAGAGTGGAGGTGCTGTGGAAAGAGAAAATGGTACATTAAAGTCCAAGTTAGCCAAATGTTGTGAAGAAACAGGTCTGCCATGGACAAAAGCATTACCTATTGTGCTTACCTACATGAGAATGAGAATCAGAGCTCAAGTGAATCTCAGCCCATTTGAAATTTTATTTGGCAGACCTCCTAACCTGGGATTGGGACCTGTAACCAGACCCCTCCCTTCCACAACTGTTTGTGATGATGCTATGTTGTCTTACTGTCGAAACCTTTCCACTGTTCTATCTCAAGTTTCACAGACAGTAAAAGCAGCCCTTCCAGCCACAGAAAACACACCACTCCAACCAGATGACAGGTGGTGAAGGAACTTCGCAGGAAACATTGGAAGTCCAAACGTTGGCAAGGCCCGTTCCAGGTGCTACTGGTCACTCACATAGATGTTAAAGTTGCAGAGAGAGCAACCTGGATTCATGCCAGTCACTGTAAGAAGGTACCAGAACCAGTAGATGACTTCCACCCTGACATACATCAGCCTAACCAACACGCCCGGAAGGACAAAGATAAGAGTCAGCAGTAAAAGCTGTACTCCACCGGTGTGTTAAGTGCTAGTAACCTCTGACACCGAAGATTGAAACATCCTTACTGAGACCTGCGATGAAGGTGATCATACACATGCTGTGAACCATGGCAGAAACTGTTTGTTGTTTGTATTTTCTTATTTGTAACCAGCATGTGCACATTGTACACATTCGTCCTGTACAAACTGTAACTTAGAAAGGCTGGCTTTATGGCCATAAGAAGGAAGATGTTTCAACAGATTCACTGTCTTTTTCACACTGTTGTTTAGATGGACTACATAAAAGGATGTCATCCACATACTGCAAAAGAGCAGAGCCTGTGGTTGATTGAAGTTAATCCAGACTAGCTTTGAGGGCAGCATTGTAAATAGTGGGACTTTCACAGTACCCCTGGCATAACCGGGTAAAAGTCCAAGATCTCCCTTCAAACTAAAAAGCAAACCAAAATGGGCTATCAGGGTGCACTGGCGACAAGTCAACCACTGAGAAAAACTGTGCATCTGATGTAATTTGAGACAAAATAGTGTGTGGGTTGGGCACAGTAGGAGCATGTGGCTGAACTGCAGCATTCACCGCTTGGAGGTCCTGTACAAAACGCCATTCATCTGGCTGGCCAGCATCTTTAATCTTTTTAACAGGAAACAATGGAGTAAGCACAGGTGAATTTTCAAAAGGAACAATA
The DNA here is from genome assembly GCF_036924035.1 of Leuresthes tenuis. Lineage (NCBI taxonomy): Eukaryota > Metazoa > Chordata > Actinopteri > Atheriniformes > Atherinopsidae > Leuresthes > Leuresthes tenuis. The sequence goes on from NW_027325358.1 coordinate 30,019,728, forward strand.
ACGCCTGTTTTCTGAAAAGATTGAAAAACAGGTTTAATCCCTTTAATTGCTTCAGGCTTAAAAGGGTATTGTTTTTTACATGGACAAAAGTCTGATTTAGGGGTGACAATTACTGGTTCACAGCCTTTTATCAACCCCACATCATATTTGCTCTTAGCCCAAAGATCATTGGGCACTTCAGCCAACATGGGTATCGAAGACAAATCTGTTTCAGATAAAAAACATGCTTCAAAATGTGATTCTGTGGTAGGAATTAAGTCCACAGTTCTTTGACAATGCATTGTACTCAAAAATGTTTTTTTGTATGCTGACAATCGTTCAGAAAACATCAAATTTGGATCAGCAGGTGAAACGGTCCACTCCATTTCTTTCTGACATGTAGCAACAAACTCTCCCACACCTTGTCACTGCCTGTGTGTACGTTTGGCCAAGGAAATGTGAGGGCGAGTACCACAAACATTAAAAAAATCGAAGTGCTCTGGAGTGAGCGACACAGCCAATAAAGTAGGCGCACATATTTTTTCACTTCTTCTCATAGTCATTGTCAGGCCCCAAGGAAATGTGTGATGTGCAGTGCAAATCAGTAGGTTGCATGAAATCAGAAAGGGGTGAAACTAACGCTTTTGCTTCTTCCACTAGTTGTTGTGAAAAAGGAGAGCTGGGAAGTTTCCACTCATAAGCATATGTAAGTGCCGATGAATCAAACTGCACTGCTGTGAAAACTTTGTCAGGCTGTAACATAACCTTAACACCCTCTGATGTAGAAGTTAAAATAATGCCTAATTTACACATGAGATCACAGCCCATCAGGTTAATGGGACACAACTCTGATAACAAAAATGAGTGTTTGAAGGAGAGCTCATCGGGAGTGACAACACGCAATGGGCATTGTCATTTTCTCCTTCACAACCTGGCCTGATGCAGACATACAGTAAACGTGGTTTCCACTTAACTTTGGAGGACAATCAAACTCCCCTGACGTCACTACTGATGAACATAAGTTCCTATATTCTGAGAGAAATATCTTTGCTCTAGGACGGAAATAGCATGCAAAACTTTACTACGTGAATCACAGTCGGCAAGCGTTTCTTCACTACACAGAGCAGGAAAAATGTGTGAGTGTGTTTGTGCTATCACCCATTAGTGGAGGCTCCGCTGCCGCGTGACGTCCAGAACCTGCCTCCCACCCTCAGTCAGCCTTTTGCCCAATTTCATCACTTTTCAGCTGTGGACAATCCTTCTTCCAGTGTCCAGTCTGGCCACAGTAAAAACAAATATTCGGATCATAGCTCTGGCGTGGCCCATTTCGACCTCCTCTCCCACACGTCCACGTCTTCGACTTCGGCCTCGTCCTCTGTTTACACACACTGCGTAATACATGGTCATGGCTGCCAAATGCAGCTCCTTTTCACACTTGTCCCTTTTGGTTGTCTTACGCGTCTCAACTTGGTTATGAGCATGGCGAGCATATCGGCGAACGTCAGCCAAACGAGGACCCTCACACCATCCCACGTAAATGTTCTTTACTTCAGTGGCGACATCTGGCATGAGGCCTTTAATTATTGCATCGCAAACTGTGGCCTTCTCTCAGCCAAACACCTCTGATCTCGCTTTTCATGATGTAAGTTCCTGCGTATGCTGCCGCTTACCTGGATGACGTCATCATCCATAGCAACAGCTGGGCGGAGCATTTTCGGCAGTGCTGGAGTCACTGCGGCAGGCGGGGCTCACGGCCAACCCAAAGAAGTGTGCAGTTGGATGGAGGGAGGTACGGTATCTGGGGTACCACTTGGGCGGCGGACAGGTGCGTCCACAGGTAGACAAGACAGCAGCGATTGCAGCCTGCCCAAAACCTAAGATCAAGAAAGAGGTGAGGCGGTTTTTGGGGCTGGCCGGATATTACCGGCGATTTATTCCCAACTTCGCGGAGCTGACCAGCCCTTTGACCAACCTTACCCGAAAAGGTGCCTCTGATCCGGTGTCAGGTGTCACTTGAGAGGGTAAAGCAGACACTCTGTGGGGAGCCTCTTCTCCACACACCTAACTCCTCTCTCCCATTTGTCCTGCAGACTGATGCATCAGGAAGGGGGTTGGGGGCTGTTCTGTCCCAGCAGGTGCGGGGCGTTGACCGCCCAGTGCTTTACATCAGCCAGAAACTATCCGAGAGGGAGACCAGATACAACACGGTGGAGAGGGAGTGCCTGGCCATCCGGTGGGTGCTGGGGCGCCCATTCACCCTTTGCTCGGACCTTGCTCCCCTCCAGTGGCTCCACCGAATGAAAAATGTCAATGCACGGATCACCCGCTGGTATCTGGCACTACAGCCTTTTAAATTCAAAGTGGTCCATAGGCCGGGGGCACAGATGGCGGTGGCCGACTTCCTTTACAGCTCGCATGGCGAGGTGGGGGGGGGGGGGGGGTAGGTTAGGCCGGACCGCTCCCCGGCCAAGGTCAGGCGGTGGAGGTATGTGGAGGGGGCGTGGTGCATCAGCTGCAGGAGAGAGCTGTGGAGAGAGCTCTGGGGAGCAGGACTAGGTGAGTGATTAGTACACCGGCAGTCACTTGTCTAATCACTCTCCTCTTTAAAAAACTCAGAGCTGTAAGGAGGATTGAAGTGGAGTCGGCAGCACGAACCGGGAGGGAAGGCCTGCGAACGACTCCACATTCATGAAAAAGGGTTAAATAAACTATACGTTGAACCGTCCTCTGTCTCTGAGTCTCTCTGAAAGAACCTGCAGTGGCAACAGGCCGCCTCAATGTGCAATTATTAAAGACAGTAAAGGACGATCTCTCTCGTTGGAAGTCCTTACCTATATCACTTATGGGGAGAGTTACAACCATTAAAATGATGATACTACCAAAAGTTAACTATCTGTTCTCAATGATCCCCATAAAACCACCTGCTACTTGGTTTAAGTCACTAGATTCATGCATCTCTAAATTTCTGTGGAAAAACAAACCACCACGTATTAGTTTAAAAACCCTACAGAAGACCAAGGACAGGGTGGATTAGATTTACCTAATTTTCAGCACTATTCCTTAGCCAATAGGTTACAGTATATATCAAAATGGTTTAAACCTAGCCCAATAGATGAACATGGATAAGTATAGAACAAGCATTGTGTGATAATCTGGAAATCTCTGACCTGCCACTTATTAGTCAAAACGTGAAAAATCACAAATGTTTCAAAAGCATTAACATCAGCACCTCTCTGACAGCCTGGTGGGAATTTCTTAAAATAACAAAGTCTTCACTTGTCCCGTGTAAGCTTACACCCATCTGGAACAATCCTGACATCCTGCAAAACAAAAAAATGCTAAACTTTACTCTGTGGAAGATCAAAGGAATCAAACATCTGGAACATATAATCCAAAATGGACATTTTATTTCATTTGATGAGCTCATATCACAACATGAGATAGGCAGCAATAAATTCCTAGAATATCAACAACTTAAGTCTATAATAACAAAGAAATATATCCTCCACCAACCAGACTTACAACTCCCGATTAGGGTAGCAGAATTTCTAAGCATCTGCACCCCAAAAGTACTATCAAAAATATATAAATTATTGTCTAAGATAGATGACACAATGTCTCTACCGTCCTCAAAATGGGAGGCAGATTTATCCATCAGTTCTAGTCATAGCTTCTGGCCACAAATATGTTTGAACACCTTCACAATGACTCGAAATCCTAATTTACAGCTCATACAATACAAAATTCTTCATAGAACACACTATACAGGACAAAGGATGTTCAGGATGGGTCTAACACACTCAAACATCTGCTCACATTGCACAGATAACACACCTGATGATTATGCACACGCTTTGTGGTTTTGTGCGCCTGTCCAGAAGTTCTGGCTTGAAGTCTGTGCGGACCTATCAACATGGCTAAAGTGTAGCATTCCTGCATGCCCCACACTGTGCATACTGGGTGACTTAGACAACATCAACGTGGAATTTAGCTTAGCACACATGATCCTCACAGTGTTATGTATAGCAAAGAAAACTATTCTCATGAACTGGAAAGCGAAGAACAATCTGTGTATTAACCAGTTTAGAAATTTTCTTTTAGATTATATTAGCATGGAAACAATGTCTGCTTCCTCAAAACTGAATTTAATTCTCTCTGGTCCCCTCTGATTAGCTTGATCACATAGTGTTGGTGGTGGGTTGCTGTCCCGTCGCTCTGGGCGGTTGGGTGTGTGCTGGGGGGGGGGCTGTGTGGCTTCGGGCGTCTGGTGGTCTCTCGGGTCGTGGGGACTGGGTTGGTCATTGCTGGGGGGGACTGTGTGTCAGGCTTGGAGGGCAGTTTTGGGGGCTTGCGGGTGGGGCTGTCTTGCGGTGTGGGGCGGGGTCCCTTAGGGGCCTTGGGGTGGTGGCTGCTGGCTCTGTACCAGGTGACGGGGCCGCTCTGGCGTGGGTGGTGGAGCTGGGCCTGGACCTGGTGGCTTGCCGCTGCCTTGTGCCCGGGGCGGGGCCCTGCCTGTGCCTGGGGGGTCTGGGTTGCCCTGGACATGCCACAGCATGCGTGGGTTGGTGCAGGTCCTGGTGCCGGCCTTGTTGCTCTGGGAACTCCAAGGTGTCCGCAGGTGGTTGTTTTTTTTAGGGTGTTGGGGCGTGCGGTGAGGAGGAGGGGGTCTGTATGGGGGTGTGCTTTTTCCCTGTTGGGGGGGGCCTGGGTGATGGTGGGTCTCAGGCCCGGGCTGCTGCGACTGGTGTAACCGGGTGATTTGTTTGTTTGTTTGTTTGATTTTTGTTGTTGTTTGTTTGTTTTTGTAGAGGTCCTCCGGGGTGGGGTTGGGTTGAGTGGGGTGGGGCGGGATGGGTTCCTTCTGGGGGTACAGTAGCTCCCGGAATATGGTGACTGCAGGCCCCGAGCCTGGTGGACATCAGGCCCTCCTGCCCTGTGTTGGGTCCCAAGTAGCGGGGATGCCTATTGCAGCCAGTCTCTGGCTGCCCTCTCCGGGGTGGGAGGGACCAGGAGGATGAATTAATTATTCTGCTAGTTTATATATTGTAAACATAAACAATAAACAATTATAAAACTTCCCTTGGCAAAGCAAATCTGTTTGGCATAAAGGTATTCAGACTACAATTCTGCTGCCATAATGCACAATTCCGGATTTTGATATAAAATGAATTCCTTCACTCAAACCAAGTTAAAACTGCTTTTTCCTTCATATTTATCCATGTCTAAATAGCTTTAAACAAAAAAGAACGTTGTACTTTGCAGGATAGGAAACAACAACACTAAACCTTTAGGAATCCGAGAATAAGCTTATTTTCACGAGTTCTACACAATTTCGGATTTTGATATAAAATGAATTCCTTCACTCAAACGAAGTTAAAACTGCTTTTTCCTTCATATTTATCCATGTCCAAATAGCTTTAAACAAAAAAGAACGTTGTACTTTGCAGGATAGGAAACAACAACACTAAACCTTTTCAGGAATCCGAGAATAAGCGTCGTTTGACGAGTTCTACACAATATCGGATTTTGATATAAAATTAATTCCTTCACTCAAACCAAGTTAAAACTGCTTTGTCCTTCATATTTATCCATGTCTAAATACCTTTAAACAAAAACGAACGTAGTACTTTTCAGGATAGGAAACAACAACACTAAATTTTTTCAGGAATCCAAGAATAAGCTTCTTTTCACGAGTTCTACACAATTCCGGATTTTGATATAAAATTAATTCCTTCACTCAAACCAAGTTAAAACTGCTTTGTCCTTCATATTTATCCATGTCTAAATAGCTTTCAACAAAAAAGAACGTTGTACTTTGCAGGATAGGAAAGAACAACACTAAACCTTTAGGAATCCGAGAATAAGCTTATTTTCACGAGTTCTACACAATTTCAGATTTTGTTATAAAATGAATTCCTTCACTCAAACCAAGTTAAAACTGCTTTGTCCTTCATATTTTTGCATGTCTAAATAGGTTTCAGGCATAAAATTCTTCATATTACCCTGTATGTGAAAGAAGCATACTTGTGATGGAGCAATACACTCCTTTTGGGTAACCTAAACTGATGGTTGGGGAGGAAAGTTAGAAGAACAATCAACTATCAACCAAAGACAGATGACGTGATGAGCGGGCAATATAACTGTGTGTTTTTGCTTCAGTGGTCAGAGCAACTCTGTATTCTGTACTGTGTTGTTCTCTCTTTCAAGATATTATTATTAAAGCCTCTTATCTCCTCAGAAGAAAATAACTGACTCTGTGCGTTACTAAATTTCCACCACAATTTTGGCGTCACGAACAGGATCCCTCGACTGGTGTCTCTGGACCGGATCGCAGTGCATGGCCAGCCTGGACTGAAGTAGCTGTTCCAGCCTCATACCTCCAAGGCCTTTTCTGACAGAGAGGACTGGCAGGTCCTTTTCTTGAATACCAGCGCTGGGATCATTTTTGAAATATGATAGTCTGAGACGATAGGACTGCTTTTTAGTTTTTATTTGAATAAAAGAGGGTTTCCCGGTTGTGTCATTAGTGAGACAGAGATTTCATGGGTAAGTGAAACTTTTGAAGCAGTCCGAAGAAGTGTGAAGTACTCCGAAGAAGTGTGAGTACAGATTAAGGTCCTCATTGGAGACGTCCTTTGAGTGAAGGAATATATTTCCCCATTCCAAGTCTGAGAATTGGAAACAGTAGGTCTCAGACTTTTGACCCTACCGGGGGACCTAAGCATGATGAAATGAAAAAGACATATGGTCCAGAGGTTTTCCACCAGAAGGTTCTTTTAGTATGTTAGAAATAAGAAAATTAGAAGAAAAGTTTTGCAAATATGAGAAAGAGATGAAGCAAAAAAAAAGAAAATTAAGTTTAAATAAGAAGTAAGAAAGGTATAGAATTTTGGAAGAAATAAAGTGTATTAAGAGAAAGAAAGGAAAATGTTAAACAAATGCCATGACGGAATGATGATAATAATTTAGTATTAGCTGTGCCGGATCCAGACCTGGACTCCTGCCCTCCACGACGCCTGCAACAACAACAGCCAGCCCTGCCACAAGCCTCTGGCTCTCGGGAAGAAGGGACTTCTTCCATCCTCCCTCGGGAAGAAATTCCATCATTCTCACAACATCAGCTACATAGGTCTGATGATGAGGAAAAGGAAGACGTTTGGTTCTCCAGCGTACCTGCCCAAGAACTTTTAACGCAAGTGACAAAAATCCTTTACCCACAATCTGGACTTCAGAGATCTAAACGTGAGAAAAAACAAAACCAGATTAAAACCATGCCTATGGTTAAAGTTGCAGTTCCCACTGGACCATTACTGGTTTATCGACCCTGGACTGAGACTGACATCATGGAAGCATAACAATGCTTACCAGATCCAGAGATTTCTGGACCCCATTTTGCTGACGAGTTGCGAGATTTCTGCGCACAATTCTGCCCGACTGGGGTTGATTTGCGTCGCATATTGGCAAAAAAGTTCAAACCGTCCGACCTCTGCAAAATAGAGGCCAGTATGCTACAACTGGATTTGCGACCTACCAACAGTGAACGAGGACATAATGATAACGCTCAATATGAAGAAGCCAACCAAAGACTGTGTAAAGCCATCACCACTCAATTTCCAACCAAAATCAATATGTCCCACATTTACACCTGCAAACAGAAACCCGGTGAAGGGACTGATGATTTTGTACACCGCATCCTTGAGGAAGTCAGCAAGCACAGCGGTCATCAGAGACCAAGGGATTTGGGTAATGAATCAGGACCATGGGAGAGTATTGCATGCAATGCAATAATTAAAGGCCTCATGCCAGATGTCGCCACTGAAGTAAAGAACATTTACGTGGGATGGTGTGAGGGTCCTCGTTTGGCTGACGTTTGCCGATATGCTCGCCATGCTCATAACCAAGTTGAGACGCGTAAGACAACCAAAAGGGACAAGTGTGAAAAGGAGCTGCATTTGGCAGCCATGACCATGTATTACGCAGTTGGTGTAAACAGAGGACGAGGCCGAAGTCGAAGACGTGGACGTGTGGGATCAGAGCTATGATCCGAATATTTGTTTTTACTGTGGCCAGACTGGACACTGGAAGAAGGACTGTCCACAGCTGAAAAGTGATGAAATTGGGCAAAAGGCTGACTGAGGGTGGGAGGCAGGTTCTGGACGTCACGCGGCAGCGGAGCCTCCACTAATGGGTGATAGCACAAACACACTCACACATTTTTCCTGCTCTGTGTAGTGAAGAAACGCTTGCCGACTGTGATTCACGTAGTAAAGTTTTGCATGCTATTTCCATCCTAGAGCAAAGATATTTCTCTCAGAATATGGGAACTTATGTTCATCAGTAGTGACGTCAGGGGAGTTTGATTGTCCTCCAAAGTTAAGTGGAAACCACGTTTACTGTATGTCTGCCTCAGGCCAGGTTGTGAAGGAGAAAATGACAATGCCCATTGCGTGTTGTCACTCCCGATGAGCTCTCCTTCAAACACTCATTTTTGTTATCAGAGTTGTGTCCCATTAACCTGATGGGCTGTGATCTCATGTGTAAATTAGGCATTATTTTAACTTCTACACCAGAGGGTGTTAAGGTTATGTTACAGCCTGACAAAGTTTTCACAGCAGTGCAGTTTGATTCATCGGCACTTACATATGCTTATGAGTGGAAACTTCCCAGCTCTCCTTTTTCACAACAACTAGTGGAAGAAGCAAAAGTCTTAGTTTCACCCCTTTCTGATTTCATGCAACCTACTGATTTGCACTGCACATAACACATTTCTTTGGGGCCTGACAATGACTATGAGAAGAAGTGAAAAAATATGTGCGCCTACTTTATTGGCTGTGTCGCTCACTCCAGAGCACTTCGATTTTTTTAATGTTTGTGGCACTCGCCCTCACATTTCCTTGGCCAAACGTACACACTGGCAGTGACAAGGTGTGGGAGAGTTTGTTGCTACATGTCAGAAATAAATGGAGTGGACCGTTTCACCTGCTGATCCAAATTTGATGTTTTCTGAACGATTGTCAGCATACAAAAAAACATTTTTGAGTACAATGCATTGTCAAAGAACTGTGGACTTAATTCCTACCACAGAATCACATTTTGAAGCATGTTTTTTATCTGAAACAGATTTGTCTTCGATACCCATGTTGGCTGAAGTGCCCAATGATCTTTGGGCTAAGAGCAAATATGATGTGGGGTTGATAAAAGGCTGTGAACCAGTAATTGTCACCCCTAAATCAGACTTTTGTCCATGTAAAAAACAATACCCTTTTAAGCCTGAAGCAATTAAAGGGATTAAACCTGTTTTTCAATCTTTTCAGAAAACAGGCGTTATTGTTCCTTTTGAAAATTCACCTGTGCTTACTCCATTGATTCCTGTTAAAAAGATTAAAGATGCTGGCCAGCCAGATGAATGGCGTTTTGTACAGGACCTCCAAGCGGTGAATGCTGCAGTTCAGCCACATGCTCCTACTGTGCCCAACCCACACACTATTTTGTCTCAAATTACATCAGATGCACAGTTTTTCTCAGTGGTTGACTTGTCGCCAGTGCACCCTGATAGCCCATTTTGGTTTGCTTTTTAGTTTGAAGGGAGATCTTGGACTTTTACCCGGTTATGCCAGGGGTACTGTGAAAGTCCCACTATTTACAATGCTGCCCTCAAAGCTAGTCTGGATTAACTTCAATCAACCACAGGCTCTGCTCTTTTGCAGTATGTGGATGACATCCTTTTATGTAGTCCATCTAAACAACAGTGTGAAAAAGACAGTGAATCTGTTGAAACATCTTCCTTCTTATGGCCATAAAGCCAGCCTTTCTAAGTTACAGTTTGTACAGGACGAATGTGTACAATGTGCACATGCTGGTTACAAATAAGAAAATACAAACAACAAACAGTTTCTGCCATGGTTCACAGCATGTGTATGATCACCTTCATCGCAGGTCTCAGTAAGGATGTTTCAATCTTCGGTGTCAGAGGTTACTAGCACTTAACACACCGGTGGAGTACAGCTTTTACTGCTGACTCTTATCTTTGTCCTTCCGGGCGTGTTGGTTAGGCTGATGTATGTCAGGGTGGAAGTCATCTACTGGTTCTGGTACCTTCTTACAGTGACTGGCATGAATCCAGGTTGCTCTCTCTGCAACTTTAACATCTATGTGAGTGACCAGTAGCACCTGGAACGGGCCTTGCCAACGTTTGGACTTCCAATGTTTCCTGCGAAGTTCCTTCACCACCTGTCATCTGGTTGGAGTGGTGTGTTTTCTGTGGCTGGAAGGGCTGCTTTTACTGTCTGTGAAACTTGAGATAGAACAGTGGAAAGGTTTCGACAGTAAGACAACATAGCATCATCACAAACAGTTGTGGAAGGGAGGGGTCTGGTTACAGGTCCCAATCCCAGGTTAGGAGGTCTGCCAAATAAAATTTCAAATGGGCTGAGATTCACTTGAGCTCTGATTCTCATTCTCATGTAGGTAAGCACAATAGGTAATGCTTTTGTCCATGGCAGACCTGTTTCTTCACAACATTTGGCTAACTTGGACTTTAATGTACCATTTTCTCTTTCCACAGCACCTCCACTCTGTGGATGATAAGCACAATGTGTGCGCAAGGTTATTCCCAGGAATTTACCAACCTCAGTCAATGCAGTGTTTACAAAATGTGTGCCATTATCACTGCTGATCTTCTCTGGAATGCCCCATCTAGGAATGATTTCTGTTTAGCAGTGCTTTAGTCACTGCATTACTGTTTGCATGTTTTGCAGGGAAAACTTCAACCCATTTACTAAACACGTCCACTATTACTAGTGCATATTTCTTTCCTTCAGCTGGTGTGAGTTCAACAAAATCCATCATCAAATGTTCAAAAGGTTTCTCTGGTGGAGGGTGTGCAACTTGCGATGTGTGTAATGCCTTTCCTACATTATGTGTGGCACAAACCATACATGACTGACAGTATTTTTGCGCATATGAACTGAACCCTTTTGTGAACCACTGAGCAGTGAGTGCATTCAGCATCCCCCCTTTTGACACATGGTCCAACCCATGTGTCAATTTTGAAAAATGAGGAAAAAAATGTTTAGGTAGACAGGGTTTACCATTAGGTCCCATCCAAACACCATCCATATGAGTTGCACCCACAGAGGACCAAATGCGTCCAGAGGACCAAATTTCATCTGCAGAGGCAAAAGTTTGCAAAGCATGGAGATCTGTGAAGGGAGTCTTCTGCCTGCAAAGAGAGGGAAGCGAAAACAGGAAAAGATTTAGCTGCTTGCTTAGCTGCAGCATCAGCTCTGGCATTGCCACAAGCAACAGGATCGTCTGAGTTAGTGTGAGCTGCACACTTACAGACCGAGATTGCTGTAGGCAAAAGGATCGCATCAAGAAGATCAGAAACCTGCTTGGAGTTCAGAATAGTTTTACCATCTGATTTAAGGAAATGCCTGTGTTTCCACAGCGCACCAAAGTCATGAACAACACCAAAAGCATATCTGGAATCTGTGTAAATAGTGACAGACTTACCAGCTGCCAACTTACAAGCTTCAGTAAGTGCAATAAGCTCAGTAGTTTGAGCAGAGAAATGTTTAGGAAGAGAACCAGACAACAAAGTGTCATGTGAAGAACATACTGCAAACCAAACACAGTTAGTACCTGTGGCTGGATCACGCAAAGCTGATCCATCTACAAAAAGAATCATGTCAGAGTTTGGAAGAGGAGTCTCTAAAAGATCAGGTCGGGGTGTACAAACTTGTTCCAAAACAGCTTCACAGTCATGAGGCTCCCCATCCTCAGGAGTCGGAAGCAAAGTAGCAGGATTCAGAACAGTACAACGTTTAACAGTGACATTTGGCATATCACAGAGGTGTATCTGAGCCAACGAGCAGTTGAAAGATGTGAAGTTTTCTGCTCGAGAAGAATAATGGCAACAGCATGAGGAACCAAAACAGTCAAATTAGCGTAGCCCACAATATCTTGGGAGGCCAGGACAGCTTTCTCTGCAGCTGCAACAACACGAAGACAACCAGGCAGGCCTGCAGCCACAGAGTCCAGTTTTGCTGAGAAATGAGCCACTGGCCTTTGCCTGCCCCATGTTCCTGCATAAGAACAGATGTCATACAACCATGCTTCTCATCAACTGCCTGTATGAAAGGTTTATGAGGATCTGGAATGCCAAGTGTTGGTGCTGTTTGAAGAGCCAGCTTAAGCTGACTAAAGGCTGATTCAGCCTCAGGAGTCCATGGAACACGATCAGCTGACTGGAGGCCTTTACCATGGATAAGAGCACCTAAGAGAGCTTCGAGAAAAGAGTAGTTAGGAATAAAGTTCCTGCAGTAAGATGTTATACCTAAGAATGACATAAGCTGTTTTTTAGTAACCGGTTTAGGAATGATCTGAACTGCAGCAACACGTTTAGGAGAAAGTGAGCGCCCATCCTTAGAAATCACATGACCCAAAAAGGTGACTTCGTCCTGTACAAACTGTAACTTAGAAAGGCTGGCTTTATGGCCATAAGAATGAAGATGTTTCAACAGATTCACTGTCTTTTTCACACTGTTGTTTAGATGGACTACATAAAAGGATGTCATCCACATACTGCAAAAGAGCAAAGCCTGTGGTTGATTGAAGTTAATCCAGACTAGCTTTGAGGGCAGCATTGTAAATAGTGGGACTTTCACAGTACCCCTGGCATAACCGGGTAAAAGTCCAAGATCTCCCTTCAAACTAAAAAGCAAACCAAAATGGGCTATCAGGGTGCACTGGCGACAAGTCAACCACTGAGAAAAACTGTGCATCTGATGTAATTTGAGACAAAATAGTGTGTGGGTTGGGCACAGTAGGAGCATGTGGCTGAACTGCAGCATTCACCGCTTGGAGGTCCTGTACAAAACGCCATTCATCTGGCTAGCCAGCATCTTTAATCTTTTTAACAGGAAACAATGGAGTAAATACAGGTGAATTTTCGAAAGGAACAATAACGCCTGTTTTCTGAAAAGATTGAAAAACAGGTTTAATCCCTTTAATTGCTTCAGGCTTAAAAGGGTATTGTTTTTTACATGGACAAAAGTCTGATTTAGGGGTGACAATTACTGGTTCACAGCCTTTTATCAACCCCACATCATATTTGCTCTTAGCTCAAAGATCATTGGGCACTTCAGCCAACATGGGTATCGAAGACAAATCTGTTTCAGATAAAAAAACATGCTTCAAAATGTGATTCTGTGGTAGGAATTAAATCCACAGTTCTTTGACAATGCATTGTACTCAAAAATGTTTTTTTGTATGCTGACAATCGTTCAGAAAACATCAAATTTGGATCAGCAGGTGAAACGGTCCACTCCATTTCTTTCTGACATGTAGCAACAAACTCTCCCACACCTTGTCACTGCCAGTGTGTATGTTTGGCCAAGGAAATGTGAGGGCGAGTACCACAAACATTAAAAAAATCGAAGTGCTCTGGAGTGAGCGACACAGCCAATAAAGTAGGCGCACATATTTTTTCACTTCTTCTCATAGTCATTGTCAGGCCCCAAAGAAATGTGTGATGTGCAGTGCAAATCAGTAGGTTGCATGACATCAGAAAGGGGTGAAACTAACGCTTTTGCTTCTTCCACTAGTTGTTGTGAAAAAGGAGAGCTGGGAAGTTTCCACTCATAAGCATATGTAAGTGCCGATGAATCAAACTGCACTGCTGTGAAAACTTTGTCAGGCTGTAACATAACCGTAACACCCTCTGGTGTAGAAGTTAAAATAATGCCTAATTTACACATGAGATCACAGCCCATCAGGTTAATGGGACACAACTCTGATAACAAAAATGAGTGTTTGAAGGAGAGCTCATCGGGAGTGACAACACGCAATGGGCATTGTCATTTTCTCCTTCACAACCTGGCCTGATGCAGACATACAGTAAACGTGGTTTCCACTTAACTTTGGAGGACAATCAAACTCCCCTGACGTCACTACTGATGAACATAAGTTCCTATATTCTGAGAGAAATATCTTTGCTCTAGGACGGAAATAGCATGCAAAACTTTACTACGTGAATCACAGTCGGCAAGCGTTTCTTCACTTCACAGAGCAGGAAAATTGTGTGAGTGTGTTTGTGCTATCACCCATTAGTGGAGGCTCCGCTGCCGCGTGACGTCCAGAACCTGCCTCCCACCCTCAGTCAGCCTTTGGCCAAATTTCATCACTTTTCAGCTGTGGACAGTCCTTCTTCCAGTGTCCAGTCTGGCCACAGTAAAAACAAATATTCGGATCATAGCTCTGGCGTGGCCCATTTCGACCTCCTCTCTCACACGTCCACGTCTTCGACTTCGGCCTCGTCCTCTGGTTACACCAACTGCGTAATACATGGTCATGGCTGCCAAATGCAGCTCCTTTTCACACTTGTCCCTTTTGGTTGTCTTACGCGTCTCAACTTGGTTCTGAGCATGGCGAGCATATCGGCGAACGTCAGCCAAACGAGGACCCTCATACCATCCCACGTAAATGTTCTTTACTTCAGTGGCGACATCTGGCATGAGGCCTTTAATTATTGCATCGCAAACTGTGGCCTTCTCTCAGCCAAACACCTCTGATCTCGCTTTTCATGATGTAAGGTTGGGCATTCAGACCTTGCTTCACCTGCTTTTCACCAAATATAGTCGGACATTCACACCTTCTTGCAGCCGAACCACCTCCGCTCCCTGTTTTGATCATGTATGGTCTGGCAATACTACCTTTTCTTACCCGTTTGTGAGTAATTATGGCTGGACATTCACACCTACTTGCAGCCGAACACCACCTCTCCCGCTTTTGATGATGTATGGTCCGGCATTCTTACCTTTTCTAACACATTTTTCAGCAATTATGGTCGGAGATTCACACCTCCTCACAGCCGAACACCTCCGCTCCCGCATTTGATGGTGTATAGTCGGGCACCCTTTCTCATCAGCTTTTTGCAAATTATGATCTAACATTCACACCTGCTTTTGATGATGTATGGTTGGGCATTCTTACCTTTTTTTTTACCCATTTTTCAGGAATTATGGGTGGAGATTCAAACCTTCCTGCAGCTGAACACCTCCTCTCCCGCTTATGATCATGTGCGGTTTGATATTCGAAAATTTTCTTTCAAGTTTTCTAGCAATTATTGATGGACATTCAGACCTTCTTGCAGCTGAACACCTCTGCTCCCGCTTTTGATGGTGTAGAGTCGGGCTTTCGATTCTTTTCTTCCCCGTTTTTAAAAAAATTATGGTTGGACATTCAGACCTTCTTGCAGCCGAAAACCTCCGCTCCCTCTATTGATCATACATTGTCGGGCATTCGCACCTTTTCTTACCCGCTTTTTACAAACCATGGTCGGACTTTCACACCTTCTTGTAGCCGAACACATACGCTCCCGCTATTGATTGTGTACAGTCGGGTATTTTAACCTTTTCTTACCCGCTTTTTACCAACTATGGTCGGACATTCACACCTTCTTACAGCGGAACACCTCCGCTCCTGCCTTTGATGATGTATGGTTGGGAATTCGCACCTTTTTTTTCCGTTTTTCAGGAATTATGGGTGGACATTCACAACTTCTTGCAGCTGAACACCTCCTCTCCCATTTATGATCATGTGCGGTTTGATTTTCGAAAATTTTCTTTCATGTTTTCTAGAAATTATTGATGGACATTCAGACCTTCTTGCAGCTGAACACCTCCGCTCCCACTTTTGAACATACATTGTCGGGCATTCGCACTTTGTCTTACCCGCTTTTTACAAACTTAAGTCGAACATTCACACCTTTTTGCAGCTGAAAACAACACCTCTCCCGCTTTTGATGATGTATGGTCCGGCATTCTTACCTTTTCTAACACATTTTTCAGCAATTATGGTCGGAGATTCAAACCTTCTTGCAGCCGAACACTTCCGCTCCACCTTTTATTGTTCTATCACACCTTTTTTTTCACCGCATTTTATAGTTTATGGTTGGAAATTCTAAACCACTCTCATCCGAAGACCTCTCCTCCCGCTTTTGTTAATATATTTGAACTTTAGTCGGACATTCACACCTTCTTGCAGCTGAACCACCTCCGCTCCCTGTTTTGATCATGTATGGTCTGGCAATACTACCTTTTCTTACCCGTTTGTGAGTAATTATGGCTGGACATTCACACCTACTTGCAGCCGAACACCACCTCTCTCGCTTTTGATGATGTATGGACCGGCATTCTTACCTTTTCTAACACATTTTTCAGCAATTGTGTTCGGAGATTCACACCTCCTCACAACCGAACACCTCGGCTCCCTCTTTTGATGGTGTATGCCAAATGCAGCTCCTTTTCACACTTGTCCCTTTTGGTTGTCTTACGCGTCTCAACTTGGTTATGAGCATGGCGAGCATATCGGCGAACGTCAGCCAAACGAGGACCCTCACACCATCCCACGTAAATGTTCTTTACTTCAGTGGCGACATCTGGCATGAGGCCTTTAATTATTGCTTTGCATGCAATACTCATGGTCCTGATTCATTACCCAAATCCCTTGGTCTCTGATGACCGCTGTGCTTGCTGACTTCCTCAAGGATGCGGTGTACAAAATCATCAGTCCCTTCACCGGGTTTCTGTTTGCAGGTGTAAATGTGGGACATATTGATTTTGGTTGGAAATTGAGTGGTGATGGCTTGACACAGTCTTTGGATGGCTGCTTCATATTGAGCGTTATCATTATGTCCTCGTTCACTGTTGGTAGGTCGCAAATCCAGTTGTAGCATACTGGCCTCTATTTTGCAGAGGTCGGTCAGTTTGAACTTTTTTGCCAATATGCGACGCAATTCAACCCCAGTCGGGCAGAATTGTGCGCAGAAATCTCGCAACTCGTCAGCAAAATGGGGTCCAGAAATCTCTGGATCTGGTAAGCATTGTTATGCTTCCATGATGTCAGTATCAGTCCAGGGTCGATAAACCAGTAATGGTCCAGTGGGAACTGCAACTTTAACCATAGGCATGGTTTGAATCTGGTTTTGTTTTTTCTCACGTTTAGATCTCTGAAGTCCAGATTGTGGGTAAAGGATTTTTGTCACTTGCGTTAAAAGTTCTTGGGCAGGTACGCTGGAGAACCAAACGTCTTCCTTTTCCTCATCATCAGACCTATGTAACTGATGTTGTGAGGATGATGGAATTTCTTCCCGAGGGAGGATAGAAGAAGTCCCTTCTTCCCGAGAGCCAGAGGCTTGTGGCAGGGCTGGCTGTTGTTGTTGCAGGCGTCGTGGAGGGCAGGAGTCCAGGTCTGGATCCGGCACAGCGAGAGCGCTCAGGGTGGGGTAAAGAGGTGCAGAAGGAGAAAAAGTGTTATCAGTGGAATATGGTGGTGGTTTAAAAGAAGATTCAGTCTTAATCAGAGCTGAATTATCTTTTCGTCCACATACTAAATTATTATCATCATTCCGTCATGGCATTTGTTTAACATTTTCCTTTCTTTCTCTTAATACACTTTATTTTTTCCAACATTCTATACCTTTCTTACTTCTTATTTAAACTTAATTTTCTTTTTTTTGCTTCATCTCTTTCTCATATTTGCAAAACATTTCTTCTAATTTTCTTATTTCTAACATACTAAAAGAACCTTCAGGTGGAAAACCTCTGGACCATATTTCTTTTTCATTTCATCATGCTTAGGTCCCCCGGTAGGGTCAAAAGTCTGTTAGGCCGGACCGCTCCCCGGCCAAGGTCAGGCGGTGGAGGTATGTTGAGGGGGCGTGGTGCATCAGCTGCAGGAGAGAGCTGTGGAGAGAGCTCTGGGGAGCATGACTAGGTGAGTGATTAGTACACCGGCAGTCACTTGTCTAATCACTCTCCTCTTTTAAAAACTCAGAGCTGGAAGGAGGATTGAAGTGGAGTGGGCAGCACGAACCGGGAGGGAAGGCCTGCGAACGACTCCAAATTCGTGATAAAGGGTTAAATAAACTATACGTTGAACCGTCCGCTTTCTCTGAGTCTCTCTGAAAGAACCCGCAGTGGCAACAGGCCGCCTCAATGTGCAATTATTAAAGACAGTAGAGGACGATCTCTCTCGTTGGAAGTCCTTACCTATATCACTTATGGGGAGAGTTACAACCATTAAAATGATGATACTACCAAAAGTTAACTATTTGTTCTCAATGATCCCCATAAAACCACCTGCTACTTGGTTTAAGTCACTAGATTCATGCATCTCCAAATTTCTGTGGAAAAACAAACCACCACGTATTAGTTTAAAAACCCTACAGAAGATCAAGGACAGTGGTGGATTAGATTTACCTAATTTTCAGCACTATTCCTTAGCCAATAGGTTACGGTATATATCAAAATGGTTTAAACCTAGCCCAATAGATGAACCATGGATAAATATAGAACAAGCATTGTGTGATAATCTGGAAATCTCTGACCTGCCACTTATTAGTCAAAACGTAAAAAATCACAAATGTTTCAAAAGCATTAACATCAGCACCTCTCTGACAGCCTGGTGGGACATTCTTAAAATAACAAAGTCTTCACTTGTCCCGTGTAAGCTTACACCCATCTGGAACAATCCTGACATCCTGCAAAACAAAAAAATGCTAAACTTTACTCTGTGGAAGATCAAAGGAATCAAACATCTGGAACATATAATCCAAAATGGACATTTTATTTAATTTGATGAGCTCATATCACAACATGAGATAGGAAGCAATAAATTCCTAGAATATCAACAATTTAAGTCTATAATAACAAAGAAATATATCCTCCACCAACCAGACTTACAACTCCCGATTAGGGTAGCACAATTTCTAAGCATCTGCACCCCAAAAGTACTATCAAAAATATATAAATTATTGTCTAAGATAGATGACACAATGTCTCTACCGTCCTCAAAATGGGAGGCAGATTTATCCATCAGTTCTAGTCATAGCTTCTGGCCACAAATATGTTTGAACACCTTCACAATGACTCAAAATCCTAATTTACAGCTCATACAATACAAAATTCTTCATAGAACACACTATACAGGACAAAGGATGTTCAGGATGGGTCTAACACACTCAAACATCTGCTCACATTGCACAGATAACACACCTGATGATTATGCACACGCTTTGTGGTTTTGTCCAGAAGTTCTGGCTTGAAGTCTGTGCGGACCTATCAACATGGCTGTGGAGGTGGCGTGGTGCATCAGCTGCAGGAGAGAGCTGTGGAGAGAGCTCTAGGGAGCAGGACTAGGTGAGTGATTAGTACACCGGCAGTCACTTGTCTAATCACTGTCCTCTTTTAAAAACTCAGTAGCGTGCTGGAGCTGGAAGGAGGATTGAAGTGGAGTCGGCAGCACGAACCGGGAGGTAAGGCCTGCGAACGACTCCACATTCGTGAAAAAAGATTAAATAAATTATACGTTGAACCGTCCGCTGTCTCTGAGTCTCTCTGAGAGAACCCGCAGTGGCAACAGGCCGCCACATTGGCACCCAACTGGTATTCAGCAGAGGAGACATGACGGAACCGCAATAGCCCATAACAGCTCTGGCCCAAATGCTGGCGGAGGTCGCGGCGATGAATCAGGACCAGGCGGCTCTTGGCAGGCAGCAGCTGGCCACACTGCAGGGCCAGGCGGAACGGCAGACGGAGCTGCTGGAAGCACTGGTGGCTCGAGCCGGGGCAGCGGCACCGGCCCCCTCGCTCGCTGGGGTCAGCCTGTATAAGATGACGCCTGAAGACGACCCTCAGTCATTTCTGGGGATGTTCGAGGCAACGGCGGTAGCGTCCAGATGGCCGGAGGCGGAGTGGGCCGTGCGGTTGCTTCCCCTCCTGTCTGGGGACGCCCAAACGGCGGCGCTGAGCCTTCCTGCTCGCTCTCGAAGCCAGTACGCGGACGTCAAGAGGGCAGTCCTGGATCGCCTGGGGTACTCGGCGGAGGACCATCGCCGCCGGTTCAGAAGGACCAATCTGGGCCCCACAGACCGTTCACCTATGCGCAGCAGTTGACCGACGCAGCGACACGGTGGCTGCTGCCAGGGGACTCGAATGGAGAGCGGAGGATGCTGGGACAAATCGTCCTGGAACAGTTCGTGGAGGGGCTGCCAAGTGGTACGGCGGAGTGGGTACGCTGCCACCGACCCACTGACCTGGAGGCCGCGATCACCCTTGCGGAGGACCATCTGGCCGTTTTTTTCCAGGGCCGGACACCGGAGGCTTGGCCAGCATCGCTGGGCCGGCCAACACCAGCGCCCCGGAGGAGGCTGTCAACAGCTGGCTCTCAGCTGGCAACAGCACGACCGTCTCCTCTCCCCCGCACTAACCTTTCCTGCCCTCTCTTTCCACCCCATGTTCCAGCCGCTACAAGTCCTGCTCCCGACCCACAGAGGGTCCCTCAGGTGGCAGTTCAGGAGTGTTGGAGGTGCGGGCAGCCCCGTCATTTTCGCCGCGAGTGCCCGCTCATGGAGGTCGGACAGGTGATTCGGGTTGTTGGCCCTCCAGCGCCCTCCCCCGGTCCAGGAGGGACGTACAGCGTTCCGGTAAGGATTCAGAGGGGTACACATCAGGCAATGGTGGACTCGGGCTGCACACAGTATAGTTCACCAGAATCTGATTCAACCTGGGGCTTTGATAGAGGCAGAATGGGTGGATATTAGGTGTGTGCATGGAGATATTCACAGATACCCCGTGGTCCCGGTTGAAATTCGCTGTAAGGGGAAAAAGCATAGTGTGAAGGCCGCGGTTAGCTCCTGCCTGGCGCACCCCCTGATTTTGGGAACCCATTGGCCCGGGTTTGATAGATTAGTGTGGCAGTGTGTGGGGGTGCACTCACGACCGTCAGGGTCATGGGATATGTGTGCTGTCCTCAGCGGTGACGCGAGGTTGTCCGACACTGCAGACGGGGAGGGGGAGCCGACGGTACCTTCACAGGAGGCTCCGTTGGTTCCCGTGTTCGACTCCATGGAAGATTGTCCACTCGAGCAGTCTCGTGATGATACTCTACGCTATGCCTTGGATCAGGTGATAAAAATTGATGGTCATATGGTGCGCCCTGACGCAGTGCTAACATATCCGCATTTTTCATTGTGCAGGGACAGAGTGTACAGAGTGAGTCGTGACACTCAGACAGAGGAAATCATAACACAGCTGTTGGTGCCGAAAAGCTGTCGGGAAATCATTTTCCAGGCGGCTCATTATAACCCGATGGCGGGGCATATGGGGTATGAAAAAACAATGAATCGTATAATGGCCCGGTTCTATTGGCCAGGCATTCGGGCAGACGTGCGCCGCTGGTGCGCGTCCTGCTCCGAATGCCAGTTGGTTAACCAACAGGCCGTCCCGAAAGCACTTTGCGCCCATTGCAGCTGATTGAGGTTCCATTTGAGCGTATTGGGATGGACCTCATCGGGCCCTTTCATCGGAGCGCACGTGGATATCGCTTTGTGTTAGTTCTGGAGGATTATGCAACACGATATCCAGAAGCAGTGCCGTTGCGCACCATCTCTGCAAAGAGTGTAGCGCAGGCACTGTTTCAAGTTATCTCCCGAGTCGGGATCCCGAAAGAGATCCTGACTGATCAAGGCACCTCTCACCGTCCCAGAGAGCAGACATAGCCCAATTGCAGCAGCATTACGCTGATGTGTTCTCCCCCCTGCCAGGACGCACAAGCCTTATTCAACACCATGTTGAGACACACCCGGGCGTGACAGTGCGTTCACGTTCCTATAGGTTACCTGAGCACAAGAGAAAAGTGGTTCAGGCAGAATTGGAAGCTATGCTGGAGATGGGTGTAATTGAGGAGTCTAACAGCGCCTGGGGTAGTCCCATCGTTCTTGTAGTCAAGACGGATGGGTCTATCCGGTTCTGTGTGGACTATCGCAAGGTGAATGATGTGTCACGATTTGATGCCTATCCTATGCCCCGGGTCGACGAGCTCCTGGATCGCCTGGGCACTGCTCGTTTTTTTACAACACTGGATTTGACCAAGGGCTACTGGCAGATTCCCTTGTCTCCAGAGTCTAAGGAAAAAATGGCTTTCTCCACTCCGTACGGGTTGTACCAATTTGTCACACATCCGTTCGGGTTGTTCGGGGCCCAAGCCACATTTCAACGCCTTATGGATCGGGTCCTGTGGCCGCATGCTGCGTATGCTGCCGCTTACCTGGATGACGTCATCATCCATAGCAACAGCACCTGAAATGAAAAGGTGCCTCTGATCCGGTCCGGTGGACGAAGCAGTGCCAGGTGTCACTTGAGAGGGTAAAGCAGACCCTCTGTGGGGAGCCTCTTCTCCACACACCTAACTCCTCTCTCCCATTTGTCCTGCAGACTGATGCATCGGGAAGGGGGTTGGGGGCTGTTCTGTCCCAGCAGGTGCGGGGCGTTGACCGCCCAGTGCTTTACATCAGCCGGAAACTATCCGAGAGGGAGACCAGATACAACACGGTGGAGAGGGAGTGCCTGGCCATCCAGTGGGTGGTCGGCGCTCTGCGATATTACTTGCTGGGGCGCCCATTCACCCTTTGCTCGGACCTTGCTCCCCTCCAGTGGCTCCACCGAATGAAAAATGTTAATGCACGGATCACCCACTGGTACGTGGCACTACAGCCTTTTAAATTCAAAGTGGTCCATAGGCCGGGGGCACAGATGGCGGTGGCCGACTTCCTTTCCAGCTCGCATGGCGAGGTGGGGGGGGGGAGTAGGTTAGGCCGGACCGCTCCCCGGCCAAGGTCAGGCGATGGAGGTATGTGGAGGGGGCGTGGTGCATCAGCTGCAGGAGAGAGCTGTGGAGAGAGCTCTGGGGAGCAGGACTAGGTGAGTGATTAGTACACCGGCAGTCACTTGTCTAATCACTCTCCTCTTTTAAAAACTCAGAGCTGGAAGGAGGATTGAAGTGGAGTCGGCAGCGCGAACCGGGAGGGAAGGCCTGCGAACGACTCCACATTCATGAAAAAGGGTTAAATAAACTATACGTTGAACCGTCCTCTGTCTCTGAGTCTCTCTGAAAGAACCCGCAGTGGCAACAGGCCGCCTCAATGTGCAATTATTAAAGACAGTAAAGGACGATCTCTCTCGTTGGAAGTCCTTACCTATATCACTTATGGGGAGAGTTACAACCATTAAAATGATGATACTACCAAAAGTTAACTATTTGTTCTCAATGATCCCCATAAAACCACCTGCTACTTGGTTTAAGTCACTAGATTCATGCATCTCTAAATTTCTGTGGAAAAACAAACCCCCACGTATTAGTTTAAAAACCCTACAGAAGACCAAGGACAGGGTGGATTAGATTTACCTAATTTTCAGCACTATTCCTTAGCCAATAGGTTACAGTATATATCAAAATGGTTTAAACCTAGCCCAATAGATGAACATGGATAAGTATAGAACAAGCATTGTGTGATAATCTGGAAATCTCTGACCTGCCACTTATTAGTCAAAACGTGAAAAATCACAAATGTTTCAAAAGCATTAACATCAGCACCTCTCTGACAGCCTGGTGGGACATTCTTAAAATAACTAATTCTTCACTTGTCCCGTGTAAGCTTACACCCATCTGGAACAATCCTGACATCCTGCAAAACAAAAAAATGCTAAACTTTACTCTGTGGAAGATCAAAGGAATAAAACATCTGGAACATATAATCCAAAATGGACATTTTATTTCATGATGAGCTCATATCACAACATGAGATAGGCAGCAATAAATTTCTAGAATATCAACAACTTAAGTCTTTAATAACAAAGAAATATATCCTCCACCAACCAGACTTACAACTCCCGATTAGGGTAGCAGAATTTCTAAGCATCTGCACCCCAAAAGTACTATCAAAAATATATAAATTATTGTCTAAGATAGATGACACAATGTCTCTACCGTCCTCAAAATGGGAGGCAGATTTATCCATCAGTTCTAGTCATAGCTTCTGGCCACAAATATGTTTGAACACCTTCACAATGACTCAAAATCCTAATTTACAGCTCATACAATAGAAAAATTCTTCATAGAACACACTATACAGGACAAAGGATGTTCAGGATGGGTCTAACACACTCAAACATCTGCTCACATTGCACAGATAACACACCTGATGATTATGCACACGCTTTGTGGTTTTTACTGTCTTTAATAATTGCACATTGAGGCGGCCTGTTGCCACTGCGGGTTCTTTCAGAGAGACTCAGAGACAGAGGACGGTTCAACGTATAGTTTATTTAACCCTTTTTCATGAATGTGGAGTCGTTCGCAGGCCTTCCCTCCCGGTTCGCGCTGCCGACTCCACTTCAATCCTCCTTCCAGCTCTGAGTTTTTAAAAGAGGAGAGTGATTAGACAAGTGACTGCCGGTGTACTAATCACTCACCTAGTCCTGCTCCCCAGAGCTCTCTCCACAGCTCTCTCCTGCAGCTGATGCACCACGCCCCCTCCACATACCTCCATCGCCTGACCTTGGCCGGGGAGCGGTCCGGCCTAACCTACTCCCCCCCCCCACCTCGCCATGCGAGCTGGAAAGGAAGTCGGCCACCGCCATCTGTGCCCCCGGCCTATGGACCACTTTGAATTTAAAAGGCTGTAGTGCCACGTACCAGCGGGTGATCCGTGCATTAACATTTTTCATTCGGTGGAGCCACTGGAGGGGAGCAAGGTCCGAGCAAAGGGTGAATGGGCGCCCCAGCAAGTAATATCGCAGAGCGCCGACCACCCACTGGATGGCCAGGCACTCCCTCTCCACCGTGTTGTATCTGGTCTCCCTCTCGGATAGTTTCCGGCTGATGTAAAGCACTGGGCGGTCAACGCCCCGCACCTGCTGGGACAGAACAGCCCCCAACCCCCTTCCCGATGCATCAGTCTGCAGGACAAATGGGAGAGAGGAGTTAGGTGTGTGGAGAAGAGGCTCCCCACAGAGGGTCTGCTTTACCCTCTCAAGTGACACCTGGCACTGCTTCGTCCACCGGACCGGATCAGAGGCACCTTTTCATTTCAGGTGCTGTTGCTATGGATGATGACGTCATCCAGGTAAGCGGCAGCATACGCAGCATGCGGCCACAGGACCCGATCCATAAGGCGTTGAAATGTGGCTTGGGCCCCGAACAACCCGAACGGATGTGTGACAAATTGGTACAACCCGTACGGAGTGGAGAAAGCCATTTTTTCCTTAGACTCTGGAGACAAGGGAATCTGCCAGTAGCCCTTGGTCAAATCCAGTGTTGTAAAAAAACGAGCAGTGCCCAGGCGATCCAGGAGCTCGTCGACCCGGGGCATAGGATAGGCATCAAATCGTGACACATCATTCACCTTGCGATAGTCCACACAGAACCGGATAGACCCATCCGTCTTGACTACAAGAACGATGGGACTACCCCAGGCGCTGTTAGACTCCTCAATTACACCCATCTCCAGCATAGCTTCCAATTCTGCCTGAACCACTTTTCTCTTGTGCTCAGGTAACCCATAGGAACGTGAACGCACTGTCACGCCCGGGTGTGTCTCAACATGGTGTTGAATAAGGCTTGTGCGTCCTGGCAGGGGGGAGAACACATCAGCGTAATGCTGCTGCAATTGGGCTATGTCTGCTCTCTGGGACGGTGAGAGGTGCCTTGATCAGTCAGGATCTCTTTCGGGATCCCGACTCGGGAGATAACTTGAAACAGTGCCTGCGCTACACTCTTTGCAGAGATGGTGCGCAACGGCACTGCTTCTGGATATCGTGTTGCATAATCCTCCAGAACTAACACAAAGCGATATCCACGTGCGCTCCGATGAAAGGGCCCGATGAGGTCCATCCCAATACGCTCAAATGGAACCTCAATCAGCTGCAATGGGCGCAAAGTGCTTTCGGGACGGCCTGTTGGTTAACCAACTGGCATTCGGAGCAGGACGCGCACCAGCGGCGCACGTCTGCCCGAATGCCTGGCCAATAGAACCGGGCCATTATACGATTCATTGTTTTTTCATACCCCATATGCCCCGCCATCGGGTTATAATGAGCCGCCTGGAAAACGATTTCCCGACAGCTTTTCGGCACCAACAGCTGTGTTATGATTTCCTCTGTCTGAGTGTCACGACTCACTCTGTACACTCTGTCCCTGCACAATGAAAAATGCGGATATGTTAGCACTGCGTCAGGGCGCACCATATGACCATCAATTTTTATCACCTGATCCAAGGCATAGCGTAGAGTATCATCACGAGACTGCTCGAGTGGACAATCTTCCATGGAGTCGAACACGGGAACCAACGGAGCCTCCTGTGAAGGTACCGTCGGCTCCCCCTCCCCGTCTGCAGTGTCGGACAACCTCGCGTCACCGCTGAGGACAGCACACATATCCCATGACCCTGACGGTCGTGAGTGCACCCCCACACACTGCCACACTAATCTATCAAACCCGGGCCAATGGGTTCCCAAAATCAGGGGGTGCGCCAGGCAGGAGCTAACCGCGGCCTTCACACTATGCTTTTTCCCCTTACAGCGAATTTCAACCGGGACCACGGGGTATCTGTGAATATCTCCATGCACACACCTAATATCCACCCATTCTGCCTCTATCAAAGCCCCAGGTTGAATCAGATTCTGGTGAACTATACTGTGTGCAGCCCGAGTCCACCATTGCCTGATGTGTACCCCTCTGAATCCTTACCGGAACGCTGTACGTCCCTCCTGGACCGGGGGAGGGCGCTGGAGGGCCAACAACCCGAATCACCTGTCCGACCTCCATGAGCGGGCACTCGCGGCGAAAATGACGGGGCTGCCCGCACCTCCAACACTCCTGAACTGCCACCTGAGGGACCCTCTGTGGGTCGGGAGCAGGACTTGTAGCGGCTGGAACATGGGGTGGAAAGAGAGGGCAGGAAAGGTTAGTGCGGGGGAGAGGAGACGGTCGTGCTGTTGCCAGCTGAGAGCCAGCTGTTGACAGCCTCCTCCGGGGCGCTGGTGTTGGCCGGCCCAGCGATGCTGGCCAAGCCTCCGGTGTCCGGCCCTGGAAAAAAACGGCCAGATGGTCCTCCGCAAGGGTGATCGCGGCCTCCAGGTCAGTGGGTCGGTGGCAGCGTACCCACTCCGCCGTACCACTTGGCAGCCCCTCCACGAACTGTTCCAGGACGATTTGTCCCAGCATCCTCCGCTCTCCATTCGAGTCCCCTGGCAGCAGCCACCGTGTCGCTGCGTCGGTCAACTGCTGCGCATAGGTGAACGGTCTGTGGGGCCCAGATTGGTCCTTCTGAACCGGCGGCGATGGTCCTCTGCCGAGTACCCCAGGCGATCCAGGACTGCCCTCTTGACGTCCGCGTACTGGCTTCGAGAGCGAGCAGGAAGGCTCAGCGCCGCCGTTTGGGCGTCCCCAGACAGGAGGGGAAGCAACCGCACGGCCCACTCCGCCTCCGGCCATCTGGACGCTACCGCCGTTGCCTCGAACATCCCCAGAAATGACTGAGGGTCGTCTTCAGGCGTCATCTTATACAGGCTGACCCCAGCGAGCGAGGGGGCCGGTGCCGCTGCCCCGGCTCGAGCCACCAGTGCTTCCAGCAGCTCCGTCTGCCGTTCCGCCTGGCCCTGCAGTGTGGCCAGCTGCTGCCTGCCAAGAGCCGCCTGGTCCTGATTCATCGCCGCGACCTCCGCCAGCATTTGGGCCAGAGCTGTTATGGGCTATTGCGGTTCCGTCATGTCTCCTCTGCTGAATACCAGTTGGGTGCCAATGTGGCGGCCTGTTGCCACTGCGGGTTCTCTCAGAGAGACTCAGAGACAGCGGACGGTTCAACGTATAATTTATTTAATCTTTTTTCACGAATGTGGAGTCGTTCGCAGGCCTTACCTCCCGGTTCGTGCTGCCGACTCCACTTCAATCCTCCTTCCAGCTCCAGCACGCTACTGAGTTTTTAAAAGAGGACAGTGATTAGACAAGTGACTGCCGGTGTACTAATCACTCACCTAGTCCTGCTCCCTAGAGCTCTCTCCACAGCTCTCTCCTGCAGCTGATGCACCACGCCACCTCCACAGCCATGTTGATAGGTCCGCACAGACTTCAAGCCAGAACTTCTGGACAAAACCACAAAGCGTGTGCATAATCATCAGGTGTGTTATCTGTGCAATGTGAGCAGATGTTTGAGTGTGTTAGACCCATCCTGAACATCCTTTGTCCTGTATAGTGTGTTCTATGAAGAATTTTGTATTGTATGAGCTGTAAATTAGGATTTTGAGTCATTGTGAAGGTGTTCAAACATATTTGTGGCCAGAAGCTATGACTAGAACTGATGGATAAATCTGCCTCCCATTTTGAGGACGGTAGAGACATTGTGTCATCTATCTTAGACAATAATTTATATATTTTTGATAGTACTTTTGGGGTGCAGATGCTTAGAAATTGTGCTACCCTAATCGGGAGTTGTAAGTCTGGTTGGTGGAGGATATATTTCTTTGTTATTAAAGACTTAAGTTGTTGATATTCTAGAAATTTATTGCTGCCTATCTCATGTTGTGATATGAGCTCATCATGAAATAAAATGTCCATTTTGGATTATATGTTCCAGATGTTTGATTCCTTTGATCTTCCACAGAGTAAAGTTTAGCATTTTTTTGTTTTGCAGGATGTCAGGATTGTTCCAGATGGGTGTAAGCTTACACGGGACAAGTGAAGAATTAGTTATTTTAAGAATGTCCCACCAGGCTGTCAGAGAGGTGCTGATGTTAATGCTTTTGAAACATTTGTGATTTTTCACGTTTTGACTAATAAGTGGCAGGTCAGAGATTTCCAGATTATCACACAATGCTTGTTCTATACTTATCCATGTTCATCTATTGGGCTAGGTTTAAACCATTTTGATATATACGGTAACCTATTGGCTAAGGAATAGTGCTGAAAATTAGGTAAATCTAATCCACCCTGTCCTTGGTCTTCTGTAGGGTTTTTAAACTAATACGTGGGGGTTTGTTTTTCCACAGAAATTTAGAGATGCATGAATCTAGTGACTTAAACCAAGTAGCAGGTGGTTTTATGGGGATCATTGAGAACAAATAGTTAACTTTTGGTAGTATCATCATTTTAATGGTTGTAACTCTCCCCATAAGTGATATAGGTAAGGACTTCCAACGAGAGAGATCGTCCTTTACTGTCTTTAATAATTGCACATTGAGGCGGCCTGTTGCCACTGCGGGTTCTTTCAGAGAGACTCAGAGACAGAGGACGGTTCAACGTATAGTTTATTTAACCCTTTTTCATGAATGTGGAGTCGTTCGCAGGCCTTCCCTCCCGGTTCGCGCTGCCGACTCCACTTCAATCCTCCTTCCAGCTCTGAGTTTTTAAAAGAGGAGAGTGATTAGACAAGTGACTGCCGGTGTACTAATCACTCACCTAGTCCTGCTCCCCAGAGCTCTCTCCACAGCTCTCTCCTGCAGCTGATGCACCACGCCCCCTCCACATACCTCCATCGCCTGACCTTGGCCGGGGAGCGGTCCGGCCTAACCTACTCCCCCCCCCCCACCTCGCCATGCGAGCTGGAAAGGAAGTCGGCCACCGCCATCTGTGCCCCCGGCCTATGGACCACTTTGAATTTAAAAGGCTGTAGTGCCACGTACCAGCGGGTGATCCGTGCATTGACATTTTTCATTCGGTGGAGCCACTGGAGGGGAGCAAGGTCCGAGCAAAGGGTGAATGGGCGCCCCAGCAAGTAATATCGCAGAGCGCCGACCACCCACTGGATGGCCAGGCACTCCCTCTCCACCGTGTTGTATCTGGTCTCCCTCTCGGATAGTTTCCGGCTGATGTAAAGCACTGGGCGGTCAACGCCCCGCACCTGCTGGGACAGAACAGCCCCCAACCCCCTTCCCGATGCATCAGTCTGCAGGACAAATGGGAGAGAGGAGTTAGGTGTGTGGAGAAGAGGCTCCCCACAGAGGGTCTGCTTTACCCTCTCAAGTGACACCTGGCACTGCTTCGTCCACCGGACCGGATCAGAGGCACCATTTCATTTCAGGTGCTGTTGCTATGGATGATGACGTCATCCAGGTAAGCGGCAGCATACGCAGCATGCGGCCACAGGACCCGATCCATAAGGCGTTGAAATGTGGCTTGGGCCCCGAACAACCCGAACGGATGTGTGACAAATTGGTACAACCCGTACGGAGTGGAGAAAGCCATTTTTTCCTTAGACTCTGGAGACAAGGGAATCTGCCAGTAGCCCTTGGTCAAATCCAGTGTTGTAAAAAAACGAGCAGTGCCCAGGCGATCCAGGAGCTCGTCGACCCAGGGCATAGGATAGGCATCAAATCGTGACACATCATTCACCTTGCGATAGTCCACACAGAACCGGATAGACCCATCCGTCTTGACTACAAGAACGATGGGACTACCCCAGGCGCTGTTAGACTCCTCAATTACACCCATCTCCAGCATAGCTTCCAATTCTGCCTGAACCACTTTTCTCTTGTGCTCAGGTAACCCATAGGAACGTGAACGCACTGTCACGCCCGGGTGTGTCTCAACATGGTGTTGAATAAGGCTTGTGCGTCCTGGCAGGGGGGAGAACACATCAGCGTAATGCTGCTGCAATTGGGCTATGTCTGCTCTCTGGGACGGTGAGAGGTGCCTTGATCAGTCAGGATCTCTTTCGGGATCCCGACTCGGGAGATAACTTGAAACAGTGCCTGCGCTACACTCTTTGCAGAGATGGTGCGCAACGGCACTGCTTCTGGATATCGTGTTGCATAATCCTCCAGAACTAACACAAAGCGATATCCACGTGCGCTCCGATGAAAGGGCCCGATGAGGTCCATCCCAATACGCTCAAATGGAACCTCAATCAGCTGCAATGGGCGCAAAGTGCTTTCGGGACGGCCTGTTGGTTAACCAACTGGCATTCGGAGCAGGACGCGCACCAGCGGCGCACGTCTGCCCGAATGCCTGGCCAATAGAACCGGGCCATTATACGATTCATTGTTTTTTCATACCCCATATGCCCCGCCATCGGGTTATAATGAGCCGCCTGGAAAACGATTTCCCGACAGCTTTTCGGCACCAACAGCTGTGTTATGATTTCCTCTGTCTGAGTGTCACGACTCACTCTGTACACTCTGTCCCTGCACAATGAAAAATGCGGATATGTTAGCACTGCGTCAGGGCGCACAATATGACCATCAATTTTTATCACCTGATCCAAGGCATAGCGTAGAGTATCATCACGAGACTGCTCGAGTGGACAATCTTCCATGGAGTCGAACACGGGAACCAACGGAGCCTCCTGTGAAGGTACCGTCGGCTCCCCCTCCCCGTCTGCAGTGTCGGACAACCTCGCGTCACCGCTGAGGACAGCACACATATCCCATGACCCTGACGGTCGTGAGTGCACCCCCACACACTGCCACACTAATCTATCAAACCCGGGCCAATGGGTTCCCAAAATCAGGGGGTGCGCCAGGCAGGAGCTAACCGCGGCCTTCACACTATGCTTTTTCCCCTTACAGCGAATTTCAACCGGGACCATGGGGTATCTGTGAATATCTCCATGCACACACCTAATATCCACCCATTCTGCCTCTATCAAAGCCCCAGGTTGAATCAGATTCTGGTGAACTATACTGTGTGCAGCCCGAGTCCACCATTGCCTGATGTGTACCCCTCTGAATCCTTACAGGAACGCTGTACGTCCCTCCTGGACCGGGGGAGGGCGCTGGAGGGCCAACAACCCGAATCACCTGTCCGACCTCCATGAGCGGGCACTCGCGGCGAAAATGACGGGGCTGCCCGCACCTCCAACACTCCTGAACTGCCACCTGAGGGACCCTCTGTGGGTCGGGAGCAGGACTTGTAGCGGCTGGAACATGGGGTGGAAAGAGAGGGCAGGAAAGGTTAGTGCGGGGGAGAGGAGACGGTCGTGCTGTTGCCAGCTGAGAGCCAGATGTTGACAGCCTCCTCCGGGGCGCTGGTGTTGGCCGGCCCAGCGATGCTGGCCAAGCCTCCGGTGTCCGGCCCTGGAAAAAAACGGCCAGATGGTCCTCCGCAAGGGTGATCGCGGCCTCCAGGTCAGTGGGTCGGTGGCAGCGTACCCACTCCGCCGTACCACTTGGCAGCCCCTCCACGAACTGTTCCAGGACGATTTGTACCAGCATCCTCCGCTCTCCATTCGAGTCCCCTGGCAGCAGCCACCGTGTCGCTGCGTCGGTCAACTGCTGCGCATAGGTGAACGGTCTGTGGGGCCCAGATTGGTCCTTCTGAACCGGCGGCGATGGTCCTCCGCCGAGTACCCCAGGCGATCCAGGACTGCCCTCTTGACGTCCGCGTACTGGCTTCGAGAGCGAGCAGGAAGGCTCAGCGCCGCCGTTTGGGCGTCCCCAGACAGGAGGGGAAGCAACCGCACGGCCCACTCCGCCTCCGGCCATCTGGACGCTACCGCCGTTGCCTCGAACATCCCCAGAAATGACTGAGGGTCGTCTTCAGGCGTCATCTTATACAGGCTGACCCCAGCGAGCGAGGGGGCCGGTGCCGCTGCCCCGGCTCGAGCCACCAGTGCTTCCAGCAGCTCCGTCTGCCGTTCCGCCTGGCCCTGCAGTGTGGCCAGCTGCTGCCTGCCAAGAGCCGCCTGGTCCTGATTCATCGCCGCGACCTCCGCCAGCATTTGGGCCAGAGCTGTTATGGGCTATTGCGGTTCCGTCATGTCTCCTCTGCTGAATACCA
The DNA here is from genome assembly GCF_036924035.1 of Leuresthes tenuis. NCBI lineage: Eukaryota > Metazoa > Chordata > Actinopteri > Atheriniformes > Atherinopsidae > Leuresthes > Leuresthes tenuis. The sequence continues at coordinate 30,052,320 of NW_027325358.1, forward strand.
GTTGGGTGCCAATGTGGCGGCCTGTTGCCACTGCGGGTTCTCTCAGAGAGACTCAGAGACAGCGGACGGTTCAACGTATAATTTATTTAATCTTTTTTCACGAATGTGGAGTCGTTCGCAGGCCTTACCTCCCGGTTCGTGCTGCCGACTCCACTTCAATCCTCCTTCCAGCTCCAGCACGCTACTGAGTTTTTAAAAGAGGACAGTGATTAGACAAGTGACTGCCGGTGTACTAATCACTCACCTAGTCCTGCTCCCTAGAGCTCTCTCCACAGCTCTCTCCTGCAGCTGATGCACCACGCCACCTCCACAGCCATGTTGATAGGTCCGCACAGACTTCAAGCCAGAACTTCTGGACAAAACCACAAAGCGTGTGCATAATCATCAGGTGTGTTATCTGTGCAATGTGAGCAGATGTTTGAGTGTGTTAGACCCATCCTGAACATCCTTTGTCCTGTATAGTGTGTTCTATGAAGAATTTTGTATTGTATGAGCTGTAAATTAGGATTTTGAGTCATTGTGAAGGTGTTCAAACATATTTGTGGCCAGAAGCTATGACTAGAACTGATGGATAAATCTGCCTCCCATTTTGAGGACGGTAGAGACATTGTGTCATCTATCTTAGACAATAATTTATATATTTTTGATAGTACTTTTGGGGTGCAGATGCTTAGAAATTGTGCTACCCTAATCGGGAGTTGTAAGTCTGGTTGGTGGAGGATATATTTCTTTGTTATTATAGACTTAAATTGTTGATATTCTAGGAATTTATTGCTTCCTATCTCATGTTGTGATATGAGCTCATCAAATTAAATAAAATGTCCATTTTGGATTATATGTTCCAGATGTTTGATTCCTTTGATCTTCCACAGAGTAAAGTTTAGCATTTTTTTGTTTTGCAGGATGTCAGGATTGTTCCAGATGGGTGTAAGCTTACACGGGACAAGTGAAGACTTTGTTATTTTAAGAATGTCCCACCAGGCTGTCAGAGAGGTGCTGATGTTAATGCTTTTGAAACATTTGTGATTTTTTACGTTTTGACTAATAAGTGGCAGGTCAGAGATTTCCAGATTATCACACAATGCTTGTTCTATATTTATCCATGGTTCATCTATTGGGCTAGGTTTAAACCATTTTGATATATACCGTAACCTATTGGCTAAGGAATAGTGCTGAAAATTAGGTAAATCTAATCCACCACTGTCCTTGATCTTCTGTAGGGTTTTTAAACTAATACGTGGTGGTTTGTTTTTCCACAGAAATTTGGAGATGCATGAATCTAGTGACTTAAACCAAGTAGCAGGTGGTTTTATTGGGATCATTGAGAACAAATAGTTAACTTTTGGTAGTATCATCATTTTAATGGTTGTAACTCTCCCCATAAGTGATATAGGTAAGGACTTCCAACGAGAGAGATCGTCCTCTACTGTCTTTAATAATTGCACATTGAGGCGGCCTGTTGCCACTGCGGGTTCTTTCAGAGAGACTCAGAGAAAGCGGACGGTTCAACGTATAGTTTATTTAACCCTTTATCACGAATTTGGAGTCGTTCGCAGGCCTTCCCTCCCGGTTCGTGCTGCCCACTCCACTTCAATCCTCCATCCAGCTCTGAGTTTTTAAAAGAGGAGAGTGATTAGACAAGTGACTGCCGGTGTACTAATCACTCACCTAGTCATGCTCCCCAGAGCTCTCTCCACAGCTCTCTCCTGCAGCTGATGCACCACGCCCCCTCAACATACCTCCACCGCCTGACCTTGGCCGGGGAGCGGTCCGGCCTAACAGACTTTTGACCCTACCGGGGGACCTAAGCATGATGAAATGAAAAAGAAATATGGTCCAGAGGTTTTCCACCTGAAGGTTCTTTTAGTATGTTAGAAATAAGAAAATTAGAAGAAATGTTTTGCAAATATGAGAAAGAGATGAAGCAAAAAAAAGAAAATTAAGTTTAAATAAGAAGTAAGAAAGGTATAGAATGTTGGAAAAAATAAAGTGTATTAAGAGAAAGAAAGGAAAATGTTAAACAAATGCCATGACGGAATGATGATAATAATTTAGTATGTGGACGAAAAGATAATTCAGCTCTGATTAAGACTGAATCTTCTTTTAAACCACCACCATATTCCACTGATAACACTTTTTCTCCTTCTGCACCTCTTTACCCCACCCTGAGCGCTCTCGCTGTGCCGGATCCAGACCTGGACTCCTGCCCTCCACGACGCCTGCAACAACAACAGCCAGCCCTGCCACAAGCCTCTGGCTCTCGGGAAGAAGGGACTTCTTCCATCCTCCCTCGGGAAGAAATTCCATCATCCTCACAACATCAGTTACATAGGTCTGATGATGAGGAAAAGGAAGACGTTTGGTTCTCCAGCGTACCTGCCCAAGAACTTTTAACGCAAGTGACAAAAATCCTTTACCCACAATCTGGACTTCAGAGATCTAAACGTGAGAAAAAACAAAACCAGATTCAAACCATGCCTATGGTTAAAGTTGCAGTTCCCACTGGACCATTACTGGTTTATCGACCCTGGACTGATACTGACATCATGGAAGCATAACAATGCTTACCAGATCCAGAGATTTCTGGACCCCATTTTGCTGACGAGTTGCGAGATTTCTGCGCACAATTCTGCCCGACTGGGGTTGAATTGCGTCGCATATTGGCAAAAAAGTTCAAACTGACCGACCTCTGCAAAATAGAGGCCAGTATGCTACAACTGGATTTGCGACCTACCAACAGTGAACGAGGACATAATGATAACGCTCAATATGAAGCAGCCATCCAAAGACTGTGTCAAGCCATCACCACTCAATTTCCAACCAAAATCAATATGTCCCACATTTACACCTGCAAACAGAAACCCGGTGAAGGGACTGATGATTTTGTACACCGCATCCTTGAGGAAGTCAGCAAGCACAGCGGTCATCAGAGACCAAGGGATTTGGGTAATGAATCAGGACCATGAGTATTGCATGCAAAGCAATAATTAAAGGCCTCATGCCAGATGTCGCCACTGAAGTAAAGAACATTTACGTGGGATGGTGTGAGGGTCCTCGTTTGGCTGACGTTCGCCGATATGCTCGCCATGCTCATAACCAAGTTGAGACGCGTAAGACAACCAAAAGGGACAAGTGTGAAAAGGAGCTGCATTTGGCATACACCATCAAAAGAGGGAGCCGAGGTGTTCGGTTGTGAGGAGGTGTGAATCTCCGAACACAATTGCTGAAAAATGTGTTAGAAAAGGTAAGAATGCCGGTCCATACATCATCAAAAGCGAGAGAGGTGGTGTTCGGCTGCAAGTAGGTGTGAATGTCCAGCCATAATTACTCACAAACGGGTAAGAAAAGGTAGTATTGCCGGACCATACATGATCAAAACAGGGAGCGGAGGTGGTTCAGCTGCAAGAAGGTGTGAATGTCCGACTAAAGTTCAAATATATTAACAAAAGCGGGAGGAGAGGTCTTCGGATGAGAGTGGTTTAGAATTTCCAACCATAAACTATAAAATGCGGTGAAAAAAAAGGTGTGATAGAACAATAAAAGGTGGAGCGGAAGTGTTCGGCTGCAAGAAGGTTTGAATCTCCGACCATAATTGCTGAAAAATGTGTTAGAAAAGGTAAGAATGCCGGACCATACATCATCAAAAGCGGGAGAGGTGTTGTTTTCAGCTGCAAAAAGGTGTGAATGTTCGACTTAAGTTTGTAAAAAGCGGGTAAGACAAAGTGCGAATGCCCGACAATGTATGTTCAAAAGTGGGAGCGGAGGTGTTCAGCTGCAAGAAGGTCTGAATGTCCATCAATAATTTCTAGAAAACATGAAAGAAAATTTTCGAAAATCAAACCGCACATGATCATAAATGGGAGAGGAGGTGTTCAGCTGCAAGAAGTTGTGAATGTCCACCCATAATTCCTGAAAAACGGAAAAAAAAGGTGCGAATTCCCAACCATACATCATCAAAGGCAGGAGCGGAGGTGTTCCGCTGTAAGAAGGTGTGAATGTCCGACCATAGTTGGTAAAAAGCGGGTAAGAAAAGGTTAAAATACCCGACTGTACACAATCAATAGCGGGAGCGTATGTGTTCGGCTACAAGAAGGTGTGAAAGTCCGACCATGGTTTGTAAAAAGCGGGTAAGAAAAGGTGCGAATGCCCGACAATGTATGATCAATAGAGGGAGCGGAGGTTTTCGGCTGCAAGAAGGTCTGAATGTCCAACCATAATTTTTTTAAAAACGGGGAAGAAAAGAATCGAAAGCCCGACTCTACACCATCAAAAGCGGGAGCAGAGGTGTTCAGCTGCAAGAAGGTCTGAATGTCCATCAATAATTGCTAGAAAACATGAAAGAAAATTTTCGAATATCAAACCGCACATGATCATAAGCGGGAGAGGAGGTGTTCAGCTGCAGGAAGGTTTGAATCTCCACCCATAATTCCTGAAAAATGGGTAAAAAAAAAGGTAAGAATGCCCAACCATACATCATCAAAAGCAGGTGTGAATGTTAGATCATAATTTGCAAAAAGCTGATGAGAAAGGGTGCCCGACTATACACCATCAAATGCGGGAGCGGAGGTGTTCGGCTGTGAGGAGGTGTGAATCTCCGACCATAATTGCTGAAAAATGTGTTAGAAAAGGTAAGAATGCCGGACCATACATCATCAAAAGCGGGAGAGGTGGTGTTCGGCTGCAAGTAGGTGTGAATGTCCAGCCATAATTACTCACAAACGGGTAAGAAAAGGTAATATTGCCAGACCATACATGATCAAAACAGGGAGCGGAGGTGGTTCGGCTGCAAGAAGGTGTGAATGTCCGACTATATTTGGTGAAAAGCAGGTGAAGCAAGGTCTGAATGCCCAACCTTACATCATGAAAAGCGAGATCAGAGGTGTTTGGCTGAGAGAAGGCCACAGTTTGCGATGCAATAATTAAAGGCCTCATGCCAGATGTCGCCACTGAAGTAAAGAACATTTACGTGGGATGGTATGAGGGTCCTCGTTTGGCTGACGTTCGCCGATATGCTCGCCATGCTCAGAACCAAGTTGAGACGCGTAAGACAACCAAAAGGGACAAGTGTGAAAAGGAGCTGCATTTGGCAGCCATGACCATGTATTACGCAGTTGGTGTAACCAGAGGACGAGGCCGAAGTCGAAGACGTGGACGTGTGAGAGAGGAGGTCGAAATGGGCCACGCCAGAGCTATGATCCGAATATTTGTTTTTACTGTGGCCAGACTGGACACTGGAAGAAGGACTGTCCACAGCTGAAAAGTGATGAAATTTGGCCAAAGGCTGACTGAGGGTGGGAGGCAGGTTCTGGACGTCACGCGGCAGCGGAGCCTCCACTAATGGGTGATAGCACAAACACACTCACACAATTTTCCTGCTCTGTGAAGTGAAGAAACGCTTGCCGACTGTGATTCACGTAGTAAAGTTTTGCATGCTATTTCCGTCCTAGAGCAAAGATATTTCTCTCAGAATATAGGAACTTATGTTCATCAGTAGTGACGTCAGGGGAGTTTGATTGTCCTCCAAAGTTAAGTGGAAACCACGTTTACTGTATGTCTGCATCAGGCCAGGTTGTGAAGGAGAAAATGACAATGCCCATTGCGTGTTGTCACTCCCGATGAGCTCTCCTTCAAACACTCATTTTTGTTATCAGAGTTGTGTCCCATTAACCTGATGGGCTGTGATCTCATGTGTAAATTAGGCATTATTTTAACTTCTACACCAGAGGGTGTTACGGTTATGTTACAGCCTGACAAAGTTTTCACAGCAGTGCAGTTTGATTCATCGGCACTTACATATGCTTATGAGTGGAAACTTCCCAGCTCTCCTTTTTCACAACAACTAGTGGAAGAAGCAAAAGCGTTAGTTTCACCCCTTTCTGATGTCATGCAACCTACTGATTTGCACTGCACATCACACATTTCTTTGGGGCCTGACAATGACTATGAGAAGAAGTGAAAAAATATGTGCGCCTACTTTATTGGCTGTGTCGCTCACTCCAGAGCACTTCGATTTTTTTAATGTTTGTGGTACTCGCCCTCACATTTCCTTGGCCAAACATACACACTGGCAGTGACAAGGTGTGGGAGAGTTTGTTGCTACATGTCAGAAAGAAATGGAGTGGACCGTTTCACCTGCTGATCCAAATTTGATGTTTTCTGAACGATTGTCAGCATACAAAAAAACATTTTTGAGTACAATGCATTGTCAAAGAACTGTGGATTTAATTCCTACCACAGAATCACATTTTGAAGCATGTTTTTTTATCTGAAACAGATTTGTCTTCGATACCCATGTTGGCTGAAGTGCCCAATGATCTTTGAGCTAAGAGCAAATATGATGTGGGGTTGATAAAAGGCTGTGAACCAGTAATTGTCACCCCTAAATCAGACTTTTGTCCATGTAAAAAACAATACCCTTTTAAGCCTGAAGCAATTAAAGGGATTAAACCTGTTTTTCAATCTTTTCAGAAAACAGGCGTTATTGTTCCTTTCGAAAATTCACCTGTATTTACTCCATTGTTTCCTGTTAAAAAGATTAAAGATGCTGGCTAGCCAGATGAATGGCGTTTTGTACAGGACCTCCAAGCGGTGAATGCTGCAGTTCAGCCACATGCTCCTACTGTGCCCAACCCACACACTATTTTGTCTCAAATTACATCAGATGCACAGTTTTTCTCAGTGGTTGACTTGTCGCCAGTGCACCCTGATAGCCCATTTTGGTTTGCTTTTTAGTTTGAAGGGAGATCTTGGACTTTTACCCGGTTATGCCAGGGGTACTGTGAAAGTCCCACTATTTACAATGCTGCCCTCAAAGCTAGTCTGGATTAACTTCAATCAACCACAGGCTTTGCTCTTTTGCAGTATGTGGATGACATCCTTTTATGTAGTCCATCTAAACAACAGTGTGAAAAAGACAGTGAATCTGTTGAAACATCTTCATTCTTATGGCCATAAAGCCAGCCTTTCTAAGTTACAGTTTGTACAGGACGAAGTCACCTTTTTGGGTCATGTGATTTCTAAGGATGGGCGCTCACTTTCTCCTAAACGTGTTGCTGCAGTTCAGATCATTCCTAAACCGGTTACTAAAAAACAGCTTATGTCATTCTTAGGTATAACATCTTACTGCAGGAACTTTATTCCTAACTACTCTTTTCTCGAAGCTCTCTTAGGTGCTCTTATCCATGGTAAAGGCCTCCAGTCAGCTGATCGTGTTCCATGGACTCCTGAGGCTGAATCAGCCTTTAGTCAGCTTAAGCTGGCTCTTCAAACAGCACCAACACTTGGCATTCCAGATCCTCATAAACCTTTCATACAGGCAGTTGATGAGAAGCATGGTTGTATGACATCTGTTCTTATGCAGGAACATGGGGCAGGCAAAGGCCAGTGGCTCATTTCTCAGCAAAACTGGACTCTGTGGCTGCAGGCCTGCCTGGTTGTCTTCGTGTTGTTGCAGCTGCAGAGAAAGCTGTCCTGGCCTCCCAAGATATTGTGGGCTACGCTAATTTGACTGTTTTGGTTCCTCATGCTGTTGCCATTATTCTTCTCGAGCAGAAAACTTCACATCTTTCAACTGCTCGTTGGCTCAGATACACCTCTGTGATATGCCAAATGTCACTGTTAAACGTTGTACTGTTCTGAATCCTGCTACTTTGCTTCCGACTCCTGAGGATGGGGAGCCTCATGACTGTGAAGCTGTTTTGGAACAAGTTTGTACACCCCGACCTGATCTTTTAGAGACTCCTCTTCCAAACTCTGACATGATTCTTTTTGTAGATGGATCAGCTTTGCGTGATCCAGCCACAGGTACTAACTGTGTTTGGTTTGCAGTATGTTCTTCACATGACACTTTGTTGTCTGGTTCTCTTCCTAAACATTTCTCTGCTCAAACTACTGAGCTTATTGCACTTACTGAAGCTTGTAAGTTGGCAGCTGGTAAGTCTGTCACTATTTACACAGATTCCAGATATGCTTTTGGTGTTGTTCATGACTTTGGTGCGCTGTGGAAACACAGGCATTTCCTTAAATCAGATGGTAAAACTATTCTGAACTCCAAGCAGGTTTCTGATCTTCTTGATGCGATCCTTTTGCCTACAGCAATCTCGGTCTGTAAGTGTGCAGCTCACACTAACTCAGACGATCCTGTTGCTTGTGGCAATGCCAGAGCTGATGCTGCAGCTAAGCAAGCAGCTAAATCTTTTCCTGTTTTCGCTTCCCTCTCTTTGCAGGCAGAAGACTCCCTTCACAGATCTCCATGCTTTGCAAACTTTTGCCTCTGCAGATGAAATTTGGTCCTCTGGACGCATTTGTGTGCATCTGTGGGTGCAACTCATATGGATGGTGTTTGGATGGGACCTAATGGTAAACCCTGTCTACCTAAACATTTTTTTCCTCATTTTTCAAAATTGACACATGGGTTGGACCATGTGTCAAAAGGGGGGATGCTGAATGCACTCACTGCTCAGTGGTTCACAAAAGGGTTCAGTTCATATGCGCAAAAATACTGTCAGTCATGTATGGTTTGTGCCACACATAATGTAGGAAAGGCATTACACACATCGCAAGTTGCACACCCTCCACCAGAGAAACCTTTTGAACATTTGATGATGGATTTTGTTGAACTCACACCAGCTGAAGGAAAGAAATATGCACTAGTAATAGTGGACGTGTTTAGTAAATGGGTTGAAGTTTTCCCTGCAAAACATGCAAACAGTAATGCAGTGACTAAAGCACTGCTAAACAGAAATCATTCCTAGATGGGGCATTCCAGAGAAGATCAGCAGTGATAATGGCACACATTTTGTAAACACTGCATTGACTGAGGTTGGTAAATTCCTGGGAATAACCTTGCGCACACATTGTGCTTATCATCCACAGAGTGGAGGTGCTGTGGAAAGAGAAAATGGTACATTAAAGTCCAAGTTAGCCAAATGTTGTGAAGAAACAGGTCTGCCATGGACAAAAGCATTACCTATTGTGCTTACCTACATGAGAATGAGAATCAGAGCTCAAGTGAATCTCAGCCCATTTGAAATTTTATTTGGCAGACCTCCTAACCTGGGATTGGGACCTGTAACCAGACCCCTCCCTTCCACAACTGTTTGTGATGATGCTATGTTGTCTTACTGTCGAAACCTTTCCACTGTTCTATCTCAAGTTTCACAGACAGTAAAAGCAGCCCTTCCAGCCACAGAAAACACACCACTCCAACCAGATGACAGGTGGTGAAGGAACTTCGCAGGAAACATTGGAAGTCCAAACGTTGGCAAGGCCCGTTCCAGGTGCTACTGGTCACTCACATAGATGTTAAAGTTGCAGAGAGAGCAACCTGGATTCATGCCAGTCACTGTAAGAAGGTACCAGAACCAGTAGATGACTTCCACCCTGACATACATCAGCCTAACCAACACGCCCGGAAGGACAAAGATAAGAGTCAGCAGTAAAAGCTGTACTCCACCGGTGTGTTAAGTGCTAGTAACCTCTGACACCGAAGATTGAAACATCCTTACTGAGACCTGCGATGAAGGTGATCATACACATGCTGTGAACCATGGCAGAAACTGTTTGTTGTTTGTATTTTCTTATTTGTAACCAGCATGTGCACATTGTACACATTCGTCCTGTACAAACTGTAACTTAGAAAGGCTGGCTTTATGGCCATAAGAAGGAAGATGTTTCAACAGATTCACTGTCTTTTTCACACTGTTGTTTAGATGGACTACATAAAAGGATGTCATCCACATACTGCAAAAGAGCAGAGCCTGTGGTTGATTGAAGTTAATCCAGACTAGCTTTGAGGGCAGCATTGTAAATAGTGGGACTTTCACAGTACCCCTGGCATAACCGGGTAAAAGTCCAAGATCTCCCTTCAAACTAAAAAGCAAACCAAAATGGGCTATCAGGGTGCACTGGCGACAAGTCAACCACTGAGAAAAACTGTGCATCTGATGTAATTTGAGACAAAATAGTGTGTGGGTTGGGCACAGTAGGAGCATGTGGCTGAACTGCAGCATTCACCGCTTGGAGGTCCTGTACAAAACGCCATTCATCTGGCTGGCCAGCATCTTTAATCTTTTTAACAGGAATCAATGGAGTAAGCACAGGTGAATTTTCAAAAGGAACAATAACGCCTGTTTTCTGAAAAGATTGAAAAACAGGTTTAATCCCTTTAATTGCTTCAGGCTTAAAAGGGTATTGTTTTTTACATGGACAAAAGTCTGATTTAGGGGTGACAATTACTGGTTCACAGCCTTTTATCAACCCCACATCATATTTGCTCTTAGCCCAAAGATCATTGGGCACTTCAGCCAACATGGGTATCGAAGACAAATCTGTTTCAGATAAAAAACATGCTTCAAAATGTGATTCTGTGGTAGGAATTAAGTCCACAGTTCTTTGACAATGCATTGTACTCAAAAATGTTTTTTTGTATGCTGACAATCGTTCAGAAAACATCAAATTTGGATCAGCAGGTGAAACGGTCCACTCCATTTATTTCTGACATGTAGCAACAAACTCTCCCACACCTTGTCACTGCCAGTGTGTACGTTTGGCCAAGGAAATGTGAGGGCGAGTGCCACAAACATTAAAAAAATCGAAGTGCTCTGGAGTGAGCGACACAGCCAATAAAGTAGGCGCACATATTTTTTCACTTCTTCTCATAGTCATTGTCAGGCCCCAAAGAAATGTGTTATGTGCAGTGCAAATCAGTAGGTTGCATGAAATCAGAAAGGGGTGAAACTAAGACTTTTGCTTCTTCCACTAGTTGTTGTGAAAAAGGAGAGCTGGGAAGTTTCCACTCATAAGCATATGTAAGTGCCGATGAATCAAACTGCACTGCTGTGAAAACTTTGTCAGGCTGTAACATAACCTTAACACCCTCTGGTGTAGAAGTTAAAATAATGCCTAATTTACACATGAGATCACAGCCCATCAGGTTAATGGGACACAACTCTGATAACAAAAATGAGTGTTTGAAGGAGAGCTCATCGGGAGTGACAACACGCAATGGGCATTGTCATTTTCTCCTTCACAACCTGGCCTGAGGCAGACATACAGTAAACGTGGTTTCCACTTAACTTTGGAGGACAATCAAACTCCCCTGACGTCACTACTGATGAACATAAGTTCCCATATTCTGAGAGAAATATCTTTGCTCTAGGATGGAAATAGCATGCAAAACTTTACTACGTGAATCACAGTCGGCAAGCGTTTCTTCACTACACAGAGCAGGAAAAATGTGTGAGTGTGTTTGTGCTATCACCCATTAGTGGAGGCTCCGCTGCCGCGTGACGTCCAGAACCTGCCTCCCACCCTCAGTCAGCCTTTTGCCCAATTTCATCACTTTTCAGCTGTGGACAGTCCTTCTTCCAGTGTCCAGTCTGGCCACAGTAAAAACAAATATTCGGATCATAGCTCTGATCCCACACGTCCACGTCTTCGACTTCGGCCTCGTCCTCTGTTTACACCAACTGCGTAATACATGGTCATGGCTGCCAAATGCAGCTCCTTTTCACACTTGTCCCTTTTGGTTGTCTTACGCGTCTCAACTTGGTTATGAGCATGGCGAGCATATCGGCAAACGTCAGCCAAACGAGGACCCTCACACCATCCCACGTAAATGTTCTTTACTTCAGTGGCGACATCTGGCATGAGGCCTTTAATTATTGCATTGCATGCAATACTCTCCCATGGTCCTGATTCATTACCCAAATCCCTTGGTCTCTGATGACCGCTGTGCTTGCTGACTTCCTCAAGGATGCGGTGTACAAAATCATCAGTCCCTTCACCGGGTTTCTGTTTGCAGGTGTAAATGTGGGACATATTGATTTTGGTTGGAAATTGAGTGGTGATGGCTTTACACAGTCTTTGGTTGGCTTCTTCATATTGAGCGTTATCATTATGTCCTCGTTCACTGTTGGTAGGTCGCAAATCCAGTTGTAGCATACTGGCCTCTATTTTGCAGAGGTCGGACGGTTTGAACTTTTTTGCCAATATGCGACGCAAATCAACCCCAGTCGGGCAGAATTGTGCGCAGAAATCTCGCAACTCGTCAGCAAAATGGGGTCCAGAAATCTCTGGATCTGGTAAGCATTGTTATGCTTCCATGATGTCAGTCTCAGTCCAGGGTCGATAAACCAGTAATGGTCCAGTGGGAACTGCAACTTTAACCATAGGCATGGTTTTAATCTGGTTTTGTTTTTTCTCACGTTTAGATCTCTGAAGTCCAGATTGTGGGTAAAGGATTTTTGTCACTTGCGTTAAAAGTTCTTGGGCAGGTACGCTGGAGAACCAAACGTCTTCCTTTTCCTCATCATCAGACCTATGTAGCTGATGTTGTGAGAATGATGGAATTTCTTCCCGAGGGAGGATGGAAGAAGTCCCTTCTTCCCGAGAGCCAGAGGCTTGTGGCAGGGCTGGCTGTTGTTGTTGCAGGCGTCGTGGAGGGCAGGAGTCCAGGTCTGGATCCGGCACAGCTAATACTAAATTATTATCATCATTCCGTCATGGCATTTGTTTAACATTTTCCTTTCTTTCTCTTAATACACTTTATTTCTTCCAAAATTCTATACCTTTCTTACTTCTTATTTAAACTTAATTTTCTTTTTTTTTGCTTCATCTCTTTCTCATATTTGCAAAACTTTTCTTCTAATTTTCTTATTTCTAACATACTAAAAGAACCTTCTGGTGGAAAACCTCTGGACCATATGTCTTTTTCATTTCATCATGCTTAGGTCCCCCGGTAGGGTCAAAAGTCTGAGACCTACTGTTTCCAATTCTCAGACTTGGAATGGGGAAATATATTCCTTCACTCAAAGGACGTCTCCAATGAGGACCTTAATCTGTACTCACACTTCTTCGGAGTACTTCACACTTCTTCGGACTGCTTCAAAAGTTTCACTTACCCATGAAATCTCTGTCTCACTAATGACACAACCGGGAAACCCTCTTTTATTCAAATAAAAACTAAAAAGCAGTCCTATCGTCTCAGACTATCATATTTCAAAAATGATCCCAGCGCTGGTATTCAAGAAAAGGACCTGCCAGTCCTCTCTGTCAGAAAAGGCCTTGGAGGTATGAGGCTGGAACAGCTACTTCAGTCCAGGCTGGCCATGCACTGCGATCCGGTCCAGAGACACCAGTCGAGGGATCCTGTTCGTGACGCCAAAATTGTGGTGGAAATTTAGTAACGCACAGAGTCAGTTATTTTCTTCTGAGGAGATAAGAGGCTTTAATAATAATATCTTGAAAGAGAGAACAACACAGTACAGAATACAGAGTTGCTCTGACCACTGAAGCAAAAACACACAGTTATATTGCCCGCTCATCACGTCATCTGTCTTTGGTTGATAGTTGATTGTTCTTCTAACTTTCCTCCCCAACCATCAGTTTAGGTTACCCAAAAGGAGTGTATTGCTCCATCACAAGTATGCTTCTTTCACATACAGGGTAATATGAAGAATTTTATGCCTGAAACCTATTTAGACATGCAAAAATATGAAGGACAAAGCAGTTTTAACTTGGTTTGAGTGAAGGAATTCATTTTATAACAAAATCTGAAATTGTGTAGAACTCGTGAAAATAAGCTTATTCTCGGATTCCTAAAGGTTTAGTGTTGTTCTTTCCTATCCTGCAAAGTACAACGTTCTTTTTTGTTGAAAGCTATTTAGACATGGATAAATATGAAGGACAAAGCAGTTTTAACTTGGTTTGAGTGAAGGAATTAATTTTATATCAAAATCCGGAATTGTGTAGAACTCGTGAAAAGAAGCTTATTCTTGGATTCCTGAAAAAATTTAGTGTTGTTGTTTCCTATCCTGAAAAGTACTACGTTCGTTTTTGTTTAAAGGTATTTAGACATGGATAAATATGAAGGACAAAGCAGTTTTAACTTGGTTTGAGTGAAGGAATTAATTTTATATCAAAATCCGATATTGTGTAGAACTCGTCAAACGACGCTTATTCTCGGATTCCTGAAAAGGTTTAGTGTTGTTGTTTCCTATCCTGCAAAGTACAACGTTCTTTTTTGTTTAAAGCTATTTGGACATGGATAAATATGAAGGAAAAAGCAGTTTTAACTTAGTTTGAGTGAAGGAATTCATTTTATATCAAAATCCGAAATTGTGTAGAACTCGTGAAAATAAGCTTATTCTCGGATTCCTAAAGGTTTAGTGTTGTTGTTTCCTATCCTGCAAAGTACAACGTTCTTTTTTGTTTAAAGCTATTTAGACATGGATAAATATGAAGGAAAAAGCAGTTTTAACTTGGTTTGAGTGAAGGAATTCATTTTATATCAAAATCCGGAATTGTGCATTATGGCAGCAGAATTGTAGTCTGAATACCTTTATGCCAAACAGATTTGCTTTGCCAAGGGAAGTTTTATAATTGTTTATTGTTTATGTTTACAATATATAAACTAGCAGAATAATTAATTCATCCTCCTGGTCCCTCCCACCCCGGAGAGGGCAGCCAGAGACTGGCTGCAATAGGCATCCCCGCTACTTGGGACCCAACACAGGGCAGGAGGGCCTGATGTCCACCAGGCTCGGGGCCTGCAGTCACCATATTCCGGGAGCTACTGTACCCCCAGAAGGAACCCATCCCGCCCCACCCCACTCAACCCAACCCCACCCCGGAGGACCTCTACAAAAACAAACAAACAACAACAAAAATCAAACAAACAAACAAACAAATCACCCGGTTACACCAGTCGCAGCAGCCCGGGCCTGAGACCCACCATCACCCAGGCCCCCCCAGGCCCCCCCCAACAGGGATAAAGCACACCCCCATACAGACCCCCTCCTCCTCACCGCACGCCCCAACACCCTAAAAAAAACAACCACCTGCGGACACCTTGGAGTTCCCAGAGCAACAAGGCCGGCACCAGGACCTGCACCAACCCACGCATGCTGTGGCATGTCCAGGGCAACCCAGACCCCCCAGGCACAGGCAGGGCCCCGCCCCGGGCACAAGGCAGCGGCAAGCCACCAGGTCCAGGCCCAGCTCCACCACCCACGCCAGAGCGGCCCCGTCACCTGGTACCGCAAGCCCCCAAAACTGCCCTCCAAGCCCGACACACAGTCCCCCCCAGCAATGACCAACCCAGTCCCCACGACCCGAGAGACCACCAGACGCCCGAAGCCACACAGCCCCCCCCTCAGCACACACCCAACCGCCCAGAGCGACGGGACAGCAACCCACCACCAACACTATGTGATCAAGCTAATCAGAGGGGACCAGAGAGAATTAAATTCAGTTTTGAGGAAGCAGACATTGTTTCCATGCTAATATAATCTAAAAGAAAATTTCTAAACTGGTTAATACACAGATTGTTCTTCGCTTTCCAGTTCATGAGAATAGTTTTCTTTGCTATACATAACACTGTGAGGATCATGTGTGCTAAGCTAAATTCCACGTTGATGTTGTCTAAGTCACCCAGTATGCACAGTGTGGGGCATGCAGGAATGCTACACTTTAGCCATGTTGATAGGTCCGCACAGACTTCAAGCCAGAACTTCTGGACAGGCGCACAAAACCACAAAGCGTGTGCATAATCATCAGGTGTGTTATCTGTGCAATGTGAGCAGATGTTTGAGTGTGTTAGACCCATCCTGAACATCCTTTGTCCTGTATAGTGTGTTCTATGAAGAATTTTGTATTGTATGAGCTGTAAATTAGGATTTCGAGTCATTGTGAAGGTGTTCAAACATATTTGTGGCCAGAAGCTATGACTAGAACTGATGGATAAATCTGCCTCCCATTTTGAGGACGGTAGAGACATTGTGTCATCTATCTTAGACAATAATTTATATATTTTTGATAGTACTTTTGGGGTGCAGATGCTTAGAAATTCTGCTACCCTAATCGGGAGTTGTAAGTCTGGTTGGTGGAGGATATATTTCTTTGTTATTATAGACTTAAGTTGTTGATATTCTAGGAATTTATTGCTGCCTATCTCATGTTGTGATATGAGCTCATCAAATGAAATAAAATGTCCATTTTGGATTATATGTTCCAGATGTTTGATTCCTTTGATCTTCCACAGAGTAAAGTTTAGCATTTTTTTGTTTTGCAGGATGTCAGGATTGTTCCAGATGGGTGTAAGCTTACACGGGACAAGTGAAGACTTTGTTATTTTAAGAAATTCCCACCAGGCTGTCAGAGAGGTGCTGATGTTAATGCTTTTGAAACATTTGTGATTTTTTACGTTTTGACTAATAAGTGGCAGGTCAGAGATTTCCAGATTATCACACAATGCTTGTTCTATACTTATCCATGTTCATCTATTGGGCTAGGTTTAAACCATTTTGATATATACTGTAACCTATTGGCTAAGGAATAGTGCTGAAAATTAGGTAAATCTAATCCACCCTGTCCTTGGTCTTCTGTAGGGTTTTTAAACTAATACGTGGTGGTTTGTTTTTCCACAGAAATTTAGAGATGCATGAATCTAGTGACTTAAACCAAGTAGCAGGTGGTTTTATGGGGATCATTGAGAACAGATAGTTAACTTTTGGTAGTATCATCATTTTAATGGTTGTAACTCTCCCCATAAGTGATATAGGTAAGGACTTCCAACGAGAGAGATCGTCCTTTACTGTCTTTAATAATTGCACATTGAGGCGGCCTGTTGCCACTGCAGGTTCTTTCAGAGAGACTCAGAGACAGAGGACGGTTCAACGTATAGTTTATTTAACCCTTTTTCATGAATGTGGAGTCGTTCGCAGGCCTTCCCTCCCGGTTCGTGCTGCCGACTCCACTTCAATCCTCCTTACAGCTCTGAGTTTTTTAAAGAGGAGAGTGATTAGACAAGTGACTGCCGGTGTACTAATCACTCACCTAGTCCTGCTCCCCAGAGCTCTCTCCACAGCTCTCTCCTGCAGCTGATGCACCACGCCCCCTCCACATACCTCCACCGCCTGACCTTGGCCGGGGAGCGGTCCGGCCTAACCTACCCCCCCCCACACCTCGCCATGCGAGCTGTAAAGGAAGTCGGCCACCGCCATCTGTGCCCCCGGCCTATGGACCACTTTGAATTTAAAAGGCTGTAGTGCCAGATACCAGCGGGTGATCCGTGCATTGACATTTTTCATTCGGTGGAGCCACTGGAGGGGAGCAAGGTCCGAGCAAAGGGTGAATGGGCGCCCCAGCACCCACCGGATGGCCAGGCACTCCCTCTCCACCGTGTTGTATCTGGTCTCCCTCTCGGATAGTTTCTGGCTGATGTAAAGCACTGGGCGGTCAACGCCCCGCACCTGCTGGGACAGAACAGCCCCCAACCCCCTTCCTGATGCATCAGTCTGCAGGACAAATGGGAGAGAGGAGTTAGGTGTGTGGAGAAGAGGCTCCCCACAGAGTGTCTGCTTTACCCTCTCAAGTGACACCTGACACCGGATCAGAGGCACCTTTTCGGGTAAGGTTGGTCAAAGGGCTGGTCAGCTCCGCGAAGTTGGGAATAAATCGCCGGTAATATCCGGCCAGCCCCAAAAACCGCCTCACCTCTTTCTTGATCTTAGGTTTTGGGCAGGCTGCAATCGCTGCTGTCTTGTCTACCTGTGGACGCACCTGTCCGCCGCCCAAGTGGTACCCCAGATACCGTACCTCCCTCCATCCAACTGCACACTTCTTTGGGTTGGCCGTGAGCCCCGCCTGCCGCAGTGACTCCAGCACTGCCGCCATCTGCTGAACATGCTCCGCCCAGCTGTTGCTATGGATGATGACGTCATCCAGGTAAGCGGCAGCATACGCAGGAACTTACATCATGAAAAGCGAGATCAGAGGTGTTTGGCTGAGAGAAGGCCACAGTTTGCGATGCAATAATTAAAGGCCTCATGCCAGATGTCGCCACTGAAGTAAAGAACATTTACGTGGGATGGTGTGAGGGTCCTCGTTTGGCTGACGTTCGCCGATATGCTCGCCATGCTCATAACCAAGTTGAGACGCGTAAGACAACCAAAAGGGACAAGTGTGAAAAGGAGCTGCATTTGGCAGCCATGACCATGTATTACGCAGTGTGTGTAAACAGAGGACGAGGCCGAAGTCGAAGACGTGGACGTGTGGGAGAGGAGGTCGAAATGGGCCACGCCAGAGCTATGATCCGAATATTTGTTTTTACTGTGGCCAGACTGGACACTGGAAGAAGGATTGTCCACAGCTGAAAAGTGATGAAATTGGGCAAAAGGCTGACTGAGGGTGGGAGGCAGGTTCTGGACGTCACGCGGCAGCGGAGCCTCCACTAATGGGTGATAGCACAAACACACTCACACATTTTTCCTGCTCTGTGTAGTGAAGAAACGCTTGCCGACTGTGATTCACGTAGTAAAGTTTTGCATGCTATTTCCGTCCTAGAGCAAAGATATTTCTCTCAGAATATAGGAACTTATGTTCATCAGTAGTGACGTCAGGGGAGTTTGATTGTCCTCCAAAGTTAAGTGGAAACCACGTTTACTGTATGTCTGCATCAGGCCAGGTTGTGAAGGAGAAAATGACAATGCCCATTGCGTGTTGTCACTCCCGATGAGCTCTCCTTCAAACACTCATTTTTGTTATCAGAGTTGTGTCCCATTAACCTGATGGGCTGTGATCTCATGTGTAAATTAGGCATTATTTTAACTTCTACATCGGAGGGTGTTAAGGTTATGTTACAGCCTGACAAAGTTTTCACAGCAGTGCAGTTTGATTCATCGGCACTTACATATGCTTATGAGTGGAAACTTCCCAGCTCTCCTTTTTCACAACAACTAGTGGAAGAAGCAAAAGCGTTAGTTTCACCCCTTTCTGATTTCATGCAACCTACTGATTTGCACTGCACATCACACATTTCTTTGGGGCCTGACAATGACTATGAGAAGAAGTGAAAAAATATGTGCGCCTACTTTATTGGCTGTGTCGCTCACTCCAGAGCACTTCGATTTTTTTAATGTTTGTGGTACTCGCCCTCACATTTCCTTGGCCAAATGTACACACAGGCAGTGACAAGGTGTGGGAGAGTTTGTTGCTACATGTCAGAAAGAAATGGAGTGGACCGTTTCACCTGCTGATCCAAATTTGATGTTTTCTGAACGATTGTCAGCATACAAAAAAACATTTTTGAGTACAATGCATTGTCAAAGAACTGTGGACTTAATTCCTACCACAGAATCACATTTTGAAGCATGTTTTTTATCTGAAACAGATTTGTCTTCGATACCCATGTTGGCTGAAGTGCCCAATGATCTTTGGGCTAAGAGCAAATATGATGTGGGGTTGATAAAAGGCTGTGAACCAGTAATTGTCACCCCTAAATCAGACTTTTGTCCATGTAAAAAACAATACCCTTTTAAGCCTGAAGCAATTAAAGGGATTAAACCTGTTTTTCAATCTTTTCAGAAAACAGGCGTTATTGTTCCTTTTGAAAATTCACCTGTGCTTACTCCATTGTTTCCTGTTAAAAAGATTAAAGATGCTGGCCAGCCAGATGAATGGCGTTTTGTACAGGACCTCCAAGCGGTGAATGCTGCAGTTCAGCCACATGCTCCTACTGTGCCCAACCCACACACTATTTTGTCTCAAATTACATCAGATGCACAGTTTTTCTCAGTGGTTGACTTGTCGCCAGTGCACCCTGATAGCCCATTTTGGTTTGCTTTTTAGTTTGAAGGGAGATCTTGGACTTTTACCCGGTTATGCCAGGGGTACTGTGAAAGTCCCACTATTTACAATGCTGCCCTCAAAGCTAGTCTGGATTAACTTCAATCAACCACAGGCTCTGCTCTTTTGCAGTATGTGGATGACATCCTTTTATGTAGTCCATCTAAACAACAGTGTGAAAAAGACAGTGAATCTGTTGAAACATCTTCCTTCTTATGGCCATAAAGCCAGCCTTTCTAAGTTACAGTTTGTACAGGACGAATGTGTACAATGTGCACATGCTGGTTACAAATAAGAAAATACAAACAACAAACAGTTTCTGCCATGGTTCACAGCATGTGTATGATCACCTTCATCGCAGGTCTCAGTAAGGATGTTTCAATCTTCGGTGTCAGAGGTTACTAGCACTTAACACACCGGTGGAGTACAGCTTTTACTGCTGACTCTTATCTTTGTCCTTCCGGGCGTGTTGGTTAGGCTGATGTATGTCAGGGTGGAAGTCATCTACTGGTTCTGGTACCTTCTTACAGTGACTGACATGAATCCAGGTTGCTCTCTCTGCAACTTTAACAGCTGTATGAGTGACCAGTAGCACCTGGAACGGGCCTTGCCAACGTTTGGACTTCCAATGTTTCCTGCGAAGTTCCTTCACCACCTGTCATCTGGTTGGAGTGGTGTGTTTTCTGTGGCTGGAAGGGCTGCTTTTACTGTCTGTGAAACTTGAGATAGAACAGTGGAAAGGTTTCGACAGTAAGACAACATAGCATCATCACAAACAGTTGTGGAAGGGAGGGGTCTGGTTACAGGTCCCAATCCCAGGTTAGGAGGTCTGCCAAATAAAATTTCAAATGGGCTGAGATTCACTTGAGCTCTGATTCTCATTCTCATGTAGGTAAGCACAATAGGTAATGCTTTTGTCCATGGCAGACCTGTTTCTTCACAACATTTGGCTAACTTGGACTTTAATGTACCATTTTCTCTTTCCACAGCACCTCCACTCTGTGGATGATAAGCACAATGTGTGCGCAAGGTTATTCCCAGGAATTTACCAACCTCAGTCAATGCAGTGTTTACAAAATGTGTGCCATTATCACTGCTGATCTTCTCTGGAATGCCCCATCTAGGAATGATTTCTGTTTAGCAGTGCTTTAGTCACTGCATTACTGTTTGCATGTTTTGCAGGGAAAACTTCAACCCATTTACTAAACACGTCCACTATTACTAGTGCATATTTCTTTCCTTCAGCTGGTGTGAGTTCAACAAAATCCATCATCAAATGTTCAAAAGGTTTCTCTGGTGGAGGGTGTGCAACTTGCGATGTGTGTAATGCCTTTCCTACATTATGTGTGGCACAAACCATACATGACTGACAGTATTTTTGCGCATATGAACTGAACCCTTTTGTGAACCACTGAGCAGTGAGTGCATTCAGCATCCCCCCTTTTGACACATGGTCCAACCCATGTGTCAATTTTGAAAAATGAGGAAAAAAATGTTTAGGTAGACAGGGTTTACCATTAGGTCCCATCCAAACACCATCCATATGAGTTGCACCCACAGAGGACCAAATGCGTCCAGAGGACCAAATTTCATCTGCAGAGGCAAAAGTTTGCAAAGCATGGAGATCTGTGAGGGAGTCTTCTGCCTGCAAAGAGAGGGAAGAGAAAACAGGAAAAGATTTAGCTGCTTGCTTAGCTGCAGCATCAGCTCTGGCATTGCCACAAGCAACAGGATTGTCTGAGTTAGTGTGAGCCGCACACTTACAGACCGAGATTGCTGTAGGCAAAAGGATCGCATCAAGAAGATCAGAAACCTGCTTGGAGTTCAGAATAGTTTTACCATCTGATTTAAGGAAATGCCTGTGTTTCCACAGCGCACCAAAGTCATGAACAACACCAAAAGCATATCTGGAATCTGTGTAAATAGTGACAGACTTACCAGCTGCCAACTTACAAGCTTCAGTAAGTGCAATAAGCTCAGTAGTTTGAGCAGAGAAATGTTTAGGAAGAGAACCAGACAACAAAGTGTCATGTGAAGAACATACTGCAAACCAAACACAGTTAGTACCTGTGGCTGGATCACGCAAAGCTGATCCATCTACAAAAAGAATCATGTCAGAGTTTGGAAGAGGAGTCTCTAAAAGATCAGGTCGGGGTGTACAAACTTGTTCCAAAACAGCTTCACAGTCATGAGGCTCCCCATCCTCAGGAGTCGGAAGCAAAGTAGCAGGATTCAGAACAGTACAACGTTTAACAGTGACATTTGGCATATCACAGAGGTGTATCTGAGCCAACGAGTAGTTGAAAGATGTGAAGTTTTCTGCTCGAGAAGAATAATGGCAACAGCATGAGGAACCAAAACAGTCAAATTAGCGTAGCCCACAATATCTTGGGAGGCCAGGACAGCTTTCTCTGCAGCTGCAACAACACGAAGACAACCAGGCAGGCCTGCAGCCACAGAGTCCAGTTTTGCTGAGAAATGAGCCACTGGCCTTTGCCTGCCCCATGTTCCTGCATAAGAACAGATGTCATACAACCATGCTTCTCATCAACTGCCTGTATGAAAGGTTTATGAGGATCTGGAATGCCAAGTGTTGGTGCTGTTTGAAGAGCCAGCTTAAGCTGGCTAAAGGCTGATTCAGCCTCAGGAGTCCATGGAACACGATCAGCTGACTGGAGGCCTTTACCATGGATAAGAGCACCTAAGAGAGCTTCGAGAAAAGAGTAGTTAGGAATAAAGTTCCTGCAGTAAGATGTTATACCTAAGAATGACATAAGCTGTTTTTTAGTAACTGGTTTAGGAATGATCTGAACTGCAGCAACACGTTTAGGAGAAAGTGAGCGCCCATCCTTAGAAATCACATGACCCAAAAAGGTGACTTCGTCCTGTACAAACTGTAAATTAGAAAGGCTGGCTTTATGGCCATAAGAATGAAGATGTTTCAACAGATTCACTGTCTTTTTCACACTGTTGTTTAGATGGACTACATAAAAGGATGTCATCCACATACTGCAAAAGAGCAGAGCCTGTGGTTGATTGAAGTTAATCCAGACTAGCTTTGAGGGCAGCATTGTAAATAGTGGGACTTTCACAGTACCCCTGGCATAACCGGGTAAAAGTCCAAGATCTCCCTTCAAACTAAAAAGCAAACCAAAATGGGCTATCAGGGTGCACTGGCGACAAGTCAACCACTGAGAAAAACTGTGCATCTGATGTAATTTGAGACAAAATAGTGTGTGGGTTGGGCACAGTAGGAGCATGTGGCTGAACTGCAGCATTCACCGCTTGGAGGTCCTGTACAAAACGCCATTCATCTGGCTGGCCAGCATCTTTAATCTTTTTAACAGGAATCAATGGAGTAAGCACAGGTGAATTTTCAAAAGGAACAATAACGCCTGTTTTCTGAAAAGATTGAAAAACAGGTTTAATCCCTTTAATTGCTTCAGGCTTAAAAGGGTATTGTTTTTTACATGGACAAAAGTCTGATTTAGGGGTGACAATTACTGGTTCACAGCCTTTTATCAACCCCACATCATATTTGCTCTTAGCCCAAAGATCATTGGGCACTTCAGCCAACATGGGTATCGAAGACAAATCTGTTTCAGATAAAAAACATGCTTCAAAATGTGATTCTGTGGTAGGAATTAAGTCCACAGTTCTTTGACAATGCATTGTACTCAAAAATGTTTTTTTGTATGCTGACAATCGTTCAGAAAACATCAAATTTGGATCAGCAGGTGAAACGGTCCACTCCATTTATTTCTGACATGTAGCAACAAACTCTCCCACACCTTGTCACTGCCAGTGTGTACGTTTGGCCAAGGAAATGTGAGGGCGAGTGCCACAAACATTAAAAAAATCGAAGTGCTCTGGAGTGAGCGACACAGCCAATAAAGTAGGCGCACATATTTTTTCACTTCTTCTCATAGTCATTGTCAGGCTCCAAAGAAATGTGTTATGTGCAGTGCAAATCAGTAGGTTGCATGAAATCAGAAAGGGGTGAAACTAAGACTTTTGCTTCTTCCACTAGTTGTTGTGAAAAAGGAGAGCTGGGAAGTTTCCACTCATAAGCATATGTAAGTGCCGATGAATCAAACTGCACTGCTGTGAAAACTTTGTCAGGCTGTAACATAACCTTAACACCCTCTGGTGTAGAAGTTAAAATAATGCCTAATTTACACATGAGATCACAGCCCATCAGGTTAATGGGACACAACTCTGATAACAAAAATGAGTGTTTGAAGGAGAGCTCATCGGGAGTGACAACACGCAATGGGCATTGTCATTTTCTCCTTCACAACCTGGCCTGAGGCAGACATACAGTAAACGTGGTTTCCACTTAACTTTGGAGGACAATCAAACTCCCCTGACGTCACTACTGATGAACATAAGTTCCTATATTCTGAGAGAAATATCTTTGCTCTAGGACGGAAATAGCATGCAAAACTTTACTACGTGAATCACAGTCGGCAAGCGTTTCTTCACTACACAGAGCAGGAAAAATGTGTGAGTGTGTTTGTGCTATCACCCATTAGTTTGAGGCTCCGCTGCCGCGTGACGTCCAGAACCTGCCTCCCACCCTCAGTCAGCCTTTTGCCCAATTTCATCACTTTTCAACTGTGGACAGTCCTTCTTCCAGTGTCCAGTCTGGCCACAGTAAAAACAAATATTCGGATCATAGCTCTGGCGTGGCCCATTTCGACCTCCTCTCCCACACGTCCACGTCTTCGACTTCGGCCTCGTCCTCTGTTTACACCAACTGCGTAATACATGGTCATGGCTGCCAAATGCAGCTCCTTTTCACACTTGTCCCTTTTGGTTGTCTTACGCGTCTCAACTTGGTTCTGAGCATGGCGAGCATATCGGCGAACGTCAGCCAAACGAGGACCCTCACACCATCCCACGTAAATGTTCTTTACTTCAGTGGCGACATCTGGCATGAGGCCTTTAATTATTGCATCGCAAACTGTGGCCTTCTCTCAGCCAAACACCTCTGATCTCGCTTTTCATGATGTAAGGTTGGGCATTCAGACCTTGCTTCACCTGCTTTTCACCAAATATAGTCGGACATTCACACCTTCTTGCAGCCGAACATTTCCGCTCCACCTTTTAGTGTTCTATCACACCTTTTTTTTCACCGCATTTTATAGATTATGGTTGGAAATTCTCAACCACTCTCATCCGAAGACCTCTCCTCCCGCTTTTGTTAATATATTTGAACTTTAGTCGGACATTCACACCTTCTTGCAGCCGAACCACCTGTTAAAACCACCTGTTTTGATCATGTATGGTCTGGCAATACTACCTTTTCTTACCCGTTTGTGAGTAATTATGGCTGGACATTCACACCTACTTGCAGCCGAACACCACCTCTCCCGCTTTTGATGATGTATGGTCCGGCATTCTTACCTTTTCTAACACATTTTTCAGCAATTATGGTCGGAGATTCACACCTCCTTACAGCCGAACACCTCCGCTCCTGCATTTGATGGTGTATAGTCGGGCATTCTCACCCTTTCTCATCAGCTTTTTGCAAATTATGATCTAACATTCACACCTGCTTTTGATGATGTATGGTTGGGCATTCTTACCTTTTTTTTTACCCATTTTTCAGGAATTATGGGTGGACATTCAAACCTTCCTGCAGCTGAACACCTCCTCTCCCGCTTATGATCATGTGCGGTTTGATATTCGAAAATTTTCTTTCATGTTTTCTAGCAATTATTGATGGACATTCAGACCTTCTTGCAGCTGAACACCTCCGCTCCCGCTTTTGATGGTGTATAGTCGGGCTTTCGATTATTTTCTTCCCCGTTTTAAAAAAAATTATGGTTGGACATTCAGACCTTCTTGCAGCCGAAAACCTCCGCTCCCTCTTTTGATCATACATTGTCGGGCATTCGCACCTTTTCTTACCCGCTTTTTACAAACCATGGTCGGACTTTCACACCTTCTTGTAGCCGAACACATACGCTCCCACTATTGATTGTGTACAGTCGGGTATTTTAACCTTTTCTTACCCGCTTTTTACCAACTATGGTTGGACATTCCATTGCATGCAATACTCTCCCATGGTCCTGATTCATTACCCAAATCCCTTGGTCTCTGATGACCGCTGTGCTTGCTGACTTTCTCAAGGATGCGGTGTACAAAATCATCAGTCCCTTCACCAGGTTTCTGTTTGCAGGTGTAAATGTGGGACATATTGATTTTGGTTGGAAATTGAGTGGTGATGGCTTGACACAGTCTTTGGATGGCTGCTTCATATTGAGCGTTATCATTATGTCCTCGTTCACTGTTGGTAGGTCGCAAATCCAGTTGTAGCATACTGGCCTCTATTTTGCCGAGGTCGGTCGGTTTGAACTTTTTTGCCAATATGCGACGCAATTCAACCCCAGTCAGGCAGAATTGTGCGCAGAAATCTCGCAACTCGTCAGCAAAATGGGGTCCAGAAATCTCTGGATCTGGTAAGCATTGTTATGCTTCCATGATGTCAGTCTCAGTCCAGGGTCGATAAACCAGTAATGGTCCAGTGGGAACTGCAACTTTAACCATAGGCATGGTTTGAATCTGGTTTTGTTTTTTCTCACGTTTAGATCTCTGAAGTCCAGATTGTGGGTAAAGGATTTTTGTCACTTGCGTTAAAAGTTCTTGGGCAGGTATGCTGGAGAACCAAACGTCTTCCTTTTCCTCATCATCAGACCTATGTAACTGATGTTGTGAGAATGATGGAATTTCTTCCCGAGGGAGGATGGAAGAAGTCCCTTCTTCCCGAGAGCCAGAGGCTTGTGGCAGGGCTGGCTGTTGTTGTTGCAGGCGTCGTGGAGGGCAGGAGTCCAGGTCTGGATCCGGCACAGCTAATACTAAATTATTATCATCATTCCGTCATGGCATTTGTTTAACATTTTCCTTTCTTTCTCTTAATACACTTTATTTTTTCCAAAATTCTATACCTTTCTTACTTCTTATTTAAACTTAATTTTCTTTTTTTTGCTTCATCTCTTTCTCATATTTGCAAAACTTTTCTTCTAATTTTCTTATTTCTAACATACTAAAAGAACCTTCAGGTGGAAAACCTCTGGACCATATGTCTTTTTCATTTCATCATGCTCAGGTCCCCCGGTAGGGTCAAAAGTCTGAGACCTACTGTTTCCCATTCTCAGACTTGGAATGGGGAAATATATTCCTTCACTCAAAGGACGTCTCCAATGAGGACCTTAATCTGTACTCACACTTCTTCGGAGTACTTCACACTTCTTCGGACTGCTTCAAAAGTTTCACTTACCCATGAAATCTCTGTCTCACTAATGACACAACCGGGAAACCCTCTTTTATTCAAATAAAAACTAAAAAGCAGTCCTATCGTCTCAGACTATCATATTTCAAAAATGATCCCAGCGCTGGTATTCAGGAAAAGGACCTGCCAGTCCTCTCTCTCAGAAAAGGCCTTGGAGGTATGAGGCTGGAACAGCTACTTCAGTCCAGGCTGGCCATGCACTGCGATCCGGTCCAGAGACACCAGTCGAGGGATCCTGTTCGTGACGCCAAAATTGTGGTGGAAATTTAGTAACGCACAGAGTCAGTTATTTTCTTCTGAGGAGATAAGAGGCTTTAATAATAATATCTTGAAAGAGAGAACAACACAGTACAGAATACAGAGTTGCTCTGACCACTGAAGTAAAAACACACAGTTATATTGCCCGCTCATCACGTCATCTGTCTTTGGTTGATAGTTGATTGTTCTTCTAACTTTCCTCCCCAACCATCAGTTTAGGTTACCCCAAAGGAGTGTATTGCTCCATCACAAGTATGCTTCTTTCACATACAGGGTAATATGAAGAATTTTATGCCTGAAACCTATTTAGACATGCAAAAATATGAAGGACAAAGCAGTTTTAACTTGGTTTGAGTGAAGGAATTCATTTTATAACAAAATCTGAAATTGTGTAGAACTCGTGAAAATAAGTTTATTCTCGGATTCCTAAAGGTTTAGTGTTGTTCTTTCCTATCCTGCAAAGTACAACGTTCTTTTTTGTTTAAAGCTATTTAGACATGGATAAATATGAAGGACAAAGCAGTTTTAACTTGGTTTGAGTGAAGGAATTAATTTTATATCAAAATCCGGAATTGTGTAGAACTCGTGAAAAGAAGCTTATTCTTGGATTCCTGAAAAAATTTAGTGTTGTTGTTTCCTATCCTGGAAAGTACTACGTTTGTTTTTGTTTAAAGCTATTTAGACATGGATAAATATGAAGTACAAAGCAGTTTTAACTTGGTTTGAGTGAAGGATTTCATTTTATATCAAAATCCGATATTGTGTAGAACTCGTCAAACAACGCTTATTCTCGGATTCCTGAAAAGGTTTAGTGTTGTTCTTTCCTATCCTGCAAAGTACAACGTTCTTTTTTGTTTAAAGCTATTTAGACATGGATAAATATGAAGGACAAAGCAGTTTTAACTTGGTTTGAGTGAAGGAATTAATTTTATATCAAAATCCGAAATTGTGTAGAACTCGTGAAAATAAGCTTATTCTCTGATTCCTAAAGGTTTAGTGTTGTTGGCAGCAGAATTGTAGTCTGAATACCTTTATGCCAAACAGATTTGCTTTGCCAAGGGAAGTTTTGTAAATGTTTATTGTTTATGTTTACAGAGACTGGCTGCAATAGGCATCCCTGCTACCTGGGACCCAACACAGGGCAGGAGGGCCTGATGTCCATCAGGCTCGGGGCCTGCAGTCACCATATTCCGGGAGCTACTGTACCCCCAGAAGGAACCAATCCCGCCCCACACCACTCAACCCAACCCCACCCCGGAGGACCTCTACAAAAACAAACAAACAACAACAAAAATCAAACAAACAAACAAACAAATCACCCGGTCACACCAGTCGCAGCAGCCCGGGCCTGAGACCCACCATCACCCAGGCCCCCCCAGGCCCCTCCCAACAGGGGAAAAGCACACCCCCACACAGACCCCCTCCGCCTCACCGCACGCCCCAACACCCTAAAAAAACAACCACCTGCGGACACCTTGGAGTTCCCAGAGCAACGAGCCCGGCACCAGGACCTGCACCAACCCACGCATACTGTGGCATGTCCAGGGCAACCCAGACCCCCCAGGCACAGGCAGGGCCCCGCCCCGGGCACAAGGCAGCGGCAAGCCACCAGGTCAAGGCCCAGCTCCACCACCCATGCCAGAGCGGCGCGGTCACCCGGTACAGAGCCAGCAGCCACCACCCCAAGGCCCCTAAGGGACCCCGCCCCACACCGCAAGACAGCCCAACCCGCAAGCCCCCAAAACTGCCCTCCAAGCCCGACACACAGTCCCCCCTAGCAATGACCAACCCGGTCCCCACGACCCGAGAGACCACCAGACGCCCGAAGCCACACAGCCCCCCCCAGCACACACCCAACCGCCCAGAGCGATTTCTAAACTGGTTAATATACAGATTGTTCTTTGCTTTCCAGTTCATGAGAATAGTTTTCTTTGCTATACATAACACTGTGAGGATCATGTGTGCTAAGCTAAATTCCATGTTGATGTTGTCTAAGTCACCCAGTATGCACAGTGTGGGGCATGCAGGAATGCTACACTTTAGCCATGTTGATAGGTCCGCACAGACTTCAAGCCAGAACTTCTGGACAGGCGCACAAAACCACAAAGCGTGTGCATAATCATCAGATGTGTTATCTGTGCAATGTGAGCAGATGTTTGAGTGTGTTAGACCCATCCTGAACATCCTTTGTCCTGTATAGTGTGTTTTATGAAGAATTTTGTATTGTATGAGCTGTAAATTAGGATTTTGAGTCATTCTGAAGGTGTTCAAACATATTTGTGGCCAGAAGCTATGACTAGAACTGATGGATAAATCTGCCTCCCATTTTGAGGACGGTAGAGACATTGTGTCATCTATCTTAGACAATAATTTATACATTTTTGATAGTAGTTTTGGGGTGCAGATGCTTAGAAATTCTGCTACCCTAATCGGGAGTTGTAAGTCTGGTTGGTGGAGGATATATTTCTTTGTTATTATAGACTTAAGTTGTTGATATTCTAGGAATTTATTGCTGCCTATCTCATGTTGTGATATGAGCTCATCAAATGAAATAAATTGTCCATTTTGGATTATATGTTCCAGATGTTTGATTCCTTTGATCTTCCACAGAGTAAAGTTTAGCATTTTTTTGTTTTGCAGGATGTCAGGATTGTTCCAGATGGGTGTAAGCTTACACGGGACAAGTGAAGACTTTGTTATTTTAAGAAATTCCCACCAGGCTGTCAGAGAGGTGCTGATGTTAATGCTTTTGAAACATTTGTGATTTTTTACGTTTTGACTAATAAGTGGCAGGTCAGAGATTTCCAGATTATCACACAATGCTTGTTCTATATTTATCCATGTTCATCTATTGGGCTAGGTTTAAACCATTTTGATATATACCGTAACCTATTGGCTAAGGAATAGTGCTGAAAATTAGGTAAATCTAATCCACCACTGTCCTTGGTCTTCTGTAGGGTTTTTAAACTAATACGTGGTGGTTTGTTTTTCCACAGAAATTTAGAGATGCATGAATCTAGTGACTTAAACCAAGTAGCAGGTTGGTTTTATGGGGATCATTGAGAACAAATAGTTAACTTTTGGTAGTGTCATCATTTTAATGGTTGTAACTCTCCCCATAAGTGATATAGGTAAGGACTTCCAACGAGAGAGATTGTCCTCTACTGTCTTTAATAATTGCACATAAATTAGCTTTGTTAGCTCTGAGAGCCTGGAGGAAATGTTTATGCCTAAATATCTAATATTTCCTGACTGTAAAGTGATCGCAGGTATATTCTGGACCCTACAGTTAATGGGCAGAACTGTGGTCTTAGACCAATTGATAGAGTAGTCAGAAAGTGCTGAGAATTTATTTATGAGTGTGATCGTGTGAGTGAGAGACGTCTGTGAGTTCTGAAGGAAAAGTAATACATCATCAGCATAAAGACTTATTTTATGCTCAATATTTTGGGGTTGGATGTCTTTAATATTTCTATCTTGTCTGATAGCAGCTGCTAAAGGTTTGATGAAAATAGCAAAAAGTGAGGGAGAAAGTGAGCAACCCTGTCTTGTACTTCTCTGCAGACTGAAGCTTGGAGAAGTTTGATCATTTGTCCTGACACTTGCATTTGGGGAGTCAGTTATTTTCTTGTGAGGAGATAAGAGGCTTTAATAATAATATCTTGCAAGAGAGAACAACACAGTACAGAATACAGAGTTGCTCTGACCACTGAAGCAAAAACACACAGTTATATTGCCCGCTCATCACGTCATCTGTTTTTGGGTATAATTGATTGTTCTTCTAACTTTCCTCCCCAACCATCAGTTGAGGTTACCCAGACACCCTCGTAAATACCAGCCTAACCCTGTCCCCCCTAAAGTGCAGCTATCTCATTATAACAAGCCCACCATTGTAAAGAGGAATTTAAGAAAACAGGGCAGGTTGGTACCTTGCAGCTCGGTCATTTGCAGGTTATACACAGTAACACTCAATACAATGCATATAAGAATTATTTTCCATTACATTCCTCCCTTTTGATTATAATAATACCATTATATTAATCAACCCAAAAGAAACAAGGAAAATAATAACTTTATCTGTAAAACATCAGCCTGCATTTGCACACAACGTGAGTTTAAAATGCAGGCATCATAGTAATAAAGGGTCCAATGATAAACAATCAAAACATGAACAATTAAACATGATTATCTTCATCCCTCTCTAAGTCAGCGTCACTAGAGGAAAAATTTTGAAAGCAAGAAAGTTATTTGAGTCATTTGGTCTTTTTCACACTGTTGTTTAGATGGACTACATAAAAGGATGTCATCCACATACTGCAAAAGAGCAGAGCCTGTGGTTGATTGAAGTTAATCCAGACTAGCTTTGAGGGCAGCATTGTAAATAGTGGGACTTTCACAGTACCCCTGGCATAACCGGGTAAAAGTCCAAGATCTCCCTTCAAACTAAAAAGCAAACCAAAATGGGCTATCAGGGTGCACTGGCGACAAGTCAACCACTGAGAAAAACTGTGCATCTGATGTAATTTGAGACAAAATAGTGTGTGGGTTGGGCACAGTAGGAGCATGTGGCTGAACTGCAGCATTCACCGCTTGGAGGTCCTGTACAAAACGCCATTCATCTGGCTGGCCAGCATCTTCAATCTTTTTAACAGGAAACAATGGAGTAAGCACAGGTGAATTTTCAAAAGGAACAATAACGCCTGTTTTCTGAAAAGATTGAAAAACAGGTTTAATCCCTTTAATTGCTTCAGGCTTAAAAGGGTATTGTTTTTTACATGGACAAAAGTCTGATTTAGGGGTGACAATTACTGGTTCACAGCCTTTTATCAACCCCACATCATATTTGCTCTTAGCCCAAAGATCATTGGGCACTTCAGCCAACATGGGTATCGAAGACAAATCTGTTTCAGATAAAAAACATGCTTCAAAATGTGATTCTGTGGTAGGAATTAAGTCCACAGTTCTTTGACAATGCATTGTACTCAAAAATGTTTTTTTGTATGCTGACAATCGTTCAGAAAACATCAAATTTGGATCAGCAGGTGAAACAGTCCACTCCATTTCTTTCTGACATGTAGCAACAAACTCTCCCACAACTTGTCACTGCCAGTGTGTACGTTTGGCCAAGGAAATGTGAGGGCGAGTACCACAAACATTAAAAAAATCAAAGTGCTCTGGAGTCAATAAAGTAGGCGCACATATTTTTTCACTTCTTATAGTCATTGTCAGGCCCCAAAGAAATGTGTGATGTGCAGTGCAAATCAGTAGGTTGCATGAAATCAGAAAGGGGTGAAACTAACGCTTTTGCTTCTTCCACTAGTTGTTGTGAAAAAGGAGAGCTGGGAAGTTTCCACTCATAAGCATATGTAAGTGCCGATGAATCAAACTGCACTGCTGTGAAAACTTTGTCAGGCTGTAACATAACCTTAACACCCTCTGGTGTAGAAGTTAAAATAATGCCTAATTTACACATGAGATCACAGCCCATCAGGTTAATGGGACACAACTCTGATAACAAAAATGAGTGTTTGAAGGAGAGCTCATCGGGAGTGACAACACGCAATGGGCATTGTCATTTTCTCCTTCACAACCTGGCCTGATGCAGACATACATTAAACGTGGTTTCCACTTAACTTTGGAGGACAATCAAACTCCCCTGACGTCACTACTGATGAACATAAGTTCCTATATTCTGAGAGAAATATCTTTGCTCTAGGACGGAAATAGCATGCAAAACTTTACTACGTGAATCACAGTCGGCAAGCGTTGCTTCACTACACAGAGCAGGAAAAATGTGTGAGTGTGTTTGTGCTATCACCCATTAGTGGAGGCTCCGCTGCCGCGTGACGTCCAGAACCTGCCTCCCACCCTCAGTCAGCCTTTTGCCCAATTTCATCACTTTTTAGCTGTGGACAGTCCTTCTTCCAGTGTCCAGTCTGGCCACAGTAAAAACAAATATTCGGATCATAGCTCTGGCGTGGCCCATTTCGACCTCCTCTCCCACACGTCCACGTCTTCGACTTCGGCCTCGTCCTCTGTTTACACCAACTGCGTAATACATAGTCATGGTTGCCAAATGCAGCTCCTTTTCACACTTGTCCCTTTTGGTTGTCTTACGCGTCTCAACTTGGTTCTGAGCATGGCGAGCATATCGGCGAACGTCAGCCAAACGAGGACCCTCACACCATCCCACGTAAATGTTCTTTACTTCAGTGGCGACATCTATATAATATTGTCTGGGTCCCGTTAAAACATGTATTTTTCCCATCTAATTCCTTGTTTGCTTTAAAACAAGTATTCCCCATTTTCTATCCCTTCAGTAGCCAACCAGTTTGTATGGAGTACACTGGAGCAACTTGACTCATCAGTAAAACACTGCTTTTGTTGTCACCGCAAGGCTTCCCCCGTCGGTTGTTTCACTGAGACACTACTGAGTAACTACAACTCAACACAGTTTATACACATAACATTCATATACATACTAACAAACAAACAAACAATCATTTATCGCAATTTTCTCATCTCTGTTTGAACGTACACCCAGGTAAATATTCCTGTAGTCTTCTCATACCGACTATGGACCCATTCATTGTTTAACTTCACTGTTTTGCAAATCCTAATTGAATATTACACATTGACATTGAACTTTACTGGATAAGCAGGTCTTCATTGCATTCAGCAGCCTATATGTGAGCATCTATGTGTAAGCTGTTCTTCTTTGCATTTATCAGCAGCAAGCAATTCTTCACTGCACATGCATATGTAAATAGTAAAACAATTCCAATGTGTTAGCGAAACCTTCTATATCACAGTGGTTTCTAAGGTCTATTTTAAGTTCTTTGCCATCAGTGAGATGACATTGTTTACAAAGTGTGTCTAAGTATCACTGAAGATCTTTTCAGGAATTTCAAATCTAGAAATGAGTTATTTTACGCGTGATTTTGCTACTGAGAGTGCATCTGCTTGTGCACATGGAAATATTTCAGACCATTTGGTAAAAACCTCTGTTGTCACTGAGCAGAATCGTTTCCCTTAACATTAATTTAGTTCAATGAAATCTACACAATAATGAAATAATGAAATCCAAACAAATATGTTGAAAAAGATACACTGGCTTAGGGAATTATCTTCGTTTTGGTCTTAGATTGCCCTGTGGAATGTATTTTGCACATATTTGACCTGCTAGACAAAACTTTATTCATTTATTTATTCTAAAAAAAAAAATTCAATAATTAGTAAAACCATATGCTGTAAAAACCTTGTTCATTATTGCTTCCATCCCTCCTGTTAAGACATGACATGGTGCGTGGCTCAATACTGCAGCATATTTAAACAAATTCTTTGGCAGTATGGTTTTCCTTCCGGTCATTCATACGAGTCTATTGTAGATGGCAATTGAATAACATCTAATAATGCTAAAATATTTGTAGTTTATACATTTAGCTGTGGATGTCAACATACCTGTTTTTCCAATGCTGTGTTAACACATGTACAGTTGAGAAGGCATACTGACTGTCAGTGTAAACGTTAACAACCTTTTTGTTATTTAATTTACAAGCTTCAGTTAAAGCTACCAATTCGACTGCTTGAACAGAGTAATTTTTTGGTAGTGGTTGTTTTAAGAAAACTTCAGTTTCTGTTACTACTGCAAATCCTGTAGCATTTGTGCCATCAGGGTTTTTTGCTTGACCTGTTGAATAAATATAGTTATTTCTGCATTTTCATAACGTATATCAGTTAAGTCTGGCCTGGGTAAAACACTGATGGTTATTTCTGACATGCAATCATGAGGCTTTCCATCTGTGGGGTAGGTAGCAGTGTGGATGGATTAAGTGTAGCACATCTCTCGACAACAAGGTGTGGCTGTGAAAGAAGAACTGTTATGTAGGAGAGATGTCTGGTAAAGATATTTTGTTAAGTAACCATATCACAGCCACTGCATGAGGTACCTTAAGTGTTAATGGGTGAAATAACACCATTATTGTTGATGCCTGCACTGCCAATGGCTTCTGGCCATTGATTCAAAAGTACGATCTCGTCCCTTTTTCCCCCTTTCAGTGGACACTGGCCCCTAATTACCGCAATTCAGCAGGGGGTCTTTCATTAGGAGTACTGGACTCCCCCGTGCACGGTTTCAGCTCCGACCCTGGAAAGCGGAAAAAACGTTGAGATCTGGTTTGAGGACCCAATTGTTGAGAAAAGTCTCTCAATGAGACTCAGAGTTGCTGGAGTCAGTTAATGCAAATGTTTAATCTTGCAGCAAGTTCAAGAATGTGTGTGTGTATGGGTGTATGTGTGCGAACGTGTGTGAGTTTGTGTGTGTGAGAGTTTAAAGAACCTGTTATCAACAGGCAGGTCTTAACTAGTATGGCACAGGTCCAGCCTGTCTCATCTTTTTTGGAAGGTTCAGCGCTCGGCCGTAACCCTTCTGTCTGTTTGGACTCTCACATACATTCGGTTAATCATAGAAAAACGAGAACAAAACTTTTTAGCCCCTTAAATTCATAAAACAGACATGGTGCAGTTATTTCCATTCTAGAAAATAAGAGTAATCACCACCATTCCTATAAATTCTGGATATTCTAACAATCTGAATCTTTTTTAAATGTTCGATGAAGCCCTTTGCTGTTCTGTTTAGAGACTCAGCTGATCATAAACCAAGTTTTGCTCTTGAACCAAGCTTCTAAACTCTTCACCTTTTTCATTTCTCAGTTAGTATTCACTTTAAAACTG
Source organism: Leuresthes tenuis (assembly GCF_036924035.1). Classification (NCBI taxonomy): domain Eukaryota; kingdom Metazoa; phylum Chordata; class Actinopteri; order Atheriniformes; family Atherinopsidae; genus Leuresthes; species Leuresthes tenuis. The sequence goes on from NW_027325358.1 coordinate 30,088,234, forward strand.
ATTAAAAGAAAAATTAAATGAATGCCTATCAACAAATGTGGGATCTAAACTCTAGTGCTTTCTCTAAAATAATTTCCTTTCTCAATTCAGAAATGTGTGTGTGTAAGTCACAACACCCGTGACACCAAAACGGCTTTCTTTTCTCTCTTTTCTCTACACTCTGCACTGTGAGCACACACACCAAATCAGAAAGGCTTTTTTCTCTCTTTTCTACATTATGGACTGTGGGGACACAAAACCGCTCTCTCTCTTTTTTTTTTGATTGTGTGCCAGGGCGTTGTCTCACGTATTAGATTATGCTTAAGATACGAATAGGTTTATCAGTCACATCAGAATCCATACATACTGATCCTCCCGTAATAAAATGGTCGGATCTTATCAAACACACTTTGTTTCTTGTGACAAGTCAGCGAAACAGCGTATACACGTCAAGACACTGAATCAAGTTTGCCACAAGAACTCATAAGTTTGGCAGTATTGCTCTGCCGTCAGCAATCATACACCCATTTTATTTTCATGAGACATGTGCAGGCACCTGTTCATCTACTGTTCTATCACTATGAATTAGTTTATCTATTATCAATAAGGATACTTCTACAACTACTATCAAAGTATGTCCGGACTTCTTATGTTGTCAGTTGCTATATATGAATAAGTGGGTTGCTACTGAAAAGCATTAAGCATGTCACACAGCCCAAACATATAACATTTCAGGACACACCACACAGTTAACAACCACAGTGAAGCGTGTCAAAGCCCAAACATGTAACATTCAACAGGACACTTACACAACACATTCAAATCAAACAGTCAGACAACATACAAGAACATATACCCCAGCCGGCATTGCTCCCTGCCTATTTTCCTACAACTCACTATGTGTGCGCACACCTTTATTCACAAACTCTTCAACTTATACTCTTTTACCGAAGCTGCTACAGCTCGATTGGCCAAATACCCTTAGATCCTATTTCGGTGAATTTGACATCTGCCTTGTATGTAACAGATTAGCGGTTTAGCAGTTTTAATTTAGTTTGAGTGAAGGAATTCATTTTATAGCAAAATCCGAAATCGTGAAGAACTCATGAAAGTAAGCTTATTCTCGGATTCCTGAAACTTTAGATTTGCTCTTTCTTTTACTGCAAAGTACAACGTTGAGCAGCACTAATGAGTTGTTTCTATTTTTGGCAGGCTTTACCTTTGCGGATGAAGCCCTTTCTGTCTGTGCAAAAGAAATCTTGTTACTGTGCAGAGTGACTTCTCTGAGTAGAGTCGCCTTACTTGTTGCGACTGTGCCGATGTTCGAAGCTGGAGTGCAAAGTTGTTGCTTGAATGGTGCTCGCTGGAGCGTGTGGTAGTGTAAAGTTATACCATTTAAAAGGGCTGAAGAGTGCTCAGTGCAGCGGGTGGGCGGAGGTGCAAAGTGACACTATGGCCATAAAAAGAACACCGCTACAAGTGCGCATTGTGCCAGGAAGGGCCCTCGGACGGGAACCAGTGGACAGTTATTGCTTCTCGGCCTTTTGGCTAAGATCAAGTGTAGTATCTGTTATTATCAGTTTAATGTCTGATATGTCCTCTATGCGAGGACTACATATTAAATGGATTTTTATCAATAGGAGTTGAAAAAGGAGCTTACTCCGTTCACTCCAAGCATCGACCCGGTACTGCAGTGCCGCTGGGAACAGTGCGCTCTCCTCTGCTCTTGTGAAAAAGCAAACAGCGGTGCAGGATGGAAGTTTCTTTTAATCTGCTGAGAAAAGAGAGTGAATGCGAAGCAGACTTTAACACGGCTCTGGGAGCGAGCCGAGTGCGGGCTAACCGGGAGAATTGCTTGAAAGAAACGCGACACCGAATGAGCAGTCAGAACAAAGCCTCAATACGGTGTTCCCGTGTTGTTTGTGGCTGCCTTGTCTTTTGCACAGAGTAAAAGACAAGGCAGCCATCGAATAGGGCCCGATTGTTCCTACTTGGTCAGCCGAGGAGCAAGGGGGGGGAGCAAGCGTCTCAACCAAGCAAAGCTCACCATGGGGAAGGTGGCTATGCCAACTAGCCTGATGCCCTGCTCCCGCAGGGATGGATAATCGTACACTGGTTTCTCTTCATAATGTACAAGTCTTTCGCCTTTTACTAAAGACTCCCGTGGAGAGCAGCACTAATGAATTGTTCCTATTTTTGGCAGGCTTTACCTTTGCGGGTGAAGCCCTTTCTGTCTGTGCAAAAGAAATCTTGTTACTGTGCAGAGTGACTTCTCTGAGTAGAGTCGCCTTACTTGTTGCGACTGTGCCGATGTTGCTTGAATGGTGCTCGCTGGAGCGTGCGGTAGTGTAAAGTTATACCATTTAAAAGGGTTGAAGAGTGCTCAGTGCAGCGGGTGGGCGGAGGTGCAAAGTGACACTATGGCCATAAAAAGAACACCGCTACAAGTGCGCATTGTGCCAGGAAGGGCCCTCGGACGTGAACCAGTGGACAGTTATCGCTTCTCGGCCTTTTGGCTAAGATCAAGTGTAGTATCTGTTCTTATCAGTTTAATGTCTGATATGTCCTCTATGCGAGGACTACATATTAAATGGACTTTTATCAATAGGAGTTGAAAAAGGAGCTTACTCCGTTCACTCCAAGCATCGACCCGGTACTGCAGTGCCGCTGGGAACGGTGTGCTCTCCTCTGCTCTTGTGAAAAAGCAAACAGCGGTGCAGGATGGAAGTTTCTTTTAATCTGCTGAGAAAAGAGAGTGAATGCGAAGCAGACTTTAACACGGCTCTGGGAGCGAGCCGAGTGCGGGCTAACCAGGAGAATTGCTTGAAAGAAACGCGACACCGAATGAGCGGTCAGAACAAAGCCTCAATACGGTGTTCCTGTGGTGTTTTTATAAAATGCGGTGTAAAAAAAGGTGTGAATGCCCCATAGAAAACTAAAAGGTGGAGCGGAAGTGTTCGGCTGCAAGAAGGTGTGAATGTCCGACTACATTTGGTGAAAAGCAGGTGAAGCAAGGTCTGAATGCCCAACCTTACATCATCAAAAGCGAGATCAGAGGTTTTTGGCTGCAAGAAGGCCATAGTTTGCCAAAAGCGGGTAAGGTGCGAATGATCGGCTAAATATCAACAAAAGTGGGGGCGGAGGTCTTCGGATGCAAGTGGGTGTGAATATCCCACCATACAAGTATGGTGGAGAGGAAGCTGTGAATGGCCGACCATAGTTTGCAAAAAGCGGGTGAGAAAAGGTGCGAATGTCCAACCATACATGATCAAAACAGGGAGCGGAGGTGTTTGGCTGCGACAAGGTGTGAATAATTATTATTATTAATAATAATTAATGAAAAGCGGGCAACAAGTAGGTTCGAATGCCCAACCATACATCATCAAAAGCAGGAGTGGATGTGTTCGGCTACAAGAAGGTTTGAATGTCCGAGCATAGTTTGTAAAAAGCGGGTAAGAAAAGGTTCGAATGCCCGAACATACACCATCAAAAGAGGGAGCGGAGGTGTTCCGCTGTAAGACGGTGTGAATGTCCGACCATAGTTGGTAAAAAGTGGGTATGAAAAGGTTCGAATGCCCAAATTCGGCTGCAAAAAACTGTGTTCGGCTGCAAAAAGGTGTGAATGTTCGACTAAATTTTGTAAAAAGCGGGTAAGACAAGGTGCGAATGCCTGACAATGTATGATCAAAAGCGGGAGCGGAGGTGTTCAGCTGCAAGAAGGTCTAAATGTCCATTTTTAATTGCTAGAAAACATGAAAGAAAATTTTCGAAAATCAATCCGCACATGATCATAAGTGGGAGAGGAGGTGTTCAGCTGCAAGAAGGTGTGAATGTCCTACCATAATTGCTGAAAAATGTGTTAGAAACGGTAAGAATGCCGGACCATACATCATCAAAAGCTAGAGAGGTGGTGTTCGGCTGCAAGTAGGTGTGAATGTCTGACTAAAGTTCAAATATATTAACAAAAGCGGGAGGAGAGGTCTTCGGATGAGTGGTTGAGAATTTCCAACCATAATCTATAAAATGCGGTGAAAAAAAAGGTGTGATAGATACCTAAAAGGTGGAGCGGAAGTGTTCGGCTGCAAGAAGGTGTGAATGTTATATATATAGTTGGTGAAAAGCAGGAAAAGCAAGGTCTGAATGCCCAATCTTACATCATCAAAAGCGAGATCAGAGGTGTTTGGCGGCAAGAAAACGGGTAAGGTGTGAATGACCGACTAAATATCAACAAAAGTGGGGGCGGAGGTCTTCGGATGCAAGTGGGTGTGAATATCCCACCATACAAGTATGGTGGAGAGGAAGCTGTGAATGGCCGACCATAGTTTGCAAAAAGCGGGTGAGAAAAGGTGCGAATGTCCAACCATACATGATCAAAACAGGGAGCGGAGGTGTTTGGCTGCGACAAGGTGTGAATGTCCACCCATAATTAATGAAAAGCGGGCAACAAGTAGGTTCGAATGCCCAACCATACATCATCAAAAGCAGGAGTGGATGTGTTCGGCTACAAGAAGGTTTGAATGTCGGAGCATAGTTTGTAAAAAGCGGGTAAGAAAAGGTTCGAATGCCCGAACATACACCATCAAAAGAGGGAGCGGAGGTGTTCCGCTGTAAGACGGTGTGAATGTCCGACCATAGTTGGTAAAAAGTGGGTAAGAAAAGGTTCGAATGCCCAAATTCGGCTGCAAAAAACTGTGTTCGGCTGCAAAAAGGTGTTCGACTAAATTCGGACGTTCACAACTTCTTACAACCGAACACCTCCGCTTCCGCTTTTGATGGTATATATTCGGGCATTCGAACCTTTTCTTACCCGCTTTTTACCAACTATGGTCGGACATTCACACCGTCTTTCAGTGGAACACCTCCGCTCCCTCTTTTGATGGTGTATGTTCGGGCATTCGCACCTTTTCTTACCCGCTTTTTACAAACTATGGTCGTACATTCAAACCTTCTTGTAGCCGAAAACCTCCACTCCCTCTTTTGATCATACTTTGTCGGGCATTCGCACCTTTTCTTACCCGCTTTTTACAAACTATGCTCGGACATTCAAACCTTCTTGTAGCCAAACACATCCACTCCTGATTTTGTTGATGTATGGTTGGGCATTCGAACCTACTTGTTGCCCGCTTTTCATTAATTATGGGTGGACATTCACACCTTGTCGCAGCCAAACACCTCCGCTCCCTGTTTTGATCATGTATGGTTGGACATTCGCACCTTTTCTCACCCGCTTTTTGCAAACTATGGTCGGCCATTCACAGCTTCCTCTCCACCATACTTGTATGGTGGGATATTCACACCCACTTGCATCCGAAGACCTCCGCCCCCACTTTTGTTGATATTTATTCGGTCATTCACACCTTACCCGTTTTCTTGCCGCCAAACACCTCTGATCTCGCTTTTGATGATGTAAGATTGGGCATTCAGACCTTGCTTTTCCTGCTTTTCACCAACTATATGTATAACATTCACACCTTCTTGCAGCCGAACACTTCCGCTCCACCTTTTAGGTATCTATCACACCTTTTTTTTCACCGCATTTTATAGATTATGGTTGGAAATTCTCAACCACTCATCCGAAGACCTCTCCTCCCGCTTTTGTTAATATATTTGAACTTTAGTCAGACATTCACACCTACTTGCAGCCGAACACCACCTCTCTAGCTTTTGATGATGTATGGTCCGGCATTCTTACCGTTTCTAACACATTTTTCAGCAATTATGGTAGGACATTCACACCTTCTTGCAGCTGAACACCTCCGCTCCCGCTTTTGATCATACATTGTCAGGCATTCGCACCTTGTCTTACCCGCTTTTTACAAAATTTAGTCGAACATTCACACCTTTTTGCAGCCGAACAGTTTTTTGCAGCCGAATTTGGGCATTCGAACCTTTTCATACCCACTTTTTACCAACTATGGTCGGACATTCACACCGTCTTACAGCCGAACACCTCTTCTCCCGCTTTTGATGATGAATGGTCCGGCATTCTTACCTTTTCTAACACATTTTTCAGCAATTATTGTCGGTCATTCACACCTTTCTCATCAGCTTTTTGCAAATTATGATCTGACATTCACACCTACTTGCAGCCGAACACCTCGGCTTCCGCTTTTGATGGTGTATATTTTGGCATTCGAACCTTTTCTTACCCGCTTTTTACCAACTATGGTCGGACATTCACACCTTCTTACAGCGGAACACCTCCGCTCCCTCTTTTGATGGTGTATGTTCTGGCATTCGAACCTTTTCTTACCCACTTTCTACAAACTATGCTCGGACATTCACACCTTCTTGCAGCGAAACACCTCCGCTCCCTCTTTTGATGGTGTATGTTCGGGCATTCGAACCTTTTCTTACCCGCTTTTTACAAACTATGCTCCGACATTCAAACCTTCTTGTAGCCGAACACATCCACTCCTGCTTTTGATGATGTATGGTTGGGCATTCGAACCTACTTGTTGCCCGCTTTTCATTAATTATGGGTGGACATTCACACCTTGTCGCAGCCAAACACCTCCGCTCCCTGTTTTGATCATGTATGGTTGGACATTCGCACCTTTTCTCACCCGCTTTTTGCAAACTATGGTCGGCCATTCACAGCTTCCTCTCCACCATACTTGTATGGTGGGATATTCACACCCACTTGCATCCGAAGACCTCCGCCCCCACTTTTGTTGATATTTAGCCGATCATTCGCACCTTACCCGCTTTTGGCCAACTATGGCCTTCTTGCAGCCAAAAACCTCTGATCTCGCTTTTGATGATGTAAGGTTGGGCATTCAGACCTTGCTTCACCTGCTTTTCACCAAATATAGTCGGACATTCACACCTTCTTGCAGCCGAACACTTCCGCTCCACCTTTTAGTTTTCTATGGGGCATTCACACCTTTTTTTACACCGCATTTTATAAAAACACCACGGGAACACCGTATTGAGGCTTTGTTCTGACCGCTCATTCGGTGTCGCGTATCTTTCAAGCAATTCTCCTGGTTAGCCCGCACTCGGCTCGCTCCCAGAGCCGTGTTAAAGTCTGCTTCGCATTCACTCTCTTTTCTCAGCAGATTAAAAGAAACTTCCTTCCTGCACCGCTGTTTGCTTTTTCACAAGAGCAGAGGAGACCGCACCGTTCCCAGCGGCACTGCAATACCGGGTCGATGCTTGGAGTGAACGGAGCAAGCTCCTTTTTCAACTCCTATTGATAAAAATCCATTTAATATGTAGTCCTTGCATAGACATATCACATATTAAACTGATAAGTACAGATACTACACTTGATCTTAGCCAAAAGGCCGAGAAGCGATATCTGTCCACTGGTTCACGTCCGAGGGCCCTTCCTGGCACAATGCGCACTTGTAGCGGTGTTCTTTTTATGGCCATAGTGTCACTTTGCACCTCCGCCCACCCGCTGCACTGAGCACTCTTCAGCCCTTTTAAATGGTATAACTTTACACTACCACACGCTCCAGCGAGCACCATTAAAGCAACAACTTTGCACTCCAGCTTCGAACATCGGCACAGTCGCAACAAGTAAGGCGACTCTACTCAGAGAAGTCACTCTGCACAGTAACAAGATTTCTTTTGCACAGACAGAAAGGGCTTCATCCGCAAAGGTAAAGCCTGCCAAAAATAGAAACAACTCATTAGTGCTGCTCAACGTTGTACTTTGCAGTAAAAGAAAGAGCAAATCTAAAGTTTCAGGAATCCGAGAATAAGCTTACTTTCATGAGTTCTTCACGATTTCGGATTTTGCTATAAAATGAATTCCTTCACTCAAACTAAATTAAAACTGCTAAACCGCTAATCTGTTACATACAAGGCAGATGTCAAATTCACCGAAATAGGATCTAAGGGTTGAGAAGACTACAGGAATATTTACCTGGGTGTACGTTCAAACAGAGATGAGAAAATTGCGATAAATTATTGTTTGTTTGTTTGTTAGTATGTATATGAATGTTATGTGTATAAACTGTGTTGAGTTGTAGTTACTCAGTAGTGTCTCAGTGAAACAACCGACGGGGGAAGCCTTGCAGTGACAACAAAAGCAGTGTTTTACTGATCAGTCAAGTTGCTCCAGTGTACTCCATACAAACTGGTTGGTTACTGAAGGGATAGAAAATGGGGAATACTTGTTTTAAAGCAAACAAGGAATTAGATGGGAAAAATACATGTTTTAACGGGACCCAGACAATATTATATAGATGTCGCCACTGAAGTAAAGAACATTTACGTGGGATGGTGTGAGGGTCCTCGTTTGGCTGACGTTCGCCGATATGCTCGCCATGCTCAGAACCAAGTTGAGACGCGTAAGACAACCAAAAGGGACAAGTGTGAAAAGGAGCTGCATTTGGCAACCATGACCATGTATTACGTAGTTTGTGTAAACAGAGGACGAGGCCGAAGTCGAAGACGTGGACGTGTGGGAGAGGAGGTCGAAATGGGCCACGCCAGAGCTATGATCCGAATATTTGTTTTTACTGTGGCCAGACTGGACACTGGAAGAAGGACTGTCCACAGCTAAAAAGTGATGAAATTGGGCAAAAGGCTGACTGAGGGTGGGAGGCAGGTTCTGGACGTCACGCGGCAGCGGAGCCTCCACTAATGGGTGATAGCACAAACACACTCACACATTTTTCCTGCTCTGTGTAGTGAAGCAACGCTTGCCGACTGTGATTCACGTAGTAAAGTTTTGCATGCTATTTCCGTCCTAGAGCAAAGATATTTCTCTCAGAATATAGGAACTTATGTTCATCAGTAGTGACGTCAGGGGAGTTTGATTGCCCTCCAAAGTTAAGTGGAAACCACGTTTACTGTATGTCTGCATCAGGCCAGGTTGTGAAGGAGAAAATGACAATGCCCATTGCGTGTTGTCACTCCCGATGAGCTCTCCTTCAAACACTCATTTTTGTTATCAGAGTTGTGTCCCATTAACCTGATGGGCTGTGATCTCATGTGTAAATTAGGCATTATTTTAACTTCTACACCAGAGGGTGTTAAGGTTATGTTACAGCCTGACAAAGTTTTCACAGCAGTGCAGTTTGATTCATCGGCACTTACATATGCTTATGAGTGGAAACTTCCCAGCTCTCCTTTTTCACAACAACTAGTGGAAGAAGCAAAAGCGTTAGTTTCACCCCTTTCTGATTTCATGCAACCTACTGATTTGCACTGCACATCACACATTTCTTTGGGGCCTGACAATGACTATGAGAAGAAGTGAAAAAATATGTGCGCCTACTTTATTGGCTGTGTCGCTCACTCCAGAGCACTTCGATTTTTTTAATGTTTGTGGTACTCGCCCTCACATTTCCTTGGCCAAACGTACACACTGGCAGTGACAAGGTGTGGGAGAGTTTGTTGCTACATGTCAGAAAGAAATGGAGTGGACTGTTTCACCTGCTGATCCAAATTTGATGTTTTCTGAACGATTGTCAGCATACAAAAAAACATTTTTGAGTACAATGCATTGTCAAAGAACTGTGGACTTAATTCCTATCACAGAATCACATTTTGAAGCATGTTTTTTATCTGAAACAGATTTGTCTTCGATACCCATGTTGGCTGAAGTGCCCAATGATCTTTGGGCTAAGAGCAAATATGATGTGGGGTTGATAAAAGGCTGTGAACCAGTAATTGTCACCCCTAAATCAGACTTTTGTCCATGTAAAAAACAATACCTTTTTAAGCCTGAAGCAATTAAAGGGATTAAACCTGTTTTTCAATCTTTTCAGAAAACAGGCGTTATTGTTCCTTTTGAAAATTCACCTGTGCTTACTCCATTGTTTCCTGTTAAAAAGATTAAAGATGCTGGCCAGCCAGATGAATGGCGTTTTGTACAGGACCTCCAAGCGGTGAATGCTGCAGTTCAGCCACATGCTCCTACTGTGCCCAACCCACACACTATTTTGTCTCAAATTACATCAGATGCACAGTTTTTCTCAGTGGTTGACTTGTCGCCAGTGCACCCTGATAGCCCATTTTGGTTTGCTTTTTAGTTTGAAGGGAGATCTTGGACTTTTACCCGGTTATGCCAGGGGTACTGTGAAAGTCCCACTATTTACAATGCTGCCCTCAAAGCTAGTCTGGATTAACTTCAATCAACCACAGGCTCTGCTCTTTTGCAGTATGTGGATGACATCCTTTTATGTAGTCCATCTAAACAACAGTGTGAAAAAGACCAAATGACTCAAATAACTTTCTTGCTTTCAAAATTTTTCCTCTAGTGACGCTGAGAGGGATGAAGATAATCATGTTTAATTGTTCATGTTTTGATTGTTTATCATTGGACCCTTTATTAATATGATGCCTCCATTTTAAACTCACGTTGTGTGCAAATGCAGGCTGATGTTTTACAGATAAAGTTATTATTTTCCTTGTTTCTTTTGGGTTGATTAATATAATGGTATTATTATAATCAAAAGGGAGGAATGTAATGGAAAATAATTCTTATATGCATTGTATTGAGTGTTACTGTGTATAACCTGCAAATGACCGAGCTGCAAGGTACCACCCTGCCCTGTTTTCTTAAATTCCTCTTTACAATGGTGGGCTTGTTATAATGAGATAGCTGCACTTTAGGGGGGACAGGGTTAGGCTGGTATTTACGAGTGTGTCTGGGTAACCTCAACTGATGGTTGGGGAGGAAAGTTAGAAGAACAATCAATTATACCCAAAAACAGATGACGTGATGAGCGGGCAATATAACTGTGTGTTTTTGCTTCAGTGGTCAGAGCAACTCTGTATTCTGTACTGTGTTGTTCTCTCTTGCAAGATATTATTATTAAAGCCTCTTATCTCCTCACAAGAAAATAACTGACTCCCCAAATGCAAGTGTCAGGACAAATGATCAAACTTCTCCAAGCTTCAGTCTGCAGAGAAGTACAAGACAGGGTTGCTCACTTTCTCCCTCACTTTTTGCTATTTTCATCAAACCTTAAGCAGCTGCTATCAGACAAGATAGAAATATTAAAGACAACCAACCCCAAAATATTGAGAATAAAATAAGTCTTTATGCTGATGATGTATTACTTTTTCTTCAGAACTCACAGACGTCTCTCACTCACACGATCACACTCATAAATAAATTCTCAGCACTTTCTGACTGTAGGGTCCAGAATATACCTGCGATCACTTTACAGTCAGGAAATATTAGATATTTAGGCATAAACATTTCCTCCAGGCTCTCAGAGCTAACAAAGCTAATTTATGTGCAATTATTAAAGACAGTAGAGGACAATCTCTCTCGTTGGAAGTCCTTACCTATATCACTTATGGGGAGAGTTACAACCATTAAAATGATGATACTACCAAAAGTTAACTATTTGTTCTCAATGATCCCCATAAAACCAACCTGCTACTTGGTTTAAGTCACTAGATTCATGCATCTCCAAATTTCTGTGGAAAAACAAACCACCACGTATTAGTTTAAAAACCCTACAGAAGACCAAGGACAGTGGTGGATTAGATTTACCTAATTTTCAGCACTATTCCTTAGCCAATAGGTTACGGTATATATCAAAATGGTTTAAACCTAGCCCAATAGATGAACATGGATAAATATAGAACAAGCATTGTGTGATAATCTGGAAATCTCTGACCTGCCACTTATTAGTCAAAACGTAAAACATCAGAAATGTTTCAAAAGCATTAACATCAGCACCTCTCTGACAGCCTGGTGGGAATTTCTTAAAATAACAAAGTCTTCACTTGTCCCGTGTAAGCTTACACCCATCTGGAACAATCCTGACATCCTGCAAAACAAAAAAATGCTAAACTTTACTCTGTGGAAGATCAAAGGAATCAAACATCTGGAACATATAATCCAAAATGGACATTTTATTTCATTTGATGAGCTCATATCACAACATGAGATAGGCAGCAATAAATTCCTAGAATATCAACAACTTAAGTCTATAATAACAAAGAAATATATCCTCCACCAACCAGACTTACAACTCCCGATTAGGGTAGCAGAATTTCTAAGCATCTGCACCCCAAAACTACTATCAAAAATATATAAATTATTGTCTAAGATAGATGACACAATGTCTCTACCGTCCTCAAAATGGGAGGCAGATTTATCCATCAGTTCTAGTCATAGCTTCTGGCCACAAATATGTTTGAACACCTTCAGAATGACTCAAAATCCTAATTTACAGCTCATACAATACAAAATTCTTCATAGAACACACTATACAGCTTAAAGGATGTTCAGGATGGGTCTAACACACTCAAACATCTGCTCACATTGCACAGATAACACATCTGATGATTATGCACACGCTTTGTGGTTTTGTGCGCCTGTCCAGAAGTTCTGGCTTGAAGTCTGTGCGGACCTATCAACATGGCTAAAGTGTAGCATTCCTGCATGCCCCACACTGTGCATACTGGGTGACTTAGACAACATCAACGTGGAATTTAGCTTAGCACACATGATCCTCACAGTGTTATGTATAGCAAAGAAAACTATTCTCATGAACTGGAAAGCGAAGAACAATCTGTGTATTAACCAGTTTAGAAATCGCTCTGGGCGGTTGAGTGTGTGCTGGGGGGGGCTGTGTGGCTTCGGGCGTCTGGTGGTCTCTCGGATCGTGGGGACCGGTTTGGTCATTGCTAGGGGGCACTGTGTGTCAGGCTTGGAGGGCAGTTTTGGGGGCTTGCGGGTTGGGCTGTCTTGCGGTGTGGGGCGGGGTCCCTTAGGGGCCTTGGGGTGGTGGCTGCTGGCTCTGTACCGGGTGACCGGGCCGCTCTGGCGTGGGTGGTGGAGCTGGGCCTTGACCTGGTGGCTTGCCGCTGCCTTGTGCCCGGGGCGGGGCCCTGCCTGTGCCTGGGGGGTCTGGGTTGCCCTGGACATGCCACAGTATGCGTGGGTTGGTGCAGGTCCTGGTGCCGGGCTTGTTGCTCTGGGAACTCCAAGGTGTCCGCAGGTGGTTGTTTTTTTTAGGGTGTTGGGGCGTGCGGTGAGGGGGAGGGGGTCTGTGTGGGGGTGTGCTTTTCCCCTGTTGGGAGGGGCCTGGGGGGGCCTGGGTGATGGTGGGTCTCAGGCCCGGGCTGCTGCGACTGGTGTGACCGGGTGATTTGTTTGTTTGTTTGTTTGATTTTTGTTGTTGTTTGTTTGTTTTTGTAGAGGTCCTCCGGGGTGGGGTTGGGTTGAGTGGTGTGGGGCGGGATTGGTTCCTTCTGGGGGTACAGTAGCTCCCGGAATATAGTGACTGCAGGCCCCGAGCCTGATGGACATCAGGCCCTCCTGCCCTGTGTTGGGTCCCAGGTAGCGGGGATGCCTATTGCAGCCAGTCTCTGTAAACATAAACAATAAACATTTAAAAAACTTCCCTTGGCAAAGCAAATCTGTTTGGCATAAAGGTATTCAGACTACAATTCTGCTGCCAACAACACTAAACCTTTAGGAATCCGAGAATAAGCTTATTTTCACGAGTTCTACACAATTTCGGATTTTGATATAAAATGAATTCCTTCACTCAAACCAAGTTAAAACTGCTTTGTCCTTCATATTTATCCATGTCTAAATAGCTTTAAACAAAAAAGAACGTTGTACTTTGCAGGATAGGAAAGAACAACACTAAACCTTTTCAGGAATCCGAGAATAAGCGTCGTTTGACGAGTTCTACACAATATCGGATTTTGATATAAAATGAATTCCTTCACTCAAACCAAGTTAAAACTGCTTTGTACTTCATATTTATCCATGTCTAAATAGCTTTAAACAAAAACAAACGTAGTACTTTTCAGGATAGGAAACAACAACACTAAATTTTTTCAGGAATTCAAGAATAAGCTTCTTTTCACGAGTTCTACACAATTCCGGATTTTGATATAAAATTAATTCCTTCACTCAAACCAAGTTAAAACTGCTTTGTCCTTCATATTTATCCATGTCTAAATAGCTTTAAACAAAAAAGAACGTTGTACTTTGCAGGATAGGAAAGAACAACACTAAACCTTTAGGAATCCGAGAATAAGCTTATTTTCACGAGTTCTACACAATTTCAGATTTTGTTATAAAATGAATTCCTTCACTCAAACCAAGTTAAAACTGCTTTGTCCTTCATATTTTTGCATGTCTAAATAGGTTTCAGGCATAAAATTCTTCATATTACCCTGTATGTGAAAGAAGCATACTTGTGATGGAGCAATACACTCCTTTTGGGTAACCTAAACTGATGGTTGGGGAGGAAAGTTAGAAGAACAATCAACTATCAAACAAAGACAGATGACGTGATGAGCGGGCAATATAACTGTGTGTTTTTACTTCAGTGGTCATAGCAACTCTGTATTCTGTACTGTGTTGTTCTCTCTTTCAAGATATTATTATTAAAGCCTCTTATCTCCTCAGAAGAAAATAACTGACTCTGTGCGTTACTAAATTTCCACCACAATTTTGGCGTCACGAACAGGATCCCTCGACTGGTGTCTCTGGACCGGATCGCAGTGCATGGCCAGCCTGGACTGAAGTAGCTGTTCCAGCCTCATACCTCCAAGGCCTTTTCTGAGAGAGAGGACTGGCAGGTCCTTTTCCTGAATACCAGCGCTGGGATCATTTTTGAAATATGATAGTCTGAGACGATAGGACTGCTTTTTAGTTTTTATTTGAATAAAAGAGGGTTTCCCGGTTGTGTCATTAGTGAGACAGAGATTTCATGGGTAAGTGAAACTTTTGAAGCAGTCCGAAGAAGTGTGAAGTACTCCGAAGAAGTGTGAGTACAGATTAAGGTCCTCATTGGAGACGTCCTTTGAGTGAAGGAATATATTTCCCCATTCCAAGTCTGAGAATGGGAAACAGTAGATCTCAGACTTTTGACCCTACCGGGGGACCTGAGCATGATGAAATGAAAAAGACATATGGTCCAGAGGTTTTCCACCTGAAGGTTCTTTTAGTATGTTAGAAATAAGAAAATTAGAAGAAAAGTTTTGCAAATATGAGAAAGAGATGAAGCAAAAAAAAGAAAATTAAGTTTAAATAAGAAGTAAGAAAGGTATAGAATTTTGGAAAAAATAAAGTGTATTAAGAGAAAGAAAGGAAAATGTTAAACAAATGCCATGACGGAATGATGATAATAATTTAGTATTAGCTGTGCCGGATCCAGACCTGGACTCCTGCCCTCCACGACGCCTGCAACAACAACAGCCAGCCCTGCCACAAGCCTCTGGCTCTCGGGAAGAAGGGACTTCTTCCATCCTCCCTCGGGAAGAAATTGAGGTCTGATGATGAGGAAAAGGAAGACGTTTGGTTCTCCAGCGTACCTGCCCAAGAACTTTTAACGCAAGTGACAAAAATCCTTTACCCACAATCTGGACTTCAGAGATCTAAACGTGAGAAAAAACAAAACCAGATTCAAACCATGCCTATGGTTAAAGTTGCAGTTCCCACTGGACCATTACTGGTTTATCGACCCTGGACTGAGACTGACATCA
This sequence comes from Leuresthes tenuis, assembly GCF_036924035.1. Taxonomy (NCBI): domain Eukaryota; kingdom Metazoa; phylum Chordata; class Actinopteri; order Atheriniformes; family Atherinopsidae; genus Leuresthes; species Leuresthes tenuis. The sequence continues at coordinate 30,103,642 of NW_027325358.1, forward strand.
TGGAAGCATAACAATGCTTACCAGATCCAGAGATTTCTGGACCCCATTTTGCTGACGAGTTGCGAGATTTCTGCGCACAATTCTGCCTGACTGGGGTTGAATTGCGTCGCATATTGGCAAAAAAGTTCAAACCGACCGACCTCGGCAAAATAGAGGCCAGTATGCTACAACTGGATTTGCGACCTACCAACAGTGAACGAGGACATAATGATAACGCTCAATATGAAGCAGCCATCCAAAGACTGTGTCAAGCCATCACCACTCAATTTCCAACCAAAATCAATATGTCCCACATTTACACCTGCAAACAGAAACCTGGTGAAGGGACTGATGATTTTGTACACCGCATCCTTGAGAAAGTCAGCAAGCACAGCGGTCATCAGAGACCAAGGGATTTGGGTAATGAATCAGGACCATGGGAGAGTATTGCATGCAATGGAATGTCCGACCATAGTTGGTAAAAAGCGGGTAAGAAAAGGTTAAAATACCCGACTGTACACAATCAATAGTGGGAGCGTATGTGTTCGGCTACAAGAAGGTGTGAAAGTCCGACCATGGTTTGTAAAAAGCGGGTAAGACAAGGTGCGAATGCCTGACAATGTATGATCAAAAGAGGGAGCGGAGGTGTTCGGCTGCAAGGTCTGAATTTCCAACCATAATTTGTAAACACCGTTGAAGAAAAGCCTCGAAAGCCCGACTATACACCATCAAAAGCGGGAGCAGAGGTGTTCAGCTGCACACAATCAGGTTTTTGCAAATTATGATCTGACATTCACACATGCTTTTGATGATGTATGGTTGGGCATTCGCACCTTTTTTTACCCATTTTTCAGGAATTATGGGTGGACATTCACACCTTCTTGCAGCTGAACACCTCCTCTCCCGCATATGATCATGTGCGGTTTGATATTCGAAAATTTTCTTTCATGTTTTCTAGCAATTATTGATGGACATTCAGACATTCTTGCAGCTGAACCCCTCTGCTCCCGCTTCTGATGGTGTATAGTCGGGCTTTCGAGCCTTTTCTTCCCCGGTTTTTACAAATTATGGTTGGACATTCAGACCTTCTTTTAGCCGAAAACCTCCGCTCCCTCTTTTGATCATACATTGTTGGGCATTCGCACCTTTTCTTACCCGCTATTTACAAAAAATGGTCGGCCATTCACACCTTGTAGCCGAACACATTCGCTCCCGCTATTGATTGTGTACAGTCGGGTATTTTAACCAACTACGGTCGGACATTCACACCTTCTTATGGCGGAACACCTCCGCTCCCTCTTTTGATGGTGTATGTTCGGGCATTCGAACCTTTTCTTACCCGCTTTTTACAAACTATGCTCTTACATTCAAACCTTCTTGTAGCCTAACACATCCAGTCCTGCTTTTGATGATGTATGGTTGGGCATTCGCACCTTTTTTTTTACCCATTTTTGAGGAATTATGGGTGGACATTCACACCTTCTTGCAGCTGAACACCTCCTCTCCCACTTATGATCATGTGCGGTTGGATATTCGAAAATTTTTTTTCATGTTTTCTAGCAATTATTGATGGACATTCAGACCTTCTTGCAGTTGAACACCTCCGCTCCCGCTTTTGATGGTGTATAGTTGGGCTTCTGAGCCTTTTTCTTCCCCGGTTTTTACAAATTATGGTTGGACATTTAGACCTTCTTGCAGCCGAAAACCTCCGTTCCCTCTTTTGATCATACATTGTCGGGCATTCGCACCTTTTCTTACCCGCTTTTTACCAATTATGGTCGGATATTCACACCTTCTTACAGCGGAAAACCTCCGCTCCCTTTTTTGGTCTGGCAATACTACCTTTTCTTACCCGTTTTTGAGTAATTATGGCTGGACATTCACAGCTTCTTGCAGCCGAACACCTCTTCTCCCGCTTTTGATGATGAATGGTCCGGCATTCTTACCTTTTCTAACACATTTTTCAGCAATTATTGTCGGTCATTCACACCTTTCTCATCAGCTTTTTGCAAATTATGATCTGACATTCACACCTACTTGCAGCCGAACACCTCGGCTTCCGCTTTTGATGGTGTATATTTTGGCATTCGAACCTTTTCTTACCCGCTTTTTACCAACTATGGTCGGACATTCACACCTTCTTACAGCGGAACACCTCCGCTCCCTCTTTTGATGGTGTATGTTCTGGCATTCGAACCTTTTCTTACCCACTTTCTACAAACTATGCTCGGACATTCACACCTTCTTGCAGCGAAACACCTCCGCTCCCTCTTTTGATTGTGTATGTACGGGCATTCGAACCTTTTCTTACCCGCCTTTTACAAACTATGGTCGGACATTCAAACCTTCTTGTGGCCGAACACATCCACTTCTGCTTTTGATGATGTATAGTTGGGCATTCACGTCTTTTCTTACCCATTTTTCAGTAATTATTGGTGGACTTTCACACCTTCTTGTAGCCGAACAACTCCGCTTCCGCTATTGATTGTGTACAGTCGGGTTTTTTAACCTTTTCTTACCCGCTTTTTACCAACTATGGCCGGACATTCGCAGCATCTTACAGCGGAACACCTCCGCTCCCTCTTTTGATTGTGTATGTTCGGACATTCGCACCTTGTCTTACCCGCTTTTTATAAAATTTAGTCGAACATTCACACCTTTTTGCAGCCGAACACAGTTTTTTGCAGCCGAATTTGGGCATTCGAACCTTTTCATACCCACTTTTTACCAACTATGGTCGGACATTCACACCGTCTTACAGCGGAACACCTCCGCTCCCTCTTTTGATGGTGTATGTTCGGGCATTCGAACCTTTTCTTACCCGCTTTTTACAAACTATGCTCCGACATTCAAACCTTCTTGTAGCCGAACACATCCACTCCTGCTTTTGATGATGTATGGTTGGGCATTCGAACCTACTTGTTGCCCGCTTTTCATTAATTATGGGTGGACATTCACACCTTGTCGCAGCCAAACACCTCCGCTCCCTGTTTTGATCATGTATGGTTGGACATTCGCACCTTTTCTCACCCGCATTTTGCAAACTATGGTCGGCCATTCACAGCTTCCTCTCCACCATACTTGTATGGTGGGATATTCACACCCACTTGCATCCGAAGACCTCCGCCCCCACTTTTGTTGATATTTAGCCGATCATTCGCACCTTACCCGCTTTTGGCCAACTATGGCCTTCTTGCAGCCAAAAACCTCTGATCTCGCTTTTGATGATGTAAGGTTGGGCATTCAGACCTTGCTTCACCTGCTTTTCATCAAATATAGTCGGACATTCACACCTTCTTGCAGCCGAACACTTCCGCTCCACCTTTTAGTTTTCTATGGGGCATTCACACCTTTTTTTACACCGCATTTTATAAAAACACCACAGGAACACCGTATTGAGGCTTTGTTCTGACCGCTCATTCGGTGTCGCGTTTCTTTCAAGCAATTCTCCTGGTTAGCCCGCACTCGGCTCGCTCCCAGAGCCGTGTTAAAGTCTGCTTCGCATTCACTCTCTTTTCTCAGCAGATTAAAAGAAACTTCCATCCTGCACCGCTGTTTGCTTTTTCACAAGAGCAGAGGAGAGCGCACCGTTCCCAGCAGCACTGCAGTACCGGGTCGATGCTTGGAGTGAACGGAGCAAGCTCCTTTTTCAACTCCTATTGATAAAAATCCATTTAATATGTAGTCCTTGCATAGACATATCACATATTAAACTGATAAGTACAGATACTACACTTGATCTTAGCCAAAAGGCCGAGAAGCGATATCTGTCCACTGGTTCACGTCCGAGGGCCCTTCCTGGCACAATGCGCACTTGTAGCGGTGTTCTTTTTATGGCCATAGTGTCACTTTGCACCTCCGCCCACCCGCTGCACTGAGCACTCTTCAGCCCTTTTAAATGGTATAACTTTACACTACCACACGCTCCAGCGAGCACCATTCAAGCAACAACTTTGCACTCCAGCTTCGAACATCGGCACAAGTAAGGCGACTCTACTCAGAGAAGTCACTCTGCACAGTAACAAGATTTCTTTTGCACAGACAGAAAGGGCTTCATCCGCAAAGGTAAAGCCTGCCAAAAATAGAAACAACTCATTAGTGCTGCTCAACGTTGTACTTTGCAGTAAAAGAAAGAGCAAATCTAAAGTTTCAGGAATCCGAGAATAAGCTTACTTTCATGAGTTCTTCACGATTTCGGATTTTGCTATAAAATGAATTCCTTCACTCAAACTAAATTAAAACTGCTAAACCGCTAATCTGTTACATACAAGGCAGATGTCAAATTCACCGAAATAGGATCTAAGGGTATTTGGCCAATCGAGCTGTAGCAGCTTCGGTAAAAGAGTATAAGTTGAAGAGTTTGTGAATAAAGGTGTGCGCACACATAGTGAGTTGTATGAAAATAGGCAGGGAGCAATGCCGGCTGGGGTATATGTTCTTGTATGTTGTCTGACTGTTTGATTTGAATGTGTTGCGTAAGTGTTCTGTTGAATGTTACATGTTTGGGCTTTGACACGCTTCACTGTGGTTGTTAACTGTGTGGTGTGTCCTGAAATGTTATATGTTTGGGCTGTGTGACATGCTTAATGCTTTTCAGTAGCAACCCACTTATTCATATATAGCAACTGACAACATAAGAAGTCCGGACATACTTTGATAGTAGTTGTAGAAGTATCCTTATTGATAATAGATAAACTAATTCATAGTGATAGAACAGTAGATGAACAGGTGCCTGCACATGTCTCATGAAAATAAAATGGGTGTATGATTGCTGACGGCAGAGCAATACTGCCAAACTTATGAGTTCTTGTGGCAAACTTGATTCAGTGTCTTGACGTGTATACGCTGTTTCGCTGACTTGTCACAAGAAACAAAGTGTGTTTGATAAGATCCGACCATTTTATTACGGGAGGATCAGTATGTATGGATTCTGATGTGACTGATAAACCCATTCGTATCTTAAGCATAATCTAATACGTGAGACAACGCCCTGGCACACAATCAAAAAAAAAAAGAGAGAGAGCGGTTTTGTGTCCCCACAGTCCATAATGTAGAAAAGAGAGAAAAAAGCCTTTCTGATTTGGTGTGTGTGCTCACAGTGCAGAGTGTAGAGAAAAGAGAGAAAAGAAAGCCGTTTTGGTGTCACGGGTGTTGTGACTTACACACACACATTTCTGAATTGAGAAAGGAAATTATTTTAGAGAAAGCACTAGAGTTTAGATCCCACATTTGTTGATAGGCATTCATTTAATTTTTCTTTTAATCAGTTTTAAAGTGAATACTAACTGAGAAATGAAAAAGGTGAAGAGTTTAGAAGCTTGGTTCAAGAGCAAAACTTGGTTTATGATCAGCTGAGTCTCTAAACAGAACAGCAAAGGGCTTCATCGAATATTTAAAAAAGATTCAGATTGTTAGAATATCCAGAATTTATAGGAATGGTGGTGATTACTCTTATTTTCTAGAATGGAAATAACTGCACCATGTCTGTTTTATGAATTTAAGGGGCTAAAAAGTTTTGTTCTCGTTTTTCTATGATTAACCGAATGTATGTGAGAGTCCAAACAGACAGAAGGGTTACGGCCGAGCGCTGGACCTTCCAAAAAAGATGAGACAGGCTGGACCTGTGCCATACTAGTTAAGACCTGCCTGTGGATAACAGGTTCTTTAAACTCTCACACACACAAACTCACACACGTTTGCACACATACACCCATACACACACACATTCTTGAACTTGCTGCAAGATTAAACATTTGCATTAACTGACTCCAGCAACTCTGAGTCTCATTGAGAGACTTTTCTCAACAATTGGGTCCTCAAACCAGATCTAAACGTTTTTTCCGCTTTCCAGGGTCGGAGCTGAAACCGTGCACGGGGGAGTCCAGTACTCCTAATGAAAGACCCCCTGCTGAATTGCGGTAATTAGGGGCCAGTGTCCACTGAAAGGGGGAAAAAGGGACGAGATCGTACTTTTGAATCAATGGCCAGAAGCCATTGGCAGTGCAGGCATCAACAATAATGGTGTTATTTCACCCATTAACACTTAAGGTACCTCATGCAGTGGCTGTGATATGGTTACTTAACAAAATATCTTTACCAGACATCTCTCCTACATAACAGTTCTTCTTTCACAGCCACACCTTGTTGTCACACTGCTACCTACCCCACAGATGGAAAGCCTCATGATTGCATGTCAGAAATAACCATCAGTGTTTTACCCAGGCCAGACTTAACTGATATACGTTATGAAAATGCAGAAATAACTATATTTATTCAACAGGTCAAGCAAAAAACCCTGATGGCACAAATGCTACAGGATTTGCAGTAGTAACAGAAACTGAAGTTTTCTTAAAACAACCACTACCAAAAAATTACTCTGTTCAAGCAGTCGAATTGGTAGCTTTAACTGAAGCTTGTAAATTAAATAACAAAAAGGTTGTTAACGTTTACACTGACAGTCAGTATGCCTTCTCAACTGTACATGTGTTAACACAGCATTGGAAAAACAGGTATGTTGACATCCACAGCTAAATGTATAAACTACAAATATTTTAGCATTATTAGATGTTATTCAATTGCCATCTACAATAGACTCGTATGAATGACCGGAAGGAAAACCATACTGCCAAAGAATTTGTTTAAATATGCTGCAGTATTGAGCCACGCACCATGTCATGTCTCAACAGGAGGGATGGAAGCAATAATGAACAAGGTTTTTACAGCATATGGTTTTACTAATTATTGAATTTTTTTTTTTAGAATAAATAAATGAATAAAGTTTTGTCTAGCAGGTCAAATATGTGCAAAATACATTCCACAGGGCAATCTAAGACCAAAACGAAGATAATTCCCTAAGCCAGTGTATCTTTTTCAACATATTTGTTTGGATTTCATTATTTCATTATTGTGTAGATTTCATTGAACTAAATTAATGTTAAGGGAAACGATTCTGCTCAGTGACAACAGAGGTTTTTACCAAATGGTCTGAAATATTTCCATGTGCACAAGCAGATGCACTCTCAGTAGCAAAATCACGCGTAAAATAACTCATTTCTAGATTTGAAATTCCTGAAAAGATCTTCAGTGATAATTTGACACACTTTGTAAACTATGTCATCTCACTGATGGCAAAGAACTTAAAATAGATCTTAGAAACCACTGTGATATAGAAGGTTTCGCTAACACATTGGAATTGTTTTACTATTTACATATGCATGTGCAGTGAAGAATTGCTTGCTGCTGATAAATGCAAAGAAGAACAGCTTACACATAGATGCTCACATATAGGCTGCTGAATGCAATGAAGACCTGCTTATCCAGTAAAGTTCAATGTCAATGTGTAATATTCAATTAGGATTTGCAAAACAGTGAAGTTAAACAATGAATGGGTCCATAGTCGGTATGAGAAGACTACAGGAATATTTACCTGGGTGTACGTTCAAACAGAGATGAGAAAATTGCGATAAATTATTGTTTGTTTGTTTGTTAGTATGTATATGAATGTTATGTGTATAAACTGTGTTGAGTTGTAGTTACTCAGTAGTGTCTCAGTGAAACAACCGACGGGGGAAGCCTTGCGGTGACAACAAAAGCAGTGTTTTACTGATCAGTCAAGTTGCTCCAGTGTACTCCATACAAACTGGTTGGCTACTGAAGGGATAGAAAATGGGGAATACTTGTTTTAAAGCAAACAAGGAATTAGATGGGAAAAATACATGTTTTAACGGGACCCAGACAATATTATATAGATGTCGCCACTGAAGTAAAGAACATTTACGTGGGATGGTGTGAGGGTCCTCGTTTGGCTGACGTTCGCTGATATGCTCGCCATGCTCAGAACCAAGTTGAGACGCGTAAGACAACCAAAAGGGACAAGTGTGAAAAGGAGCTGCATTTGGCAACCATGACCATGTATTACGCAGTTGGTGTAAACAGAGGACGAGGCCGAAGTCGAAGACGTGGACGTGTGGGAGAGGAGGTCAAAATGGGCCACGCCAGAGCTATGATCCGAATATTTGTTTTTACTGTGGCCAGACTGGACACTGGAAGAAGGACTGTCCACAGCTAAAAAGTGATGAAATTGGGCAAAAGGCTGACTGAGGGTGGGAGGCAGGTTCTGGACGTCACGCGGCAGCGGAGCCTCCACTAATGGGTGATAGCACAAACACACTCACACATTTTTCCTGCTCTGTGTAGTGAAGCAACGCTTGCCGACTGTGATTCACGTAGTAAAGTTTTGCATGCTATTTCCGTCCTAGAGCAAAGATATTTCTCTCAGAATATAGGAACTTATGTTCATCAGTAGTGACGTCAGGGGAGTTTGATTGCCCTCCAAAGTTAAGTGGAAACCACGTTTACTGTATGTCTGCATCAGGCCAGGTTGTGAAGGAGAAAATGACAATGCCCATTGCGTGTTGTCACTCCCGATGAGCTCTCCTTCAAACACTCATTTTTGTTATCAGAGTTGTGTCCCATTAACCTGATGGGCTGTGATCTCATGTGTAAATTAGGCATTATTTTAACTTCTACACCAGAGGGTGTTAAGGTTATGTTACAGCCTGACAAAGTTTTCACAGCAGTGCAGTTTGATTCATCGGCACTTACATATGCTTATGAGTGGAAACTTCCCAGCTCTCCTTTTTCACAACAACTAGTGGAAGAAGCAAAAGCGTTAGTTTCACCCCTTTCTGATTTCATGCAACCTACTGATTTGCACTGCACATCACACATTTCTTTGGGGCCTGACAATGACTATGAGAAGAAGTGAAAAAATATGTGCGCCTACTTTATTGGCTGTGTCGCTCACTCCAGAGCACTTCGATTTTTTTAATGTTTGTGGTACTCGCCCTCACATTTCCTTGGCCAAACGTACACACAGGCAGTGACAAGGTGTGGGAGAGTTTGTTGCTACATGTCAGAAAGAAATGGAGTGGACCGTTTCACCTGCTGATCCAAATTTGATGTTTTCTGAACGATTGTCAGCACACAAAAAAAACATTTTTGAGTACAATGCATTGTCAAAGAACTGTGGACTTAATTCCTACCACAGAATCACATTTTGAAGCATGTTTTTTATCTGAAACAGATTTGTCTTCGATACCCATGTTGGCTGAAGTGCCCAATGATCTTTGGGCTAAGAGCAAATATGATGTGGGGTTGATAAAAGGCTGTGAACCAGTAATTGTCACCCCTAAATCAGACTTTTGTCCATGTAAAAAACAATACCCTTTTAAGCCTGAAGCAATTAAAGGGATTAAACCTGTTTTTCAATCTTTTCAGAAAACAGGCGTTATTGTTCCTTTTGAAAATTCACCTGTGCTTACTCCATTGATTCCTGTTAAAAAGATTAAAGATGCTGGCCAGCCAGATGAATGGCGTTTTGTACAGGACCTCCAAGCGGTGAATGCTGCAGTTCAGCCACATGCTCCTACTGTGCCCAACCCACACACTATTTTGTCTCAAATTACATCAGATGCACAGTTTTTCTCAGTGGTTGACTTGTCGCCAGTGCACCCTGATAGCCCATTTTGGTTTGCTTTTTAGTTTGAAGGGAGATCTTGGACTTTTACCCGGTTATGCCAGGGGTACTGTGAAAGTCCCACTATTTACAATGCTGCCCTCAAAGCTAGTCTGGATTAACTTCAATCAACCACAGGCTCTGCTCTTTTGCAGTATGTGGATGACATCCTTTTATGTAGTCCATCTAAACAACAGTGTGAAAAAGACAGTGAATCTGTTGAAACATCTTCATTCTTATGGCCATAAAGCCAGCCTTTCTAATTTACAGTTTGTACAGGACGAAGTCACCTTTTTGGGTCATGTGATTTCTAAGGATGGGGGCTCACTTTCTCCTAAACGTGTTGCTGCAGTTCAGATCATTCCTAAACCGGTTACTAAAAAACAGCTTATGTCATTCTTAGGTATAACATCTTACTGCAGGAACTTTATTCCTAACTACTCTTTTCTCGAAGCTCTCTTAGGTGCTCTTATCCATGGTAAAGGCCTCCAGTCAGCTGATCGTGTTCCATGGACTCCTGAGGCTGAATCAGCCTTTAGTCAGCTTAAGCTGGCTCTTCAAACAGCACCAACACTTGGCATTCCAGATCCTCATAAACCTTTCATACAGGCAGTTGATGAGAAGCATGGTTGTATGACATCTGTTCTTATGCAGGAACATGGGGCAGGCAAAGGCCAGTGGCTCATTTCTCAGCAAAACTGGACTCTGTGGCTGCAGGCCTGCCTGGTTGTCTTCGTGTTGTTGCAGCTGCAGAGAAAGCTGTCCTGGCCTCCCAAGATATTGTGGGCTACGCTAATTTGACTGTTTTGGTTCCTCATGCTGTTGCCATTATTCTTCTCGAGCAGAAAACTTCACATCTTTCAACTGCTCGTTGGCTCAGATACACCTCTGTGATATGCCAAATGTCACTGTTAAACGTTGTACTGTTCTGAATCCTGCTACTTTGCTTCCGACTCCTGAGGATGGGGAGCCTCATGACTGTGAAGCTGTTTTGGAACAAGTTTGTACACCCCGACCTGATCTTTTAGAGACTCCTCTTCCAAACTCTGACATGAAAAAATATGTGCGCCTACTTTATTGACTCCAGAGCACTTCGATTTTTTTAATATTTGTGGTACTCGACCTCACATTTCCTTGGCCAAACGTACACACTGGCAGTGACAAGGTGTGGGAGAGTTTGTTGCTACATGTCAGAAAGAAATGGAGTGGACTGTTTCACCTGCTGATCCAAATTTGATGTTTTCTGAACGATTGTCAGCATACAAAAAAACATTTTTGAGTACAATGCATTGTCAAAGAACTGTGGACTTAATTCCTACCACAGAATCACATTTTGAAGCATGTTTTTTATCTGAAACAGATTTGTCTTCGATACCCATGTTGGCTGAAGTGCCCAATGATCTTTGGGCTAAGAGCAAATATGATGTGGGGTTGATAAAAGGCTGTGAACCAGTAATTGTCACCCCTAAATCAGACTTTTGTCCATGTAAAAAACAATACCCTTTTAAGCCTGAAGCAATTAAAGGGATTAAACCTGTTTTTCAATCTTTTCAGAAAACAGGCGTTATTGTTCCTTTTGAAAATTCACCTGTGCTTACTCCATTGTTTCCTGTTAAAAAGATTAAAGATGCTGGCCAGCCAGATGAATGGCGTTTTGTACAGGACCTCCAAGCGGTGAATGCTGCAGTTCAGCCACATGCTCCTACTGTGCCCAACCCACACACTATTTTGTCTCAAATTACATCAGATGCACAGTTTTTCTCAGTGGTTGACTTGTCGCCAGTGCACCCTGATAGCCCATTTTGGTTTGCTTTTTAGTTTGAAGGGAGATCTTGGACTTTTACCCGGTTATGCCAGGGGTACTGTGAAAGTCCCACTATTTACAATGCTGCCCTCAAAGCTAGTCTGGATTAACTTCAATCAACCACAGGCTCTGCTCTTTTGCAGTATGTGGATGACATCCTTTTATGTAGTCCATCTAAACAACAGTGTGAAAAAGACCAAATGACTCAAATAACTTTCTTGCTTTCAAAATTTTTCCTCTAGTGACGCTGACTTAGAGAGGGATGAAGATAATCATGTTTAATTGTTCATGTTTTGATTGTTTATCATTGGAGCCTTTATTACTATGATGCCTGCATTTTAAACTCACGTTGTGTGCAAATGCAGGCTGGTGTTTTACAGATAAAGTTATTATTTTCCTTGTTTCTTTTGGGTTGATTAATATAATGGTATTATTATAATCAAAAGGGAGGAATGTAATGGAAAATAATTCTTATATGCATTGTATTGAGTGTTACTGTGTATAACCTGCAAATGACCGAGCTGCAAGGTACCACCCTGCCCTGTTTTCTTAAATTCCTCTTTACAATGGTGGGCTTGTTATAATGAGATAGCTGCACTTTAGGGGGGACAGGGTTAGGCTGGTATTTACGAGTGTGTCTGGGTAACCTCAACTGATGGTTGGGGAGGAAAGTTAGAAGAACAATCAATTATACCCAAAAACAGATGACGTGATGAGCGGGCAATATAACTGTGTGTTTTTGCTTCAGTGGTCAGAGCAACTCTGTATTCTGTACTGTGTTGTTCTCTCTTGCAAGATATTATTATTAAAGCCTCTTATCTCCTCACAAGAAAATAACTGACTCCCCAAATGCAAGTGTCAGGACAAATGATCAAACTTCTCCAAGCTTCAGTCTGCAGAGAAGTACAAGACAGGGTTGCTCACTTTCTCCCTCACTTTTTGCTATTTTCATCAAACCTTAAGCAGCTGCTATCAGACAAGATAGAAATATTAAAGACAACCAACCCCAAAATATTGAGCATAAAATAAGTCTTTATGCTGATGATGTATTACTTTTCCTTCAGAACTCACAGACGTCTCTCACTCACACGATCACACTCATAAATAAATTCTCAGCACTTTCTGACTACTCTATCAATTGGTCTAAGACCACAGTTCTGCCCATTAACTGTAGGGTCCAGAATATACCTGCGATCACTTTACAGTCAGGAAATATTAGATATTTAGGCATAAACATTTCCTCCAGGCTCTCAGAGCTAACAAAGCTAATTTATGTGCAATTATTAAAGACAGTAGAGGACAATCTCTCTCGTTGCAAGTCCTTACCTATATCAATTATGGGGAGAGTTACAACCATTAAAATGATGATACTACCAAAAGTTAACTATTTGTTCTCAATGATCCCCATAAAACCAACCTGCTACTTGGTTTAAGTCACTAGATTCATGCATCTCCAAATTTCTGTGGAAAAACAAACCACCACGTATTAGTTTAAAAACCCTACAGAAGACCAAGGACAGTGGTGGATTAGATTTACCTAATTTTCAGCACTATTCCTTAGCCAATAGGTTACGGTATATATCAAAATGGTTTAAACCTAACCCAATAGATGAACATGGATAAATATAGAACAAGCATTGCGTGATAATCTGGAAATCTCTGACCTGCCACTTATTAGTCAAAACGTAAAAAATCACAAATGTTTCAAAAGCATTAACATCAGCACCTCTCTGACAGCCTGGTGGGAATTTCTTAAAATAACAAAGTCTTCACTTGTCCCGTGTAAGCTTACACCCATCTGGAACAATCCTGACATCCTGCAAAACAAAAAAATGCTAAACTTTACTCTGTGGAAGATCAAAGGAATCAAACATCTGGAACATATAATCCAAAATGGACATTTTATTTCATTTGATGAGCTCATATCACAACATGAGATAGGCAGCAATAAATTCCTAGAATATCAACAACTTAAGTCTATAATAACAAAGAAATATATCCTCCACCAACCAGACTTACAACTCCCGATTAGGGTAGCAGAATTTCTAAGCATCTGCACCCCAAAACTACTATCAAAAATATATAAATTATTGTCTAAGATAGATGACACAATGTCTCTACCGTCCTCAAAATGGGAGGCAGATTTATCCATCAGTTCTAGTCATAGCTTCTGGCCACAAATATGTTTGAACACCTTCAGAATGACTCAAAATCCTAATTTACAGCTCATACAATACAAAATTCTTCATAGAACACACTATACAGCTTAAAGGATGTTCAGGATGGGTCTAACACACTCAAACATCTGCTCACATTGCACAGATAACACATCTGATGATTATGCACACGCTTTGTGGTTTTGTGCGCCTGTCCAGAAGTTCTGGCTTGAAGTCTGTGCGGACCTATCAACATGGCTAAAGTGTAGCATTCCTGCATGCCCCACACTGTGCATACTGGGTGACTTAGACAACATCAACGTGGAATTTAGCTTAGCACACATGATCCTCACAGTGTTATGTATAGCAAAGAAAACTATTCTCATGAACTGGAAAGCGAAGAACAATCTGTGTATTAACCAGTTTAGAAATCGCTCTGGGCGGTTGAGTGTGTGCTGGGGGGGGCTGTGTGGCTTCGGGCGTCTGGTGGTCTCTCGGATCGTGGGGACCGGTTTGGTCATTGCTAGGGGGCACTGTGTGTCAGGCTTGGAGGGCAGTTTTGGGGGCTTGCGGGTTGGGCTGTCTTGCGGTGTGGGGCGGGGTCCCTTAGGGGCCTTGGGGTGGTGGCTGCTGGCTCTGTACCGGGTGACCGGGCCGCTCTGGCGTGGGTGGTGGAGCTGGGCCTTGACCTGGTGGCTTGCCGCTGCCCTGTGCCCGGGGCGGGGCCCTGCCTGTGCCTGGGGGGTCTGGGTTGCCCTGGACATGCCACAGTATGCGTGGGTTGGTGCAGGTCCTGGTGCCGGGCTTGTTGCTCTGGGAACTCCAAGGTGTCCGCAGGTGGTTGTTTTTTTTAGGGTGTTGGGGCGTGCGGTGAGGGGGAGGGGATCTGTGTGGGGGTGTGCTTTTCCCCTGTTGGGAGGGGCCTGGGGGGGCCTGGGTGATGGTGGGTCTCAGGCCCGGGCTGCTGCGACTGGTGTGACCGGGTGATTTGTTTGTTTGTTTGTTTGATTTTTGTTGTTGTTTGTTTGTTTTTGTAGAGGTCCTCCGGGGTGGGGTGGGGTTGGGTTGAGTGGTGTGGGGCGGGATTGGTTCCTTCTGGGGGTACAGTAGCTCCCGGAATATGGTGACTGCAGGCCCTGAGCCTGATGGACATCAGGCCCTCCTGCCCTGTGTTGGGTCCCAGGTAGCGGGGATGCCTATTGCAGCCAGTCTCTGTAAACATAAACAATAAACATTTATAAAACTTCCCTTGGCAAAGCAAATCTGTTTGGCATAAAGGTATTCAGACTACAATTCTGCTGCCAACAACACTAAACCTTTAGGAATCCGAGAATAAGCTTATTTTCACGAGTTCTACACAATTTCGGATTTTGATATAAAATGAATTCCTTCACTCAAACCAAGTTAAAACTGCTTTGTCCTTCATATTTATCCATGTCTAAATAGCTTTAAACAAAAAAGAACGTTGTACTTTTCAGGATAGGAAAGAACAACACTAAACCTTTTCAGGAATCCGAGAATAAGCGTCGTTTGACGAGTTCTACACAATATCGGATTTTGATATAAAATGAATTCCTTCACTCAAACCAAGTTAAAACTGCTTTGTACTTCATATTTATCCATGTCTAAATAGCTTTAAACAAAAACAAACGTAGTACTTTTCAGGATAGGAAACAACAACACTAAATTTTTTCAGGAATCCAAGAATAAGCTTCTTTTCACGAGTTCTACACAATTCCGGATTTTGATATAAAATTAATTCCTTCACTCAAACCAAGTTAAAACTGCTTTGTCCTTCATATTTATCCATGTCTAAATAGCTTTAAACAAAAAAGAACGTTGTACTTTGCAGGATAGGAAAGAACAACACTAAACCTTTAGGAATCCGAGAATAAGCTTATTTTCACGAGTTCTACACAATTTCAGATTTTGTTATAAAATGAATTCCTTCACTCAAACCAAGTTAAAACTGCTTTGTCCTTCATATTTTTGCATGTCTAAATAGGTTTCAGGCATAAAATTCTTCATATTACCCTGTATGTGAAAGAAGCATACTTGTGATGGAGCAATACACTCCTTTGGGGTAACCTAAACTGATGGTTGGGGAGGAAAGTTAGAAGAACAATCAACTATCAACCAAAGACAGATGACGTGATGAGCGGGCAATATAACTGTGTGTTTTTACTTCAGTGGTCAGAGCAACTCTGTATTCTGTACTGTGTTGTTCTCTCTTTCAAGATATTATTATTAAAGCCTCTTATCTCCTCAGAAGAAAATAACTGACTCTGTGCGTTACTAAATTTCCACCACAATTTTGGCGTCACGAACAGGATCCCTCGACTGGTGTCTCTGGACCGGATCGCAGTGCATGGCCAGCCTGGACTGAAGTAGCTGTTCCAGCCTCATACCTCCAAGGCCTTTTCTGAGAGAGAGGACTGGCAGGTCCTTTTCCTGAATACCAGCGCTGGGATCATTTTTGAAATATGATAGTCTGAGACGATAGGACTGCTTTTTAGTTTTTATTTGAATAAAAGAGGGTTTCCCGGTTGTGTCATTAGTGAGACAGAGATTTCATGGGTAAGTGAAACTTTTGAAGCAGTCCGAAGAAGTGTGAAGTACTCCGAAGAAGTGTGAGTACAGATTAAGGTCCTCATTGGAGACGTCCTTTGAGTGAAGGAATATATTTCCCCATTCCAAGTCTGAGAATGGGAAACAGTAGATCTCAGACTTTTGACCCTACCGGGGGACCTGAGCATGATGAAATGAAAAAGACATATGGTCCAGAGGTTTTCCACCTGAAGGTTCTTTTAGTATGTTAGAAATAAGAAAATTAGAAGAAAAGTTTTGCAAATATGAGAAAGAGATGAAGCAAAAAAAAGAAAATTAAGTTTAAATAAGAAGTAAGAAAGGTATAGAATTTTGGAAAAAATAAAGTGTATTAAGAGAAAGAAAGGAAAATGTTAAACAAATGCCATGACGGAATGATGATAATAATTTAGTATTAGCTGTGCCGGATCCAGACCTGGACTCCTGCCCTCCACGACGCCTGCAACAACAACAGCCAGCCCTGCCACAAGCCTCTGGCTCTCGGGAAGAAGGGACTTCTTCCATCCTCCCTCGGGAAGAAATTCCATCATTCTCACAACATCAGTTACATAGGTCTGATGATGAGGAAAAGGAAGACGTTTGGTTCTCCAGCGTACCTGCCCAAGAACTTTTAACGCAAGTGACAAAAATCCTTTACCCACAATCTGGACTTCAGAGATCTAAACGTGAGAAAAAACAAAACCAGATTCAAACCATGCCTATGGTTAAAGTTGCAGTTCCCACTGGACCATTACTGGTTTATCGACCCTGGACTGAGACTGACATCATGGAAGCATAACAATGCTTACCAGATGCAGAGATTTCTGGACCCCATTTTGCTGACGAGTTGCGAGATTTCTGCGCACAATTCTGCCTGACTGGGGTTGAATTGCGTCGCATATTGGCAAAAAAGTTCAAACCGACCGACCTCGGCAAAATAGAGGCCAGTATGCTACAACTGGATTTGCGACCTACCAACAGTGAACGAGGACATAATGATAACGCTCAATATGAAGCAGCCATCCAAAGACTGTGTCAAGCCATCACCACTCAATTTCCAACCAAAATCAATATGTCCCACATTTACACCTGCAAACAGAAACCTGGTGAAGGGACTGATGATTTTGTACACCGCATCCTTGAGAAAGTCAGCAAGCACAGCGGTCATCAGAGACCAAGGGATTTGGGTAATGAATCAGGACCATGGGAGAGTATTGCATGCAATGGAATGTCCGACCATAGTTGGTAAAAAGCGGGTAAGAAAAGGTTAAAATACCCGACTGTACACAATCAATAGTGGGAGCGTATGTGTTCGGCTACAAGAAGGTGTGAAAGTCCGACCATGGTTTGTAAAAAGCGGGTAAGAAAAGGTGCGAATGCCCGACAATGTATGATCAAAAGAGGGAGCGGAGGTTTTCGGCTGCAAGAAGGTCTGAATGTCCAACCATAATTTTTTTAAAAACGGGGAAGAAAATAATCGAAAGCCCGACTATACACCATCAAAAGCGGGAGCGGAGGTGTTCAGCTGCAAGAAGGTCTGAATGTCCATCAATAATTGCTAGAAAACATGAAAGAAAATTTTCGAATATCAAACCGCACATGATCATAAGCGGGAGAGGAGGTGTTCAGCTGCAGGAAGGTTTGAATGTCCACCCATAATTCCTGAAAAATGGGTGAAAAAAAAGGTAAGAATGCCCAACCATACATCATCAAAAGCAGGTGTGAATGTTAGATCATAATTTGCAAAAAGCTGATGAGAAAGGGTGAGAATGCCCGACTATACACCTTCAAATGCAGGAGCGGAGGTGTTCGGCTGTAAGGAGGTGTGAATCTCCGACCATAATTGCTGAAAAATGTGTTAGAAAAGGTAAGAATGCCGGAGCATACATCATCAAAAGCGGGAGAGGTGGTGTTCGGCTGCAAGTAGGTGTGAATGTCCAGCCATAATTACTCACAAACGGGTAAGAAAAGGTAGTATTGCCAGACCATACATGATCAAAACAGGGAGCGGAGGTGGTTCGGCTGAGAGAAGGTGTGAATGTCCGACTAAAGTTCAAATATATTAACAAAAGCGGGAGGAGAGGTCTTCGGATGAGAGTGGTTGAGAATTTCCAACCATAATCTATAAAATGCGGTGAAAAAAAAGGTGTGATAGAACACTAAAAGGTGGAGCGGAAGTGTTCGGCTGCAAGAAGGTGTGAATGTCCGACTATATTTGGTGAAAAGCAGGTGAAGCAAGGTCTGAATGCCCAACCTTACATCATGAAAAGCGAGATCAGAGGTGTTTGGCTGAGAGAAGGCCACAGTTTGCGATGCAATAATTAAAGGCCTCATGCCAGATGTCGCCACTGAAGTAAAGAACATTTACGTGGGATGGTGTGAGGGTCCTCGTTTGGCTGACGTTCGCCGATATGCTCGCCATGCTCAGAACCAAGTTGAGACGCGTAAGACAACCAAAAGGGACAAGTGTGAAAAGGAGCTGCATTTGGCAGCCATGACCATGTATTACGCAGTTGGTGTAAACAGAGGACGAGGCCGAAGTCGAAGACGTGGACGTGTGGGAGAGGAGGTCGAAATGGGCCAGAGCTATGATCCGAATATTTGTTTTTACTGTGGCCAGACTGGACACTGGAAGAAGGACTGTCCACAGCTGAAAAGTGATGAAATTGGGCAAAAGACTGACTGAGGGTGGGAGGCAGGTTCTGGACGTCACGCGTCAGCGGAGCCTCCACTAATGGGTGATAGCACAAACACACTCACACATTTTTCCTGCTCTGTGTAGTGAAGAAACGCTTGCCGACTGTGATTCACGTAGTAAAGTTTTGCATGCTATTTCCGTCCTAGAGCAAAGATATTTCTCTCAGAATATAGGAACTTATGTTCATCAGTAGTGACGTCAGGGGAGTTTGATTGTCCTCCAAAGTTAAGTGGAAACCACGTTTACTGTATGTCTGCATCAGGCCAGGTTGTGAAGGAGAAAATGACAATGCCCATTGCGTGTTGTCACTTCTTCAAACACTCATTTTTGTTATCAGAGTTGTGTCCCATTAACCTGATGGGCTGTGATCTCATGTGTAAATTAGGCATTATTTTAACTTCTACACCAGAGGGTGTTAAGGTTATGTTACAGCCTGACAAAGTTTTCACAGCAGTGCAGTTTGATTCATCGGCACTTACATATGCTTATGAGTGGAAACTTCCCAGCTCTCCTTTTTCACAACAACTAGTGGAAGAAGCAAAAGCGTTAGTTTCACCCCTTTCTGATTTCATGCAACCTACTGATTTGCACTGCACATCACACATTTCTTTGGGGCCTGACAATGACTATGAGAAGAAGTGAAAAAATATGTGCGCCTACTTTATTGGCTGTGTCGCTCACTCCAGAGCACTTCGATTTTTTTAATGTTTGTGGTACTCGCCCTCACATTTCCTTGGCCAAACGTACACACAGGCAGTGACAAGGTGTGGGAGAGTTTGTTGCTACATGTCAGAAAGAAATGGAGTGGACCGTTTCACCTGCTGATCCAAATTTGATGTTTTCTGAACGATTGTCAGCATACAAAAAAACATTTTTGAGTACAATGCATTGTCAAAGAACTGTGGACTTAATTCCTACCACAGAATCACATTTTGAAGCATGTTTTTTATCTGAAACAGATTTGTCTTCGATACCCATGTTGGCTGAAGTGCCCAATGATCTTTGGGCTAAGAGCAAATATGATGTGGGGTTGATAAAAGGCTGTGAACCAGTAATTGTCACCCCTAAATCAGACTTTTGTCCATGTAAAAAACAATACCCTTTTAAGCCTGAAGCAATTAAAGGGATTAAACCTGTTTTTCAATCTTTTCAGAAAACAGGCGTTATTGTTCCTTTTGAAAATTCACCTGTGCTTACTCCATTGATTCCTGTTAAAAAGATTAAAGATGCTGGCCAGCCAGATGAATGGCGTTTTGTACAGGACCTCCAAGCGGTGAATGCTGCAGTTCAGCCACATGCTCCTACTGTGCCCAACCCACACACTATTTTGTCTCAAATTACATCAGATGCACAGTTTTTCTCAGTGGTTGACTTGTCGCCAGTGCACCCTGATAGCCCATTTTGGTTTGCTTTTTAGTTTGAAGGGAGATCTTGGACTTTTACCCGGTTATGCCAGGGGTACTGTGAAAGTCCCACTATTTACAATGCTGCCCTCAAAGCTAGTCTGGATTAACTTCAATCAACCACAGGCTCTGCTCTTTTGCAGTATGTGGATGACATCCTTTTATGTAGTCCATCTAAACAACAGTGTGAAAAAGACAGTGAATCTGTTGAAACATCTTCATTCTTATGGCCATAAAGCCAGCCTTTCTAATTTACAGTTTGTACAGGACGAAGTCACCTTTTTGGGTCATGTGATTTCTAAGGATGGGGGCTCACTTTCTCCTAAACGTGTTGCTGCAGTTCAGTTACTAAAAAACAGCTTATGTCATTCTTAGGTATAACATCTTACTGCAGGAACTTTATTCCTAACTACTCTTTTCTCGAAGCTCTCTTAGGTGCTCTTATCCATGGTAAAGGCCTCCAGTCAGCTGATCGTGTTCCATGGACTCCTGAGGCTGAATCAGCCTTTAGTCAGCTTAAGCTGGCTCTTCAAACAGCACCAACACTTGGCATTCCAGATCCTCATAAACCTTTCATACAGGCAGTTGATGAGAAGCATGGTTGTATGACATCTGTTCTTATGCAGGAACATGGGGCAGGCAAAGGCCAGTGGCTCATTTCTCAGCAAAACTGGACTCTGTGGCTGCAGGCCTGCCTGGTTGTCTTCGTGTTGTTGCAGCTGCAGAGAAAGCTGTCCTGGCCTCCCAAGATATTGTGGGCTACGCTAATTTGACTGTTTTGGTTCCTCATGCTGTTGCCATTATTCTTCTCGAGCAGAAAACTTCACATCTTTCAACTGCTCGTTGGCTCAGATACACCTCTGTGATATGCCAAATGTCACTGTTAAACGTTGTACTGTTCTGAATCCTGCTACTTTGCTTCCGACTCCTGAGGATGGGGAGCCTCATGACTGTGAAGCTGTTTTGGAACAAGTTTGTACACCCCGACCTGATCTTTTAGAGACTCCTCTTCCAAACTCTGACATGATTCTTTTTGTAGATGGATCAGCTTTGCGTGATCCAGCCACAGGTACTAACTGTGTTTGGTTTGCAGTATGTTCTTCACATGACACTTTGTTGTCTGGTTCTCTTCCTAAACATTTCTCTGCTCAAACTACTGAGCTTATTGCACTTACTGAAGCTTGTAAGTTGGCAGCTGGTAAGTCTGTCACTATTTACACAGATTCCAGATATGCTTTTGGTGTTGTTCATGACTTTGGTGCGCTGTGGAAACACAGGCATTTCCTTAAATCAGATGGTAAAACTATTCTGAACTCCAAGCAGGTTTCTGATCTTCTTGATGCGATCCTTTTGCCTACAGCAATCTCGGTCTGTAAGTGTGCGGCTCACACTAACTCAGACGATCCTGTTGCTTGTGGCAATGCCAGAGCTGATGCTGCAGCTAAGCAAGCAGCTAAATCTTTTCCTGTTTTCTCTTCCCTCTCTTTGCAGGCAGAAGACTCCCTCACAGATCTCCATGCTTTGCAAACTTTTGCCTCTGCAGATGAAATTTGGTCCTCTGGACGCATTTGGTCCTCTGTGGGTGCAACTCATATGGATGGTGTTTGGATGGGACCTAATGGTAAACCCTGTCTACCTAAACATTTTTTTCCTCATTTTTCAAAATTGACACATGGGTTGGACCATGTGTCAAAAGGGGGGATGCTGAATGCACTCACTGCTCAGTGGTTCACAAAAGGGTTCAGTTCATATGCGCAAAAATACTGTCAGTCATGTATGGTTTGTGCCACACATAATGTAGGAAAGGCATTACACACATCGCAAGTTGCACACCCTCCACCAGAGAAACCTTTTGAACATTTGATGATGGATTTTGTTGAACTCACACCAGCTGAAGGAAAGAAATATGCACTAGTAATAGTGGACGTGTTTAGTAAATGGGTTGAAGTTTTCCCTGCAAAACATGCAAACAGTAATGCAGTGACTAAAGCACTGCTAAACAGAAATCATTCCTAGATGGGGCATTCCAGAGAAGATCAGCAGTGATAATGGCACACATTTTGTAAACACTGCATTGACTGAGGTTGGTAAATTCCTGGGAATAACCTTGCGCACACATTGTGCTTATCATCCACAGAGTGGAGGTGCTGTGGAAAGAGAAAATGGTACATTAAAGTCCAAGTTAGCCAAATGTTGTGAAGAAACAGGTCTGCCATGGACAAAAGCATTACCTATTGTGCTTACCTACATGAGAATGAGAATCAGAGCTCAAGTGAATCTCAGCCCATTTGAAATTTTATTTGGCAGACCTCCTAACCTGGGATTGGGACCTGTAACCAGACCCCTCCCTTCCACAACTGTTTGTGATGATGCTATGTTGTCTTACTGTCGAAACCTTTCCACTGTTCTATCTCAAGTTTCACAGAAAGTAAAAGCAGCCCTTCCAGCCACAGAAAACACACCACTCCAACCAGATGACAGGTGGAGTGTTACTACTGCAAATCCTGTAGCATTTGTGCCATCAGGGTTTTTTGCTTGACCTGTTGAATAAATATAGTTATTTCTGCATTTTCATAACGTATATCAGTTAAGTCTGGCCTGGGTAAACCACTGATGGTTATTTCTGACATGCAATCATGAGGCTTTCCATCTGTGGGGTAGGTAGCAGTGTGGATGGATTAAGTGTAGCACATCTCTTGACAACAAGGTGTGGCTGTGAAAGAAGAACTGTTATGTAGGAGAGATGTCTGGTAAAGATATTTTGTTAAGTAACCATATCACAGCCACTGCATGAGGTACCTTAAGTGTTAATGGGTGAAATAACACCATTATTGTTGATGCCTGCACTGCCAATGGCTTCTGGCCATTGATTCAAAAGTACGATCTCGTCCCTTTTTCCCCCTTTCAGTGGACACTGGCCCCGAATTACCGCAATTCAGCAGGGGGTCTTTCATTAGGAGTACTGGACTCCCCCGTGCACGGTTTCAGCTCCGACCCTGGAAAGCGGAAAAAACGTTTAGATCTGGTTTGAGGACCCAATTGTTGAGAAAAGTCTCTCAATGAGACTCAGAGTTGCTGGAGTCAGTTAATGCAAATGTTTAATCTTGCAGCAAGTTTAAGAATGTGTGTGTGTATGGGTGTATGTGTGCGAACGTGTGTGAGTTTGTGTGTGTGAGAGTTTAAAGAACCTGTTATCAACAGGCAGGTCTTAACTAGTATGGCACAGGTCCAGCCTGTCTCATCTTTTTTGGAAGGTCCAGCGCTCGGCCGTAACCCTTCTGTCTGTTTGGACTCTCACATACATTCGGTTAATCATAGAAAAACGAGAACAAAACTTTTTAGCCCCTTAAATTCATAAAACAGACATGGTGCAGTTATTTCCATTCTAGAAAATAAGAGTAATCACCACCATTCCTATAAATTCTGGATATTCTAACAATCTGAATCTTTTTTAAATGTTCGATGAAGCCCTTTGCTGTTCTATTTAGAGACTCAGCTGATCATAAACCAAGTTTTGCTCTTGAACCAAGATTCTAAACTCTTCACCTTTTTCATTTCTCAGTTAGTATTCACTTTAAAACTGATTAAAAGAAAAATTAAATGAATGCGTATCAACAAATGTGGGATCTAAACTCTAGTGCTTTCTCTAAAATAATTTCCTTTCTCAATTCAGAAATGTGTGTGTGTAAGTCACAACACCCGTGACACCAAAACGGCTTTCTTTTCTCTCTTTTCTCTACACTCTGCACTGTGAGCACACACACCAAATCAGAAAGGCTTTTTTCTCTCTTTTCTACATTATGGACTGTGGGGACACAAAACCGCTCTCTCTCTTTTTTTTTTTGATTGTGTGCCAGGGCGTTGTCTCACGTATTAGATTATGCTTAAGATACGAATGGGTCTATCAGTCACATCAGAATCCATACATACTGATCCTCCCGTAATAAAATGGTCGGATCTTATCAAACACACTTTGTTTCTTGTGACAAGTCAGCGAAACAGCGTATACACGTCAAGACACTGAATCAAGTTTGCCACAAGAACTCATAAGTTTGGCAGTATTGCTCTGCCGTCAGCAATCATACACCCATTTTATTTTCATGAGACATGTGCAGGCACCTGTTCATCTACTGTTCTATCACTATGAATTAGTTTATCTATTATCAATAAGGATACTTCTACAACTACTATCAAAGTATGTCCGGACTTCTTATGTTGTCAGTTGCTATATATGAATAAGTGGGTTGCTACTGAAAAGCATTAAGCATGTCACACAGCCCAAACATATAACATTTCAGGACACACCACACAGTTAACAACCACAGTGAAGCGTGTCAAAGCCCAAACATGTAACATTCAACAGGACACTTACACAACACATTCAAATCAAACAGTCAGACAACATACAAGAACATATACCCCAGCCGGCATTGCTCCCTGCCTATTTTCCTACAACTCACTATGTGTGCGCACACCTTTATTCACAAACTCTTCAACTTATACTCTTTTACCGAAGCTGCTACAGCTCGATTGGCCAAATACCCTTAGATCCTATTTCGGTGAATTTGACATCTGCCTTGTATGTAACAGATTAGCGGTTTAGCAGTTTTAATTTAGTTTGAGTGAAGGAATTCATTTTATAGCAAAATCCAAAATCGTGAAGAACTCATGAAAGTAAGCTTATTCTCGGATTCCTGAAACTTTAGATTTGCTCTTTCTTTTACTGCAAAGTACAACGTTGAGCAGCACTAATGAGTTGTTTCTATTTTTGGCAGGCTTTACCTTTGCGGATGAAGCCCTTTCTGTCTGTGCAAAAGAAATCTTGTTACTGTGCAGAGTGACTTCTCTGAGTAGAGTCGCCTTACTTGTTGCGACTGTGCCGATGTTCGAAGCTGGAGTGCAAAGTTGTTGCTTGAATGGTGCTCGCTGGAGCGTGTGGTAGTGTAAAGTTATACCATTTAAAAGGGCTGAAGAGTGCTCAGTGCAGCGGGTGGGCGGAGGTGCAAAGTGACACTATGGCCATAAAAAGAACACCGCTACAAGTGCGCATTGTGCCAGGAAGGGCCCTCGGACGGGAACCAGTGGACAGTTATCGCTTCTCGGCCTTTTGGCTAAGATCAAGTGTAGTATCTGTTATTATCAGTTTAATGTCTGATATGTCCTCTATGCGAGGACTACATATTAAATGGATTTTTATCAATAGGAGTTGAAAAAGGAGCTTACTCCGTTCACTCCAAGCATCGACCCGGTACTGCAGTGCCGCTGGGAACAGTGCGCTCTCCTCTGCTCTTGTGAAAAAGCAAACAGCGGTGCAGGATGGAAGTTTCTTTTAATCTGCTGAGAAAAGAGAGTGAATGCGAAGCAGACTTTAACACGGCTCTGGGAGCGAGCCGAGTGCGGGCTAACCGGGAGAATTGCTTGAAAGAAACGCGACACCGAATGAGCAGTCAGAACAAAGCCTCAATACGGTGTTCCCGTGTTGTTTGTGGCTGCCTTGTCTTTTGCACAGAGTAAAAGACAAGGCAGCCATCGAATAGGGCCCGATTGTTCCTACTTGGTCAGCCGAGGAGCAAGGGGGGGGAGCAAGCGTCTCAACCAAGCAAAGCTCACCATGGGGAAGGTGGCTATGCCAACTAGCCTGATGCCCTGCTCCCGCAGTGATGGATAATCGTACACTGGTTTCTCTTCATAATGTACAAGTCTTTCGCCTTTTACTAAAGACTCCCGTGGAGAGCAGCACTAATGAATTGTTCCTATTTTTGGCAGGCTTTACCTTTGCGGGTGAAGCCCTTTCTGTCTGTGCAAAAGAAATCTTGTTACTGTGCAGAGTGACTTCTCTGAGTAGAGTCGCCTTACTTGTTGCGACTGTGCCGATGTTGCTTGAATGGTGCTCGCTGGAGCGTGCGGTAGTGTAAAGTTATACCATTTAAAAGGGTTGAAGAGTGCTCAGTGCAGCGGGTGGGCGGAGGTGCAAAGTGACACTATGGCCATAAAAAGAACACCGCTACAAGTGCGCATTGTGCCAGGAAGGGCCCTCGGACGTGAACCAGTGGACAGTTATCGCTTCTCGGCCTTTTGGCTAAGATCAAGTGTAGTATCTGTTCTTATCAGTTTAATGTCTGATATGTCCTCTATGCGAAGACTACATATTAAATGGATTTTTATCAATAGGAGTTGAAAAAGGAGCTTGCTCCGTTCACTCCAAGCATCGACCTGGTACTGCAGTGCCGCTGGGAACGGTGCGCTCTCCTCTGCTCTTGTGAAAAAGCAAGCAGCGGTGCAGGATGGAAGTTTCTTTTAATCTGCTGAGAAAAGAGAGTGAATGCGAAGCAGACTTTAACACGGCTCTGGGAGCGAGCCGAGTGCGGGCTAACCAGGAGAATTGCTTGAAAGAAACGCGACACCGAATGAGCGGTCAGAACAAAGCCTCAATACGGTGTTCCTGTGGTGTTTTTATAAAATGCGGTGTAAAAAAAGGTGTGAATGCCCCATAGAAAACTAAAAGGTGGAGCGGAAGTGTTCGGCTGCAAGAAGGTGTGAATGTCCGACTATATTTGGTGAAAAGCAGGTGAAGCAAGGTCTGAATGCCCAACCTTACATCATCAAAAGCGAGATCAGAGGTTTTTGGCTGCAAGAAGGCCATAGTTTGCCAAAAGCGGGTAAGGTGCGAATGATCGGCTAAATATCAACAAAAGTGGGGGCGGAGGTCTTCGGATGCAAGTGGGTGTGAATATCCCACCATACAAGTATGGTGGAGAGGAAGCTGTGAATGGCCGACCATAGTTTGCAAAAAGCGGGTGAGAAAAGGTGCGAATGTCCAACCATACATGATCAAAACAGGGAGCGGAGGTGTTTGGCTGCGACAAGGTGTGAATGTCCACCCATAATTAATGAAAAGCGGGCAACAAGTAGGTTCGAATGCCCAACCATACATCATCAAAAGCAGGAGTGGATGTGTTCGGCTACAAGAAGGTTTGAATGTCCGAGCATAGTTTGTAAAAAGCGGGTAAGAAAAGGTTCGAATGCCCGAACATACACCATCAAAAGAGGGAGCGGAGGTGTTCCGCTGTAAGACGGTGTGAATGTCCGACCATAGTTGGTAAAAAGTGGGTATGAAAAGGTTCGAATGCCCAAATTCGGCTGCAAAAAACTGTGTTCGGCTGCAAAAAGGTGTGAATGTTCGACTAAATTTTGTAAAAAGCGGGTAAGACAAGGTGCGAATGCCTGACAATACCCGCTTTTTACAAACTATGCTCGGACATTCAAACCTTCTTGTAGCCAAACACATCCACTCCTGATTTTGTTGATGTATGGATGGGCATTCGAACCTACTTGTTGCCCGCTTTTCATTAATTATGTGTGGACATTCACACCTTGTCTCAGCCAAACACCTCCGCTCCCTGTTTTGATCATGTATGGTTGGACATTCGCACCTTTTCTCACCCGCTTTTTGCAAACTATGGTCGGCCATTCACAGCTTCCTCTCCACCATACTTGTATGGTGGGATATTCACACCCACTTGCATCCGAAGACCTCCGCCCCCACTTTTGTTGATATTTAGTCGGTCATTCACACCTTACCCGTTTTCTTGCCGCCAAACACCTCTGATCTCGCTTTTGATGATGTAAGATTGGGCATTCAGACCTTGCTTTTCCTGCTTTTCACCAACTATATATATAACATTCACACCTTCTTGCAGCCGAACACTTCCGCTCCACCTTTTAGGTATCTATCACACCTTTTTTTTCACCGCATTTTATAGATTATGGTTGGAAATTCTCAACCACTCATCCGAAGACCTCTCCTCCCGCTTTTGTTAATATATTTGAACTTTAGTCAGACATTCACACCTACTTGCAGCCGAACACCACCTCTCTAGCTTTTGATGATGTATGGTCCGGCATTCTTACCGTTTCTAACACATTTTTCAGCAATTATGGTAGGACATTCACACCTTCTTGCAGCTGAACACCTCCTCTCCCACTTATGATCATGTGCGGATTGATTTTCGAAAATTTTCTTTCATGTTTTCTAGCAATTAAAAATGGACATTTAGACCTTCTTGCAGCTGAACACCTCCGCTCCCGCTTTTGATCATACATTGTCAGGCATTCGCACCTTGTCTTACCCGCTTTTTACAAAATTTAGTCGAACATTCACACCTTTTTGCAGCCGAACACAGTTTTTTGCAGCCGAATTTGGGCATTCGAACCTTTTCATACCCACTTTTTACCAACTATGGTCGGACATTCACACCGTCTTACAGCGGAACACCTCCGCTCCCTCTTTTGATGGTGTATGTTCGGGCATTCGAACCTTTTCTTACCCGCTTTTTACAAACTATGCTCGGACATTCAAACCTTCTTGTAGCCGAACACATCCACTCCTGCTTTTGATGATGTATGGTTGGGCATTCGAACCTACTTGTTGCCTGCTTTTCATTAATTATGGGTGGACATTCACACCTTGTCGCAGCCAAACACCTCCGCTCCCTGTTTTGATCATGTATGGTTGGACATTCGCACCTTTTCTCACCCGCTTTTTGCAAACTATGGTCGGCCATTCACAGCTTCCTCTCCACCATACTTGTATGGTGGGATATTCACACCCACTTGCATCCGAAGACCTCCGCCCCCACTTTTGTTGATATTTAGCCGATCATTCGCACCTTACCCGCTTTTGGCAAACTATGGCCTTCTTGCAGCCAAAAACCTCTGATCTCGCTTTTGATGATGTAAGGTTGGGCATTCAGACCTTGCTTCACCTGCTTTTCACCAAATATAGTCGGACATTCACACCTTCTTGCAGCCGAACACTTCCGCTCCACCTTTTAGTTTTCTATGGGGCATTCACACCTTTTTTTACACCGCATTTTATAAAAACACCACAGGAACACCGTATTGAGGCTTTGTTCTGACCGCTCATTCGGTGTCGCGTTTCTTTCAAGCAATTCTCCTGGTTAGCCCGCACTCGGCTCGCTCCCAGAGCCGTGTTAAAGTCTGCTTCGCATTCACTCTCTTTTCTCAGCAGATTAAAAGAAACTTCCATCCTGCACCGCTGTTTGCTTTTTCACAAGAGCAGAGGAGAGCACACCGTTCCCAGCGGCACTGCAGTACCGGGTCGATGCTTGGAGTGAACGGAGTAAGCTCCTTTTTCAACTCCTATTGATAAAAATCCATTTAATATGTAGTCCTTGCATAGACATATCACATATTAAACTGATAAGAACAGATACTACACTTGATCTTAGCCAAAAGGCCGAGAAGCAATATCTGTCCACTGGTTCACGTCCGAGGGCCCTTCCTGGCACAATGCGCACTTGTAGCGGTGTTCGTTTTATGGCCATAGTGTCACTTTGCACCTCCGCCCACCCGCTGCACTGAGCACTCTTCAACCCTTTTAAATGGTATAACTTTACACTACCGCACGCTCCAGCGAGCACCATTCAAGCAACATCGGCACAGTCGCAACAAGTAAGGCGACTCTCCTCAGAGAAGTCACTCTGCACAGTAACAAGATTTCTTTTGCACAGACAGAAAGGGCTTCACCCCCAAAGGTAAAGCCTGCCAAAAATAGAAACAATTCATTAGTGCTGCTCTCCACAGAAGTCTTTAGTAAAAGGCGAAGGACTTGTACGTTATGAAGAGAAACCAGAGTACGATTATCCATCACTGCGGGAGCAGGGCATCAGGCTAGTTGGCATAGCCACCTTCCCCATGGTGAGCTTTGCTTGGTTGAGACGCTTGCTCCCCCCCCTTGCTCCTCGGCTGACCAAGTTGGAACAATCGGGCCCTATTCGATGGCTGCCTTGTCTTTTACTCTGTGCCAAAGACAAGGCAGCCACAAACAACACGGGAACACCGTATTGAGGCTTTGTTCTGACTGCTCATTCGGTGTCGCGTTTCTTTCAAGCAATTCTCCCGGTTAGCCCGCACTCGGCTCGCTCCCAGAGCCGTGTTAAAGTCTGCTTCGCATTCACTCTCTTTTCTCAGCAGATTAAAAGAAAGTTTCATCTTAGGCTCCCTGAAACTTCCATCCTGCACCGCTGCTTGCTTTTTCACAAGAGCAGAGGAGAGCGCACCGTTCCCAGCGGCACTGCAGTACCGGGTCGATGCTTGGAGTGAACGGAGCAAGCTCCTTTTTCAACTCCTATTGATAAAAATCCATTTAATATGTAGTCCTCGCATAGAGGACATATCAGACATTAAACTGATAAGAACAGATACTACACTTGATCTTAGCCAAAAGGCCGAGAAGCGATAACTGTCCACTGGTTCACGTCCGAGGGCCCTTCCTGGCACAATGCGCACTTGTAGCGGTGTTCTTTTTATGGCCATAGTGTCACTTTGCACCTCCGCCCACCCGCTGCACTGAGCACTCTTCAACCCTTTTAAATGGTATAACTTTACACTACCGCACGCTCCAGCGAGCACCATTCAAGCAACATCGGCACAGTCGCAACAAGTAAGGCGACTCTACTCAGAGAAGTCACTCTGCACAGTAACAAGATTTCTTTAGCACAGACAGAAAGGGCTTCACCCGCAAAGGTAAAGCCTGCCAAAAATAGGAACAATTCATTAGTGCTGCTCTCCACGGGAGTCTTTAGTAAAAGGCGAAAGACTTGTACATTATGAAGAGAAACCAGTGTACGATTATCCATCACTGCGGGAGCAGGGCATCAGGCTAGTTGGCATAGCCACCTTCCCCATGGTGAGCTTTGCTTGGTTGAGACGCTTGCTCCCCCCCCTTGCTCCTCGGCTGACCAAGTAGGAACAATCGGGCCCTATTCGATGGCTGACTTGTCTTTTACTCTGTGCAAAAGACAAGGCAGCCACAAACAACACGGGAACACCGTATTGAGGCTTTGTTCTGACTGCTCATTCGGTGTCGCGTTTCTTTCAAGCAATTCTCCCGGTTAGCCCGCACTCGGCTCGCTCCCAGAGCCGTGTTAAAGTCTGCTTCGCATTCACTCTCTTTTCTCAGCAGATTAAAAGAAACTTCCATCCTGCACCGCTGTTTGCTTTTTCACAAGAGCAGAGGAGAGCGCACTGTTCCCAGCGGCACTGCAGTACCGGGTCGATGCTTGGAGTGAACGGAGTAAGCTCCTTTTTCAACTCCTATTGATAAAAATCCATTTAATATGTAGTCCTCGCATAGAGGACATATCAGACATTAAACTGATAATAACAGATACTACACTTGATCTTAGCCAAAAGGCCGAGAAGCGATAACTGTCCACTGGTTCCCGTCCGAGGGCCCTTCCTGGCACAATGCGCACTTGTAGCGGTGTTCTTTTTATGGCCATAGTGTCACTTTGCACCTCCGCCCACCCGCTGCACTGAGCACTCTTCAGCCCTTTTAAATGGTATAACTTTACACTACCACACGCTCCAGCGAGCACCATTCAAGCAACAACTTTGCACTCCAGCTTCGAACATCGGCACAGTCGCAACAAGTAAGGCGACTCTACTCAGAGAAGTCACTCTGCACAGTAACAAGATTTCTTTTGCACAGACAGAAAGGGCTTCATCCGCAAAGGTAAAGCCTGCCAAAAATAGAAACAACTCATTAGTGCTGCTCAACGTTGTACTTTGCAGTAAAAGAAAGAGCAAATCTAAAGTTTCAGGAATCCGAGAATAAGCTTACTTTCATGAGTTCTTCACGATTTTGGATTTTGCTATAAAATGAATTCCTTCACTCAAACTAAATTAAAACTGCTAAACCGCTAATCTGTTACATACAAGGCAGATGTCAAATTCACCGAAATAGGATCTAAGGGTATTTGGCCAATCGAGCTGTAGCAGATTCGGTAAAAGAGTATAAGTTGAAGAGTTTGTGAATAAAGGTGTGCGCACACATAGTGAGTTGTAGGAAAATAGGCAGGGAGCAATGCCGGCTGGGGTATATGTTCTTGTATGTTGTCTGACTGTTTGATTTGAATGTGTTGTGTAAGTGTCCTGTTGAATGTTACATGTTTGGGCTTTGACACGCTTCACTGTGGTTGTTAACTGTGTGGTGTGTCCTGAAATGTTATATGTTTGGGCTGTGTGACATGCTTAATGCTTTTCAGTAGCAACCCACTTATTCATATATAGCAACTGACAACATAAGAAGTCCGGACATACTTTGATAGTAGTTGTAGAAGTATCCTTATTGATAATAGATAAACTAATTCATAGTGATAGAACAGTAGATGAACAGGTGCCTGCACATGTCTCATGAAAATAAAATGGGTGTATGATTGCTGACGGCAGAGCAATACTGCCAAACTTATGAGTTCTTGTGGCAAACTTGATTCAGTGTCTTGACGTGTATACGCTGTTTCGCTGACTTGTCACAAGAAACAAAGTGTGTTTGATAAGATCCGACCATTTTATTACGGGAGGATCAGTATGTATGGATTCTGATGTGACTGATAAACCCATTCGTATCTTAAGCATAATCTAATACGTGAGACAACGCCCTGGCACACAATCAAAAAAAAAAAGAGAGAGAGCGGTTTTGTGTCCCCACAGTCCATAATGTAGAAAAGAGAGAAAAAAGCCTTTCTGATTTGGTGTGTGTGCTCACAGTGCAGAGTGTAGAGAAAAGAGAGAAAAGAAAGCCGTTTTGGTGTCACGGGTGTTGTGACTTACACACACACATTTCTGAATTGAGAAAGGAAATTATTTTAGAGAAAGCACTAGAGTTTAGATCCCACATTTGTTGATACGCATTCATTTAATTTTTCTTTTAATCAGTTTTAAAGTGAATACTAACTGAGAAATGAAAAAGGTGAAGAGTTTAGAATCTTGGTTCAAGAGCAAAACTTGGTTTATGATCAGCTGAGTCTCTAAATAGAACAGCAAAGGGCTTCATCGAACATTTAAAAAAGATTCAGATTGTTAGAATATCCAGAATTTATAGGAATGGTGGTGATTACTCTTATTTTCTAGAATGGAAATAACTGCACCATGTCTGTTTTATGAATTTAAGGGGCTAAAAAGTTTTGTTCTCGTTTTTCTATGATTAACCGAATGTATGTGAGAGTCCAAACAGACAGAAGGGTTACGGCCGAGCGCTGGACCTTCCAAAAAAGATGAGACAGGCTGGACCTGTGCCATACTAGTTAAGACCTGCCTGTTGATAACAGGTTCTTTAAACTCTCACACACACAAACTCACACACGTTCGCACACATACACCCATACACACACACATTCTTGAACTTGCTGCAAGATTAAACATTTGCATTAACTGACTCCAGCAACTCTGAGTCTCATTGAGAGACTTTTCTCAACAATTGGGTCCTCAAACCAGATCTCAACGTTTTTTCCGCTTTCCAGGGTCGGAGCTGAAACCGTGCACGGGGGAGTCCAGTACTCCTAATGAAAGACCCCCTGCTGAATTGCGGTAATTAGGGGCCAGTGTCCACTGAAAGGGGGAAAAAGGGACGAGATCGTACTTTTGAATCAATGGCCAGAAGCCATTGGCAGTGCAGGCATCAACAATAATGGTGTTATTTCACCCATTAACACTTAAGGTACCTCATGCAGTGGCTGTGATATGGTTACTTAACAAAATATCTTTACCAGACATCTCTCCTACATAACAGTTCTTCTTTCACAGCCTCACCTTGTTGTCGAGAGATGTGCTACACTTAATCCATCCACACCGCTACCTACCCCACAGATGGAAAGCCTCATGATTGCATGTCAGAAATAACCATCAGTGTTTTACCCAGGCCAGACTTAACTGATATACGTTATGAAAATGCAGAAATAACTATATTTATTCAACAGGTCAAGCAAAAAACCCTGATGGCACAAATGCTACAGGATTTGCAGTAGTAACACTCCACCTGTCATCTGGTTGGAGTGGTGTGTTTTCTGTGGCTGGAAGGGCTGCTTTTACTTTCTGTGAAACTTGAGATAGAACAGTGGAAAGGTTTCGACAGTAAGACAACATAGCATCATCACAAACAGTTGTGGAAGGGAGGGGTCTGGTTACAGGTCCCAATCCCAGGTTAGGAGGTCTGCCAAATAAAATTTCAAATGGGCTGAGATTCACTTGAGCTCTGATTCTCATTCTCATGTAGGTAAGCACAATAGGTAATGCTTTTGTCCATGGCAGACCTGTTTCTTCACAACATTTGGCTAACTTGGACTTTAATGTACCATTTTCTCTTTCCACAGCACCTCCACTCTGTGGATGATAAGCACAATGTGTGCGCAAGGTTATTCCCAGGAATTTACCAACCTCAGTCAATGCAGAGTGTTTACAAAATGTGTGCCATTATCACTGCTGATCTTCTCTGGAATGCCCCATCTAGGAATGATTTCTGTTTAGCAGTGCTTTAGTCACTGCATTACTGTTTGCATGTTTTGCAGGGAAAACTTCAACCCATTTACTAAACACGTCCACTATTACTAGTGCATATTTCTTTCCTTCAGCTGGTGTGAGTTCAACAAAATCCATCATCAAATGTTCAAAAGGTTTCTCTGGTGGAGGGTGTGCAACTTGCGATGTGTGTAATGCCTTTCCTACATTATGTGTGGCACAAACCATACATGACTGACAGTATTTTTGCGCATATGAACTGAACCCTTTTGTGAACCACTGAGCAGTGAGTGCATTCAGCATCCCCCCTTTTGACACATGGTCCAACCCATGTGTCAATTTTGAAAAATGAGGAAAAAAATGTTTAGGTAGACAGGGTTTACCATTAGGTCCCATCCAAACACCATCCATATGAGTTGCACCCACAGAGGACCAAATGCGTCCAGAGGACCAAATTTCATCTGCAGAGGCAAAAGTTTGCAAAGCATGGAGATCTGTGAGGGAGTCTTCTGCCTGCAAAGAGAGGGAAGAGAAAACAGGAAAAGATTTAGCTGCTTGCTTAGCTGCAGCATCAGCTCTGGCATTGCCACAAGCAACAGGATCGTCTGAGTTAGTGTGAGCCGCACACTTACAGACCGAGATTGCTGTAGGCAAAAGGATCGCATCAAGAAGATCAGAAACCTGCTTGGAGTTCAGAATAGTTTTACCATCTGATTTAAGGAAATGCCTGTGTTTCCACAGCGCACCAAAGTCATGAACAACACCAAAAGCATATCTGGAATCTGTGTAAATAGTGACAGACTTACCAGCTGCCAACTTACAAGCTTCAGTAAGTGCAATAAGCTCAGTAGTTTGAGCAGAGAAATGTTTAGGAAGAGAACCAGACAACAAAGTGTCATGTGAAGAACATACTGCAAACCAAACACAGTTAGTACCTGTGGCTGGATCACGCAAAGCTGATCCATCTACAAAAAGAATCATGTCAGAGTTTGGAAGAGGAGTCTCTAAAAGATCAGGTCGGGGTGTACAAACTTGTTCCAAAACAGCTTCACAGTCATGAGGCTCCCCATCCTCAGGAGTCGGAAGCAAAGTAGCAGGATTCAGAACAGTACAACGTTTAACAGTGACATTTGGCATATCACAGAGGTGTATCTGAGCCAACGAGCAGTTGAAAGATGTGAAGTTTTCTGCTCGAGAAGAATAATGGCAACAGCATGAGGAACCAAAACAGTCAAATTAGCGTAGCCCACAATATCTTGGGAGGCCAGGACAGCTTTCTCTGCAGCTGCAACAACACGAAGACAACCAGGCAGGCCTGCAGCCACAGAGTCCAGTTTTGCTGAGAAATGAGCCACTGGCCTTTGCCTGCCCCATGTTCCTGCATAAGAACAGATGTCATACAACCATGCTTCTCATCAACTGCCTGTATGAAAGGTTTATGAGGATCTGGAATGCCAAGTGTTGGTGCTGTTTGAAGAGCCAGCTTAAGCTGACTAAAGGCTGATTCAGCCTCAGGAGTCCATGGAACACGATCAGCTGACTGGAGGCCTTTACCATGGATAAGAGCACCTAAGAGAGCTTCGAGAAAAGAGTAGTTAGGAATAAAGTTCCTGCAGTAAGATGTTATACCTAAGAATGACATAAGCTGTTTTTTAGTAACCGGTTTAGGAATGATCTGAACTGCAGCAACACGTTTAGGAGAAAGTGAGCGCCCATCCTTAGAAATCACATGACCCAAAAAGGTGACTTCGTCCTGTACAAACTGTAAATTAGAAAGGCTGGCTTTATGGCCATAAGAATGAAGATGTTTCAACAGATTCACTGTCTTTTTCACACTGTTGTTTAGATGGACTACATAAAAGGATGTCATCCACATACTGCAAAAGAGCAGAGCCTGTGGTTGATTGAAGTTAATCCAGACTAGCTTTGAGGGCAGCATTGTAAATAGTGGGACTTTCACAGTACCCCTGGCATAACCGGGTAAAAGTCCAAGATCTCCCTTCAAACTAAAAAGCAAACCAAAATGGGCTATCAGGGTGCACTGGCGACAAGTCAACCACTGAGAAAAACTGTGCATCTGATGTAATTTGAGACAAAATAGTGTGTGGGTTGGGCACAGTAGGAGCATGTGGCTGAACTGCAGCATTCACCGCTTGGAGGTCCTGTACAAAACGCCATTCATCTGGCTGGCCAGCATCTTTAATCTTTTTAACAGGAATCAATGGAGTAAGCACAGGTGAATTTTCAAAAGGAACAATAATGCCTGTTTTCTGAAAAGATTGAAAAACAGGTTTAATCCCTTTAATTGCTTCAGGCTTAAAAGGGTATTGTTTTTTACATGGACAAAAGTCTGATTTAGGGGTGACAATTACTGGTTCACAGCCTTTTATCAACCCCACATCATATTTGCTCTTAGCCCAAAGATCATTGGGCACTTCAGCCAACATGGGTATCGAAGACAAATCTGTTTCAGATAAAAAACATGCTTCAAAATGTGATTCTGTGGTAGGAATTAAGTCCACAGTTCTTTGACAATGCATTGTACTCAAAAATGTTTTTTTGTATGCTGACAATCGTTCAGAAAACATCAAATTTGGATCAGCAGGTGAAACAGTCCACTCCATTTCTTTCTGACATGTAGCAACAAACTCTCCCACACCTTGTCACTGCCAGTGTGTACGTTTGGCCAAGGAAATGTGAGGTCGAGTACCACAAATATTAAAAAAATCGAAGTGCTCTGGAGTCAATAAAGTAGGCGCACATATTTTTTCATGTCAGAGTTTGGAAGAGGAGTCTCTAAAAGATCAGGTCGGGGTGTACAAACTTGTTCCAAAACAGCTTCACAGTCATGAGGCTCCCCATCCTCAGGAGTCGGAAGCAAAGTAGCAGGATTCAGAACAGTACAACGTTTAACAGTGACATTTGGCATATCACAGAGGTGTATCTGAGCCAACGAGCAGTTGAAAGATGTGAAGTTTTCTGCTCGAGAAGAATA
This sequence comes from Leuresthes tenuis, assembly GCF_036924035.1. Taxonomy (NCBI): domain Eukaryota; kingdom Metazoa; phylum Chordata; class Actinopteri; order Atheriniformes; family Atherinopsidae; genus Leuresthes; species Leuresthes tenuis. The sequence goes on from NW_027325358.1 coordinate 30,141,099, forward strand.
ATGGCAACAGCATGAGGAACCAAAACAGTCAAATTAGCGTAGCCCACAATATCTTGGGAGGCCAGGACAGCTTTCTCTGCAGCTGCAACAACACGAAGACAACCAGGCAGGCCTGCAGCCACAGAGTCCAGTTTTGCTGAGAAATGAGCCACTGGCCTTTGCCTGCCCCATGTTCCTGCATAAGAACAGATGTCATACAACCATGCTTCTCATCAACTGCCTGTATGAAAGGTTTATGAGGATCTGGAATGCCAAGTGTTGGTGCTGTTTGAAGAGCCAGCTTAAGCTGACTAAAGGCTGATTCAGCCTCAGGAGTCCATGGAACACGATCAGCTGACTGGAGGCCTTTACCATGGATAAGAGCACCTAAGAGAGCTTCGAGAAAAGAGTAGTTAGGAATAAAGTTCCTGCAGTAAGATGTTATACCTAAGAATGACATAAGCTGTTTTTTAGTAACCGGTTTAGGAATGATCTGAACTGCAGCAACACGTTTAGGAGAAAGTGAGCGCCCATCCTTAGAAATCACATGACCCAAAAAGGTGACTTCGTCCTGTACAAACTGTAAATTAGAAAGGCTGGCTTTATGGCCATAAGAATGAAGATGTTTCAACAGATTCACTGTCTTTTTCACACTGTTGTTTAGATGGACTACATAAAAGGATGTCATCCACATACTGCAAAAGAGCAGAGCCTGTGGTTGATTGAAGTTAATCCAGACTAGCTTTGAGGGCAGCATTGTAAATAGTGGGACTTTCACAGTACCCCTGGCATAACCGGGTAAAAGTCCAAGATCTCCCTTCAAACTAAAAAGCAAACCAAAATGGGCTATCAGGGTGCACTGGCGACAAGTCAACCACTGAGAAAAACTGTGCATCTGATGTAATTTGAGACAAAATAGTGTGTGGGTTGGGCACAGTAGGAGCATGTGGCTGAACTGCAGCATTCACCGCTTGGAGGTCCTGTACAAAACGCCATTCATCTGGCTGGCCAGCATCTTTAATCTTTTTAACAGGAATCAATGGAGTAAGCACAGGTGAATTTTCAAAAGGAACAATAACGCCTGTTTTCTGAAAAGATTGAAAAACAGGTTTAATCCCTTTAATTGCTTCAGGCTTAAAAGGGTATTGTTTTTTACATGGACAAAAGTCTGATTTAGGGGTGACAATTACTGGTTCACAGCCTTTTATCAACCCCACATCATATTTGCTCTTAGCCCAAAGATCATTGGGCACTTCAGCCAACATGGGTATCGAAGACAAATCTGTTTCAGATAAAAAACATGCTTCAAAATGTGATTCTGTGATAGGAATTAAGTCCACAGTTCTTTGACAATGCATTGTACTCAAAAATGTTTTTTTGTATGCTGACAATCGTTCAGAAAACATCAAATTTGGATCAGCAGGTGAAACGGTCCACTCCATTTATTTCTGACATGTAGCAACAAACTCTCCCACACCTTGTCACTGCCTGTGTGTACGTTTGGCCAAGGACATGTGAGGGCGAGTACCACAAACATTAAAAAAATCGAAGTGCTCTGGAGTGAGCGACACAGCCAATAAAGTAGGCGCACATATTTTTTCACTTCTTCTCATAGTCATTGTCAGGCCCCAAAGAAATGTGTGATGTGCAGTGCAAATCAGTAGGTTGCATGAAATCAGAAAGGGGTGAAACTAACGCTTTTGCTTCTTCCACTAGTTGTTGTGAAAAAGGAGAGCTGGGAAGTTTCCACTCATAAGCATATGTAAGTGCCGATGAATCAAACTGCACTGCTGTGAAAACTTTGTCAGGCTGTAACATAACCTTAACACCCTCTGGTGTAGAAGTTAAAATAATGCCTAATTTACACATGAGATCACAGCCCATCAGGTTAATGGGACACAACTCTGATAACAAAAATGAGTGTTTGAAGGAGAGCTCATCGGGAGTGACAACACGCAATGGGCATTGTCATTTTCTCCTTCACAACCTGGCCTGATGCAGACATACAGTAAACGTGGTTTCCACTTAACTTTGGAGGACAATCAAACTCCCCTGACGTCACTACTGATGAACATAAGTTCCTATATTCTGAGAGAAATATCTTTGCTCTAGGACGGAAATAGCATGCAAAACTTTACTACGTGAATCACAGTCGGCAAGCGTTTCTTCACTACACAGAGCAGGAAAAATGTGTGAGTGTGTTTGTGCTATCACCCATTAGTGGAGGCTCCGCTGCCGCGTGACGTCCAGAACCTGCCTCCCACCCTCAGTCAGTCTTTTGCCCAATTTCATCACTTTTCAGCTGTGGACAGTCCTTCTTCCAGTGTCCAGTCTGGCCACAGTAAAAACAAATATTCGGATCATAGCTCTGGCGTGGCCCATTTCGACCTCCTCTCCCACACGTCCACGTCTTCGACTTCGGCCTCGTCCTCTGTTTACACCAACTGCGTAATACATGGTCATGGCTGCCAAATGCAGCTCCTTTTCACACTTGTCCCTTTTGGTTGTCTTACGCGTCTCAACTTGGTTCTGAGCATGGCGAGCATATCGGCGAACGTCAGCCAAACGAGGACCCTCACACCATCCCACGTAAATGTTCTTTACTTCAGTGGCGACATCTGGCATGAGGCCTTTAATTATTGCATCGCAAACTGTGGCCTTCTCTCAGCCAAACACCTCTGATCTCGCTTTTCATGATGTAAGGTTGGGCATTCAGACCTTGCTTCACCTGCTTTTCACCAAATATAGTCGGACATTCACACCTTCTTGCAGCCGAACACTTCCGCTCCACCTTTTAGTGTTCTATCACACCTTTTTTTTCACCGCATTTTATAGATTATGGTTGGAAATTCTCAACCACTCTCATCCGAAGACCTCTCCTCCCGCTTTTGTTAATATATTTGAACTTTAGTCGGACATTCACACCTTCTCTCAGCCAAACCACCTCCGCTCCCTGTTTTGATCATGTATGGTCTGGCAATACTACCTTTTCTTACCCGTTTGTGAGTAATTATGGCTGGACATTCACACCTACTTGCAGCCGAACACCACCTCTCCCGCTCTTGATGATGTATGCTCCGGCATTCTTACCTTTTCTAACACATTTTTCAGCAATTATGGTCGGAGATTCACACCTCCTTACAGCCGAACACCTCCGCTCCTGCATTTGAAGGTGTATAGTCGGGCATTCTCACCCTTTCTCATCAGCTTTTTGCAAATTATGATCTAACATTCACACCTGCTTTTGATGATGTATGGTTGGGCATTCTTACCTTTTTTTTCACCCATTTTTCAGGAATTATGGGTGGACATTCAAACCTTCCTGCAGCTGAACACCTCCTCTCCCGCTTATGATCATGTGCGGTTTGATATTCGAAAATTTTCTTTCATTTTTGGGATTTCATAATTGCAACGCTTTTGATTATGTTTGGTTGGATATTTGAACCTTTTCTTAACTGCTTTTTACAAACTTTGGTCGGACGTTCACACCTTCTTGCAGCCGAACACCTCCGCTTCCGCTTTTGATGGTATATATTCGGGCATTCGAACCTTTTCTTACCAGCTTTTTACAAACCATGGTTGGACTTTCACATCTTCTTGTAGCCGAACAACTCCGCTCCCCCTATTGATTGTGTACAGTCGGGTATTTTAACCTTTTCTTACCCACTTTTTACCAACTATGGTCGGACATTCACACCTTCTTACAGCGGAACACCTCCGCTCCCTCTTTTGATGGTGTATGTTTGGGCATTCGAACCTTTTCTTACCCGCTTTTTACAAACTATGCTCGGACATTGAAACCTTCTTGTAGCCGAACACATCCACTCCTTCTTTTGATGATGTATGCTTGGGCATTCAAACCTACTTTTTGCCCGGTTTTCATTAATTTTGGGTGGACATTCACACCTTGTCACAGCCAAACACCTCCGCTCCCTGTTTTGATCATGTATGGTTGGACATTCGCACCTTGTCTCACCCGCTTTTTGCAAACTATGGTCGGCTGTTCACAGCTTCCTCTCCACCATACTTGTATGGTGGGATGTTCACACCCAGTTGCATCCGAAGACCTCCGCCCCCACTTTTGTTGATATTTAGTTGGTCATTCGCAGCTTACCCGCTTTTGGCAAACTATGGCCTTCTTGCAGCCAAACACCTCTGATCTCGCTTTTGATAATGTAAGGTTGGGCATTCAGACCTTGCTTCACCTGCTTTTCACCAAATATAGTCGGACATTCACACCTTCTTGAGCCGAACACTTCCGCTCCACCTTTTAGTGGTCTATCACACCTTTTTTTCACCGAATTTTATAGATTATGGTTGGAAATTCTCAACCACTCTCATCCGAAGACCTCTCCTCCCGCTTTTGTTAATATATTTGAACTTTAGTGAGACATTCACACCTTCTTGCAGCTGAACCACCTCCGCTCCCTGTTTTGATCATGTATGGTCTGGCAATACTACCTTTTCTTACCCGTTTGTGAGTAATTATGGCTGGACATTCACACCTACTTGCAGCTGAACACAATCTCTCTCGCTTTTAATTATGTTTGGATATTCGAACCTTTTCTTTACTGCTTTTTGCCAACTTTGGTCGGACGTTCACACCTTCTTGCAGCCGAACACCTCCGCTTCCGCTTTTGATGGTATATATTCGGGCATTCGAACCTTTTCTTACCAGCTTTTTACAAACGATGGTTGGACTTTCACACCTTCTTGTAGCCAAACAACTCCGCTCCCGCTATTGATTGTGTACAGTCGGGTATTTTAACCTTTTCTTACGCGCTTTTTACCAACTATGGTCGGACATTCACATCGTCTTACAGCGGAACATCTCCGCTCCCGCTTTTGATGGTGTATAGTCAGGCATTTGAACCTTTTCTTACCCGCTTTTTACAAACTATGGGTGGACATTCAAACCTTCGTGTAGCCGAAAACCTCTGCTCCCTCTTTTGATTATACATTGTCGGGCATTCGCACCTTATCTTACCCGCTTTTTACAAACTATAGTCAGACATTCACACCTTGCAGCTGAACCACCTCAGCTCCCTGTTTTGATCATGTATGGTCTGGCAATACTACCTTTTCTTACCCCTTTGTGAGTAATTATGGCTGGACATTCACACCTACTTGCAGTCGAACAGCTCTGCTCCCGCTTTTGATTATGTTTGGTTGGATATTCGAACCTTTTCTTAACTGCTTTTTACAAACTTTGGTCGGACGTTCACACCTTCTTGCAGCCGAACACCTCCGCTTCCGCTTTTGATGGTATATATTCGGGCATTCGAACCTTTTCTTACCAGCTTTTTACAAACCATGGTTGGACTTTCACATCTTCTTGTAGCCGAACAACTCCGCTCCCCCTATTGATTGTGTACAGTCGGGTATTTTAACCTTTTCTTACCCACTTTTTACCAACTATGGTCGGACATTCACACCTTCTTACAGCGGAACACCTCCGCTCCCTCTTTTGATGGTGTATGTTTGGGCATTCGAACCTTTTCTTACCCGCTTTTTACAAACTATGCTCGGACATTGAAACCTTCTTGTAGCCGAACACATCCACTCCTTCTTTTGATGATGTATGCTTGGGCATTCAAACCTACTTTTTGCCCGGTTTTCATTAATTTTGGGTGGACATTCACACCTTGTCACAGCCAAACACCTCCGCTCCCTGTTTTGATCATGTATGGTTGGACATTCGCACCTTGTCTCACCCGCTTTTTGCAAACTATGGTCGGCTGTTCACAGCTTCCTCTCCACCATACTTGTATGGTGGGATGTTCACACCCAGTTGCATCCGAAGACCTCCGCCCCCACTTTTGTTGATATTTAGTTGGTCATTCGCAGCTTACCCGCTTTTGGCAAACTATGGCCTTCTTGCAGCCAAACACCTCTGATCTCGCTTTTGATAATGTAAGGTTGGGCATTCAGACCTTGCTTCACCTGCTTTTCACCAAATATAGTCGGACATTCACACCTTCTTGCAGCCGAACACTTCCGCTCCACCTTTTAGTGTTCTATCACACCTTTTTTTCACCGAATTTTATAGATTATGGTTGGAAATTCTCAACCACTCTCATCCGAAGACCTCTCCTCCCGCTTTTGTTAATATATTTGAACTTTAGTGAGACATTCACACCTTCTTGCAGCTGAACCACCTCCGCTCCCTGTTTTGATCATGTATGGTCTGGCAATACTACCTTTTCTTACCCGTTTGTGAGTAATTATGGCTGGACATTCACACCTACTTGCAGCCGAACACCACCTCTCTCGCTTTTGATGATGTATGGACCGGCATTCTTACCTTTTCTAACACATTTTCAGAAATTACGGTCGGAGATTCACACCTACTCACAGCCGAACAACTCCGCTCCCGCATTTGATGGTGTGCAGTCGGACATTCTCACCCTTTCTCATCAGCTTTTTGCAAATTATAATCTGACATTCACACCTACTTGCAGTCGAAAAGCTATACTCCCGCTTTTGATTATGTTTGGTTGGATATTCAAACCTTTTCTTAACTGCTTTTTACAAACTTTGGTTGGACGTTCACACCTTCTTGTAGCCGAACACATCCACTCCTGCTTTTGATGATGTATGGTTGGGCATTCGCACCTTTTTTTTACCCATTTGTCAGGAATAATGGGTGGACATTCACACCTTCTTGCAGCTGAACACCTCCTCTCCCACTTATGATCATGTGCGGTTTGATTTTCGAAAATTTTCTTTCATGTTTTCTAGCAATTATTGATGGACATTTAGACCTTCTTGCAGCTGAACACCTCCGCTCCTGCTTTTGATCATACCTTGTCAGGCATTCGCACCATGTCTTACCCGCTTTTTACAAACTTTAGTCGAACATTTACACCTTTTTGCAGCCGAACACCACCTCTCTCGCTTTTGATGATGTATGGTCCGGCATTCTTTCCTTTTCTAACACATTTTTCAGCAATTATGGTCGGACATTCACACCTACTCAGAGCCGAACACCTCCGCTCCCGCATTTGATGGTGTATAGTCGGGCATTCTCACCCTTTCTCATCAGCTTTTTGCAAATTATGATCTGACATTCACACCTGCTTTTGATGATGTATGGTTGGGCATTCGCACCTTTTTTTACCCATTTTTCAGGAATTATGGGTGGACATTCACACCTTCTTGCAGCTGAACACCTCCTCTCCTTCTTATGATCATGTGCGGATGATATTCGAAAATTTTCTTTCATGTTTTAAAGCAATTATTGATGGACATTCAGACCTTCTTGCAGCTGAACCACTCTGCTCCCGCTTTTTATGGTGTATAGTCGGGCTTTCGAGCCTTTCCTTCCCGGTTTTTACAAATTATGGTTGGACATTCAGACCTTCTTGCAGCCGAACACCTCCGCTCCCTCTTTTGATCATACATTGTCGGGCATTAGCACCTTTTCTTACCCGCTTTTTACAAACCATAGTCGGACTTTCACATCTTTTAGTAGCCGAACAACTCCGCTCCCGCTATTGATTGTGTACAGTCGGGTATTTTAACCTTTTCTTACCCGCTTTTTACCAACTATGGTCGGACATTCACACCTTCTTACAGCGGAACACCTCCGCTCCCTCTTTTGATGGTGTATGTTCGGGCAGTCAAACCTTTTCTTACCTGCTTTTTACAAACTATGGTCAGACATTCAACCCTTCTTGGAGCCGAACACATCCACTCCTGCTTTTGATTATGTATAGTTGGGCATTCGCACCTTTTCTTACCCATTTTTCAGTAATTATGGGTGTACATTCACACCTTCTTGCAGCCAAACACCTCCGCTCCCTCTTTTGATCATACATTTTCGGGCATTCGCACCTTTTCTTACCCGCTTTTTACAAACCATGGTCGGACTTTCACACCTTTTAGTAGCCGAACAACTCCGCACCCGCTACTGATTGTGTACAGTCGGGTATTTTAACCTTTTCTTACCCGTTTTTTACCAACTATGGTCGGACATTCACACCTTCTTACAGCGGAACACCTCCGCTCCCTCCTTTGATGGTGTATGTTCGGGCATTCAAACCTTTTCTTACCCGCTTTTTACAAACTATGGTCAGACGTTCAAACCTTCTTGTAGCCGAACATATCCACTCCTGCTTTTGATGATGTATGGTTGGGCATTCAAACCTACTTGTTGCCCGCTTTTCATTAATTATGGGTGGACATTCACACCTTGTCTCAGCCAAACACCTCCGCTCCCTGTTTTGATCATGTATGGTTTGACATTCGCACCTTTGCTTACCCTCTTTTTATACTGATTGCTCAAGATTAAGTTGTTCTTTCTCAAACTACAAAATTTTTTTAATTGTTGAAACTTGATTTGAAGTGGATAAATAAGGAAGACAAACAGTTTTAAGTCAGGCTGATAGCAATTAATTTTATAGCAAAATCTGTATTTCGTCATTTGTCGAGAGATGCTTATTGCTGAAGAAGTTCTTTCTCATTCTACAAAGTACAACGTTGTTTATCATTGAAACTTGATTAGACATGAATAAATATGAAGGACAAAGCAGTCTTAACATGGTTTGAGTTAAGGAATTCGTTTTATAGGAGAATCCGAATTCGTGCATAACTCGTAAAATAGAGCTTATTTTCGGATTCCTGAAGAATGAGTCTGGTTCTTTCTCATAATACAAAGTTTGTTGTTTATTGTTGAAACTTCATCAGACCGTTAGATATAGTCGGACTCACCTCGACGCACGGCTTGGGATCTGGAACCAGTACTCTTGAGAGGGGTTGGACTCTCTTCCACTCTGGAGTTGCCCGTGGTGAGAGGCGCAGAGCAGGTGTGGGCATACTTATTGCCCCCCGGCTGTGTGCCAGTACATTGGGGTTTACCCCAGTGAACGAGAGGGTAGCCTCCCTCCGCCTTTGGGTGGGGGGACGAGTCCTGACTGTTGTTTGTGCCTATGCGCCAAACAGCAGTTCAGAGTACCTACCCTTTTTGGAGTCTCTGGGGGAGGCACTGGAGAATGCTCCTACCGGAGACTCCCTCATTCTGCTGGGGGACTTCAATGCTCACGTGGGCAATGACAGTGAGACCTGGAGGGGTGTGATTGGGAGGAACGGCCCCCCCGATCTGAATCAGAGTGGTGTTATGTTGTTGGACTTCTGTGCCAGTCATAGACTGTCCATAACGAACACCATGTTCAGGCATAAGGGTGTCCATATGTGCACTTGGCACCAGGACACCCTTGGCCGCAGTTCGATGATCGACTTTGTGGTTGTATCATCGGACTTGCGGCCGTATGTCCTGGACACTGGGTGAAGAGAGGGGCGGAGCTGTCAACTGATCACCACCTGGTGGTGAGTTGGCTCCGCTGGTGGGGGAGGATGCCGATCAGACCTGGCAGGCCCAAACGTATTGTGAGGGTCTGCTGGGCGCGTTTGTCAGAATCCCCCGTCAGAAGGAGCTTTAACTTCCACCTCCGGCAGAGCTTCAACCATATTTGAGGTGGGGGACATTGAGTCCGAATGGGCCATGTTCCGTGACTCCATTGCCGAGGCAGCTGGTCGGAGTTGTGGCCGTAAGGTGGTCGGTGCCTGTCGTGGCGGCAACCCTCGAACCTGCTGGTGGACACCAGTGGTGAGGGAAGCCGTCAAGCTGAAGAAGGAGTCCTATCGGGCCTTTTTGGCCAGTGGGACCCTGGAAGAAGCTGATAGGTACCGACGGGCCAGACGGGCCACGGCTTCGGCGGTTGTGAGGCAAAAACTCGGGCCTGGGAGGAGTTCGGTGAGACCATGGAGAACGATTTCCGGACGGCCTCGAAAAGATTCTGGTCCACCATCCGGCGTCTCAGGGGGGGGGAAGCGGCTCACAGTCAACACTGTTTACAGTGGGGACGGGGCTTTGCTGACCTCAACTAGGGATGTTGTGAGTCGGTGGGGGGAGTACTTCGAGGAACTCCTCAATCCTACCAACACGTGCTCGGAAGAGGCAGAGTCGGAGAGCTCGGAGACGGGGCCTCCCATTTCTGGGGCTGAGGTTGCCGAGGTGGTTAAAAAGCTCCTCGGTGGCAAGGCCCCGGGGGTGGATGAGGTCCGTCCTGAGTTTCTCAAGGCTCTGGATGTTGTAGGGCTGTCTTGGCTGACACGCCTCTGCAGTATCGCGTTGACATCGGGGACAGTGCCTCTGGACTGGCAGATTGGGGTGGTGGTCCCCCTCTTTAAAAAGGGGGACCGGAGGGTGTGTTCCAACTATAGGGGTATCACACTCCTCAGCCTCCCTGGTAAGGTCTATTCGGGGGTATTGGAGAGGAGGATCCGTCGGATAATCGAGCCTCGGATTCAGGAGATGCAGTGTGGCTTTCGTCCTGGCCGTGGAACAGTGGACCAGCTCTATACCCTCGGCAGGATCCTGGAGGGTGCATGGGAGTTCGCCCAACCAGTCTACATGTGTTTTGTGGACTTGGAGAAAGCGTTCGACCGTGTCCCTCGTGGAGTCCTGTGGGGGGTGCTCCGGGAATATGGAGTGCCGGACCCCTTGATAGGGGCCGTTCGGTCTCTGTATGACCGGTGCCAGAGTTTGGTCCGCATTGCCGGCAGTAAGTCGGATACGTTTCCGGTGAGAGTTGGACTCCGTCAGGGCTGCCCTTTGTCACCGATTCTGTTCCTAACTTTTATGGACAGAATTTCTAGGCGGAGCCAGGGCGTTGAGGGTGTCCCATTTGGCGACCTCAGAATCGGGTCTCTGCTTTTTGCAGATGATGTGGTTCTGTTAGCGTCGTCAGGCCGTGACCTTCAGCTCTCACTGGAGTGATTCGCAGCCGAGTGTGAAGCGGCTGGGATGAGAATCAGCACCTCCAAATCCGAGACTATGGTTCTCAGCCGGAAAAGGGTGGAATGCTCTCTCCGGGTCGGGAATGAGATCCTTCCCCAAGAGGAGGAGTTCAAGTATCTCGGGGTCTTGTTCACGAGTGACGGACGAATGGAGCGGGAGATTGACGGGCGGATCGGTGCGGCGCCTGCAGTGTTGCAGGCTCTGCACCGACCCGTCGTTGTGAAGAGGGAGCTGAGCCAGAAGGCGAAGCTCTCTACTTACTGGTCAATCTACGTTCCCATCCTCACCTATGGTCACGAGTTGTGGGTAGTGACAGAAAAAACAAGATCGCGAATACAAGCGGCCGAAATGGGTTTCCTCCGCAGGGTGTCTGGGCTCTCCCTTAGAGATAGGGTGAGAAGCTCAGTCATCCGGGAGGGGCTCGGAGTAGAACCGCTGCTCCTCCGCATTGAGAGGAGTCAGATGAGGTGGCTCGGGCATCTGGTTAGGATGCCCCCTGGGCGCCTCCCTGGGGAGGTGTTCCGGGCACGTCCCAGGACACGTTGGAGAGACTATGTCTCTCGGCTGGCCTGGGAACGCCTCGGGGTCCCCCCGGAAGAGCTGGAGGAAGTGGCCGGGGACAGAGACGTCTGGGTTTCTCTGCTCAAGCTGCTGCCCCCGCGACCCGACCCCCGGATAAGCGGCAGATGATGGATGGATGGATATATCCTCCACCAACCAGACTTACAACCCCCGACTAGGGTAGCAGAATTTCTAAGCATCTGTACCCCAAAACTACTATCAAAAATATATAAATTATTGTCTAAGATAGATGACACAATGTCTCTTCCGTCCTCAAAATGGGAGGCAGATTTATCCATCAGTTCTGGTCATAGCTTCTAACCACAAATATGTTTGAACACCTTCATAAAGACTCGAAATCCTAATTTACAGCTCATACAATACAAAATCCTTCATAGAACACACTATACAGGACAAAGGATGTTCAGGATAGGTCTAACACACTCAAACATCTGCTCACATTGCACAGATAACACACCTGATGATTATGCACACGCTTTGTGGTTTTTCTGCGCCTGTCCAGAAGTTCTGGCTTGAAGTCTGTGAGGACCTATCAACATGGCTAAAGTGTAGCATCCCTGCATGCCCCACACTGTGCATACTGGGTGACTTAGACAACATCAACATGGAAATTAACTCAGCACACATGGTTGTCACAGTGTTATGTATCGCAAAGAAAACTATTCTCATGAACTGGAAAGCGAAGAACAATCTGTGTATTAACCAGTTTAGAAATTTTCTTTTAGATTATATTAGCATGGAAACAATGTCTGCCTCCTCAAAACATCAATTGGCTGAATTTCATTCTCTCTGGTCCCCTCTGATTAGTTTTATCACATAGTGGTGGTGGTGGGTTGCTGGGTGATGGTGGGTCTCAGGCCCGGGCTGCTGCAACTGGTGTGACCGGGTGGTTTGTTTGTTTGTTTTTTTTATGTTATTTGTTTGTTTTTTGTAGAGGTCCTCCTGGGTGGGGTTGGGTTGAGTGGGGTGGGGCGGGATGGGTACCTTCTGGGGGTACAGTAGCTCCCGGAATATGGTCGCTGCAGGCCCCGAGCCTGGTGGACATCAGGCCCTCCTGCCCATTGTTGGCTCCCAGGTAGCGGGGATGCCTATTGCAGCCAGTCCCTGGCTGCCCTCTCTGGGGGAGAGTAGCTCCCCCGTTATATATCCCCATACCCCTCTCCCTTCTGGCTCCTGTACACAGCACACACTCACACATGAAGGGTTTTGGGGGCGTGTGTGTTCGGTGGGGTGCAGTGGATGGGGCCACGTAGGTGGTCCCCTTTGGTTGCACTCTGCAGCTCCCTGCCCCTGTTTTAATTACACCTTAGACATTAGTACTTATCAAACACACTCACACACACACATTAGGTCTTGGGGGGTGGTTACACTGAGTGGCATCTGGTGGGCGGGGCTCTTTGGGTATGTAGGCTGCCCAGAGTGCCGCGCTCCCAGTTCTACAAGTTTGGCTGCCCCTCAATTTTAATTGCTCACTATTAGAAAATATTGAAGAGCCAGAAGGGTGAGGGGAGGGGTCTTCTTCGCAAACCCCTGCTTCCTGGTGTCTGCTCGGGGCAGGAGGGGCCAGGAGGATTAATTAATTGTTCTGCTGGTTCGGGGTCTGTGGTCGCTGGGGGGTTGCTGGCCTCCTGGTGTGCCCGCTGCACTACACCCCAGCAGAGTCAAGGGAGGTAGGATGTGTGGATGTGTGGATGTGTGGATGTATGGGACGTGAAAGTGTGTGTGGTAATGATTGGGCCTGGATCTGGGACTTGCTGTCGCCTGGCCTGCCTGTGTTTCTCCCGATGGGGCATCAGCGTTGCCTCTCCCCACTGCTCGCGACTTCACCCACCTGTGGGCACGTCTTGACTCCCAGGGCACTTGGCCAGGGGCGCTGGGGCAGGCGCTGACCCACTTTGTGGCTGTCTGGGGTGCTTGGCCCTCCTGGGTATTGGGTGGGGCCTCTGCCGGGGGGTTTGGGGGCGCTCGGGCTCCTGGGGCCCAGGTCCAGTGCACGGCCCATGTCTGGGCGGCTGGGGCCTGGCGGGGTCGGTGGGCTGTTACCCCTGGTTCCCGGAGTGCCTCTGCCCTATGCTTATGGGGGCTCTTTCCGGGGGCTTCCTCTGCAGTCTTCTGGGTGGATGCGTGGTTGCCCCTGCAGTGGGCTGCCTGGGTTCTGTGCTCTGTGGGGGCTGCTGGCGGCCTGGGTCTTGTGGCCCTCTCTGCCTGCTTCTGATTGCTTGGGGGGGGGGGCTGTGGATTGTGGCCCTGTACGCTTATACACTCATAACTAAGCACGGTTATCATGTAGGTCCTGTGCCATGGGTGTTGCATGTTCTCACACACACACACACACATTCATTAGTCCAGTAGCATGGTCACTAAGCAGTTGATGTATTATCATGTCGTCTCAGGTCATCTATATCCACAGCTGTGTTGTATGCGATTGCCGCTTCTTGTGCTTGTTTTTGTTTGTTTGTGTGTTTGTTTTTTCTCTGCCTGTCTGCTTTCAGGTGCTCCTGGTGGCGCTAAGGCTGGATTCCCCTCATAGGCCATGGATTGTTGTCTGTTTTGTTTTTTACAGGTGTAGCAGCTGGTTGTCTGGTTTTTGTTTCTATTTTTGTTCTGTTTCCTCTTCTTTCCTCTTCTTCTTTCCTTGTCCCCCGGTCCGGTTCAGTTCAGTTCATGTCATATATTGTAAACAGAAATAAATAAATGGGCATCAAGGGGAGCTTTACATTTATAAAACTTCCCTTGGCAAAACAAATCTGTTTGGCATCAAAGGTATTCAGACTACAATTCTTCTGACATAATGCTGAACAGGACAAGGGGAAAACAAAGTAAAGAAGACAGTTCTGCCGAAAGCCAGGGATAGACCTGTTCTAAGTTCTATACTTTTTAAAAGGGGCGTGTTTATCAACTATGGAATTAGAAGATTTACAAAAATGGTCAAGTGCTAGATCTTCATCTGGGATTTTAACAGTGTCATATAACTATTCAACAGATCAGTTAAAAAAAAGCCTGCTCATGGAGATGTTTCAGGATCTGGATACCAAGCGTGGACCTAATGTTTTCATTTTTGCAATTCTGATACAGGCTATTGAGCAGTGATAACTAACACCAAGTTCAGATACTGCGGATTTTCTACCTTTGATTTGTTAAGATTGAGCCAATCAGGGACAACCTTGAAGGATCTCTTTGGTTTTGTAGGATCAGTAATTACCTGAGAAAGGTTGATATTGGTACACACCTTTTTTAAATGATCAGAGGCAGAGTTCAACTTGTTTAAATTAAAATTGCCACACAGAGATTGGGTTTAGGCCACATGCACACAGAATGACATCAACAAATATAAGAAATATTAAACATTTACACATAGATTTTTGAATACATGTAGAGGAATGATACTTTGAAATGTGCTCATTGCGGAGTTATGATCAGTTGAGTAATGAAGGTTGAACTATTCTAGGAAAGAGGTTCTATTCCCAGCATCATGATGGACACTCCTGATATAGAAGGTTTCGCTAACGCATTGGAATTGTTTTACTATTTTCATATGCATGTGCAATGAAGAATTGCTTGCTGCTGATAAATGCAAAGAAGAACAGCTTACACATAGATGCTCACATATAGGCTGCTGAATGCAATGAAGACCTGCTTATCAAGTAAAGTTCAATGTCAATGTGTAATATTCAATTAGGATTTGCAAAACAGTGAAGTTAAACAATGAATGGGTCCATAGTCGGTATGAGAAGACTACAGGAATATTTACCTGGGTGTACGTTCAAACAGAGATGAGAAAATTGCGATAAATAATTGTTTGTTTGTTTGTTAGTATGTATAGGAATGTTATGTGTATAAACTGTGTTGAGTTATAGTTACTCAGTAGTGTCTCAGTGAAACAACCGACGGGGGAAGCCTTGCGGTGACAACAAAAGCAGTGTTTTACTGATCAGTCAAGTTGCTCCAGTGTACTCCATACAAACTGGTTGGCTACTGAAGGGATAGAAAATGGGGAATACTTGTTTTAAAGCAAACAAGGAATTAGATGGGAAAAATACATGTTTTAACGGGACCCAGACAATATTAAATACTCAGACAGATGGGAGAAGAAGTGTAGTTTTGTATGAAATCACAAAATTATTACATAGAATTAGTGAAATCAATTGAAGAATGCCTTTCTGAAGAGCTGTTTACCACAGATGAGCAGCTTTGCGACCAAGCACATTGTAGATCGCTTTACTGCCAAAATGATCTAATTTAATGGATTGGTTTAGACATGCATAACAGCATTTTAAGAACAAAGAGAGAAACAAAAAGGGACAACGCTTCATGGTGGAAGGTGATGTATAAATAACTGTGTATATGATGAAGGGGGTGGCAACACCCATTCCGAAATCCCGCCATTCCGACATCCCGCTATTCCGACATCCCACCATTCCGACATACCACCATTCCGACAAACCACCATTCCGACATGCAAACGTCCCACCATTTCGACATCCCACCATTGCGACATCCCGCTATTCTGACGTTCAAATGTCCCACCATTCCGACAAGGCTTTCCGTATAAGGAAATGTGTGTTACTCAACAGGTGAGTCCCTTCTTTCTGTTCATGCAATTTATATGTTTAACACATGTTTATAGACAAGCGTTATTAAAAACACAAAGTCTCGGCAACTGGAGGAGGAGAAGCAGTCCGCGGTGGTTTTCAATCACACACTCCAATGCCACTTGTTTCAACTTCCGAAAATTTAATCCAGGAAAAAAAGGCTTACAAACATGGACCAAAACGGCTCCATAACACGCACAAGAATCCAAAAGAAACGAAAGTTAACTAAAAGAAAGCAAATAAACAGTATGAAGTGGTCAAAATTGGTTTTACGCATGCCTATGTGCGTCTGGCACATGCGTCTTCGGGCTCTCCCACGTTGGTTTGTGGATGAAAGCTATATGTTCAGCTGTAATGTCATGTAAAAACAATCTCTACATGACATTTAGTCCCAGGTGTGACCAGTTAGGTCCTTAAGATATCAACAGGCTGTATAAAGCTACAACCGTTGCGGCTGTGTGTTTGTGCCAAATGCGCAAAACCCATCCGCGCTTCCCAAAATTGGAGTGAGTACTCATAAATCACGTGAATAACATGAATAAACGTTTTTACTGCATTTTGTTGTGTTTTATACGTTCTATGCTGTCATTTCTATCTTCTCCTATTGGCAAGGCAAGTTAGAGTGCTCGCAACTGTGTCCTGTGCAGTAGCCGTGATATCTTTAATTGCAATTATTACTTTTGCATATGATGACAGCGTGCAAAAGACGCATGGGCTCTGTGGAGAGCTCCGCTCCAGCTTGCTGCTGTGACAGCTCACTAACACTGTATTTCTGCTTAATCAGCTTCAGTCTCGCCAGAGTTACATTAATATCTGTATTTTTATATTTGAAATTCAGGGGATTTTGATAATAGATTATTAAAGTTTGTTTGCGAGGCTGTGGCCTCTGCATGTGCAAAGCTTGTGCGCCAAACTTTAGGGCGTATTTGCGCCGGCATATCATTAGTGCAAAATGTTTTGGGTAAAAAATAGGCTATTAAAAGGAACTGTCGGAATGGCGGTATGTTAAAAAAAAACAAAAAACATACCGCCATTCCGACCATAGGAGGAAAAAAGTGTCGGAATGGTGGGACGTTTGATAAAAAATTAAGTGTCGCCATTCCGACAATTGGAGACCCATGTCGGAATGGCGAGATGTCGGAATGGCAGCATGTAACCATGATGAAGGAGAGACCATTTTAGCAGCACAGCCATTTCGCAGCACAGGGACTGCAATCCAAGTTACAGGATCTCCCACGTGGTATCACCTGTCACATTGTGTCAAGGCATCAAAAGAAGAAAAAATCACCAAACTCAAGGACAAAAAGACAAAGACTCCGGTGAACGAAGACAGAGGACTGACAAACCAGAAATAAAAAAGGATTCTCGATATCAAGATCCAGAAGAAGAGGCTAACAATGCCACGAACACTTACGATGCTGGGAATGATGCCAGCAATGAACAGAGAAGAAGATTCAGTGTCATCAATCTGCATTACGTGCCTCTAATGAGGGGGTGAATATAGAATCCTCAACGATTACAACGTCTCTGGGAACTGTGACAACAACAAGGTTTAAACCATTTTGATATATATTGTAACCTATTGTCTAAGGAATAGTGCTGAAAATGAGGTAAATCTAATCCACCACTGTCCTTGGTCTTCTGTAGGGTTTTTAAACTAATACGTGGTGGTTTGTTTTTCCACAGAAATTTGGAGATGCATGAATCTAGTGACTTAAACCAAGTAGCAGATGGTTTTATGGGGATCATTGAGAACAAATAGTTAACTTTTGGTAGTATCATCATTTTAATGGATGTAACTCTCCCCATAAGTGATATAGGTAAGGACTTCCAACGAGAGATCGTCCTCTACTGTCTTTAATAATTGCACATAATTTAGCTTTGTTAGCTCTGAGATCCTGGAGGAAATGTTTATGCCTGAATATCTAATATTTCCTGACTGTAAAGTGATCGCAGGTATATTATGGACCCTACAGTTAATGGGCAGAACTGTGGTCTTAGACCAGTTGATAGAGTAGTCAGAAAGTGCTGAGAATTTATTTATGAGTGTGATCGTGTGACTGAGAGACGTCTGTGAGTTCTGAAGGAAAAGTAATACATCATCAGCATAAAGACTTATTTTATGCTCAATATTTTGGGATTAATTACTCACAAACGGGTAAGAAAAGGTAGTATTGCCAGACCATACATGATCAAAACAGGGAGCGGAGGTGGTTCAGCTGCAAGGTGTGAATGTCTGACTATAGTTTGTAAAAAGCGGGTAAGATAAGGAGCGAATGCCCGACAATGTATGATCAAAAGAGGGAGCGGAGGGTTTTGGCTACAAGAAGGTTTGAATGTCCGACCATAGTTTGTAAAAAGCGGGTAAGAAAAGGTTACCATACATCATCAAAAGCAGGAGTGGATGTGTTCGGCTACAAGAAGATTTGAATGTCCATCAATAATTGCTTTAAAACATGAAAGAAAATTTTCGAATATCAAACCGCACATGATCATAAGCGGGAGAGGAGTTGTTCAGCTGCAAGAAGGTGTGAATGTCCACCCATAATTACTGAAAAATGGGTAAGAAAAGGTGAAAATGCCCAACCATACATCATCAAAAGCAGGAGTGGATGTGTTCGGCTACAAGAAAGTTTGAATGTCCGACCATAGTTTGTAAAAAGCGGGTAAGAAAAGGTTCGAATGCCCGAACATAGACCATCAAAAGAGGGAGCGGAGGTGTTCCGCTGTAAGAAGGTGTAAATGTCCGACCATAGTTGGTAAAAAGCGGGTAAGAAAAGGTTAAAATACCCGACTGTACACAATCAATAGCGGGAGCGGAGTTGTTTGGCTACAAGAAGGTGTGAAAGTCCGACCACGGTTTGTAAAAAGCGGGTAAGAAAAGGTTCGAATGCCCGAATATATACCATCAAAAGTGGAAGTGGATGTGTTCGGCTGCAAGAAGGTGTGAACGTCCGACCAAAGTTTGTAAAAAGCAGTTAAGAAAAGGTTCGAATATCCAACCAAACATAATCAAAAGCGGGAGCAGAGCTGTTCGACTGCAAGTAGGTGTGAATGTCAGATCATAATTTGCAAAAAGCTGATGAGAAAGGGTGAGAATGTCCGGCTATACACCATCAAATGTGGGAGCGGAAGTGTTCGGCTGTGAGTAGGTGTGAATGTCCAACCATAATTGCTGAAAAATGTGTTAGAAGAGACTAGAATGCCGGACAAGACATCATCAAATGCGGGAGCGGAGTTGTTCGGCTGTGAGTAGGTGTGAATCTCCGAGCATAGTTTGTAAAAAGGGGGTAAGAATAGGTTCGAATGCCCGAACATACACTATCAAAACAGGGAGCTGAGGTGGCTCAGCTGCGAGGTGTGAATGTCTGACTATAGTTTGTAAATAAGGTGCGAATGCCCAACAATGTATAATCAAAAGAGGGAGCGGAGGTTTTCGGCTACAAGAAGGTTTGAATGTCCGACCATAGTTTGTAAAAAGCGGGTAAGAAAAGGTTACCATACATCATCAAAAGCAGGAGTGGATGTGTTCGGCTACAAGAAGATTTGAATGTCCATCAATAATTGCTTTAAAACATGAAAGAAAATTTTCGAATATCAAACCGCACATGATCATAAGCGGGAGAGGAGTTGTTCAGCTGCAAGGTGTGAATGTCCACCCATAATTACTGAAAAATGGGTAAGAAAAGGTGAAAATGCCCAACCATACATCATCAAAAGCAGGAGTGGATGTGTTCGGCTACAAGAAAGTTTGAATGTCCGACCATAGTTTGTAAAAAGCGGGTAAGAAAAGGTTCGAATGCCCGAACATAGACCATCAAAAGAGGGAGCGGAGGTGTTCCGCTGTAAGAAGGTGTAAATGTCCGACCATAGTTGGTAAAAAGCGGGTAAGAAAAGGTTAAAATACCCGACTGTACACAATCAATAGCGGGAGCGGAGTTGTTTGGCTACTAGAAGGTGTGAAAGTCCGACCACGGTTTGTAAAAAGCGGGTAAGAAAAGGTTCGAATGCCCGAATATATACCATCAAAAGTGGAAGTGGATGTGTTCGGCTGCAAGAAGGTGTGAACGTCCGACCAAAGTTTGTAAAAAGAAGTTAAGAAAAGGTTCGAATATCCAACCAAACATAATCAAAAGCGGGAGCAGAGCTGTTCGACTGCAAGTAGGTGTGAATGTCAGATCATAATTTGCAAAAAGCTGATGAGAAAGGGTGAGAATGTCCGGCTATACACCATCAAATGTGGGAGCGGAAGTGTTCGGCTGTGAGTAGGTATGAATGTCCAACCATAATTGCTGAAAAATGTGTTAGAAGAGACTAGAATGCCGGACAAGACATCATCAAATGCGGGAGCGGAGTTGTTCGGCTGTGAGTAGGTGTGAATCTCCGTGCATAGTTTGTAAAAAGGGGGTAAGAATAGGTTCGAATGCCCGAACATACACTATCAAAACAGGGAGCTGAGGTGGCTCAGCTGTAAGAAGGTGTAAATGTCCGACCATAGTTGGTAAAAAGCGGGTAAGAAAAGGTTAAAATACCCGACTGTACACAATCAATAGCGGGAGCGGAGTTGTTTGGCTACAAGAAGGTGTGAAAGTCCGACCACGGTTTGTAAAAAGCGGGTAAGAAAAGGTTCGAATGCCCGAATATATACCATCAAAAGTGGAAGTGGATGTGTTCGGCTGCAAGAAGGTGTGAACGTCCGACCAAAGTTTGTAAAAAGCAGTTAAGAAAAGGTTCGAATATCCAACCAAACATAATCAAAAGCGGGAGCAGAGCTGTTCGACTGCAAGTAGGTGTGAATGTCAGATCATAATTTGCAAAAAGCTGATGAGAAAGGGTGAGAATGTCCGGCTATACACCATCAAATGTGGGAGCGGAAGTGTTCGGCTGTGAGTAGGTGTGAATCTCCGACCGTAATTTCTGAAAAATGTGTTAGAAAAGGTAAGAATGCCGGTCCATACATCATCAAAAGCGAGAGAGATGGTGTTCGGCTGCAAGTAGGTGTGAATGTCCAGCCATAATTACTCACAAACGGGTAAGAAAAGGTAGTATTGCCAGACCATACATGATCAAAACAGGGAGCGGAGGTGGTTCAGCTGCAAGAAGGTGTGCATGATTTGGGATTTTATGTATAAAATGAATTCCTTTACTCAAACTATGTTAAAACTGCTTTGTCCTTCATATTTATCAATGTCTAGATTGACTTCAACAAAGAACAACATTGTATTTTGCAGTAGAAGAAATAGCAACACTGAAGGATCAGGAATCCGAAAACACGCTTATTTTCATACGTTCTGCTTGATTTGGGATTTTCCTATAAAATGAATTGCTTTGCTCAAACCAAGTTAAAATTGCTTTGTCCTTCATAGTTATCCATGTCTAAAATGTATCAAGCATAAAGTTCCTCATATTACCCTGAATGAGAAAGAAGCATCCCTTTGATTGAGCAATACGTTCCTTTTGCGGAGTTATGCATGATTTCGGATTTTGCCATAAAATTCATTCCTTCACACCTTTTTTTTTCACCGCATTTTATAGATTATGGTTGGAAATTTCAACCACTCTAATCCGAAGACCTCTCCTCCCGCTTTTGTTAATATATTTGAACTTTAGTTGGACATTCACCCCTTTTTGCAGCTAAACCACCTCCGCTCCCTGTTTTGATCATGTATGGTCTGGCAATACTACATTTTCTTACCCGTTTGTGAGTAATTATGGCTGGATATTCACACCTACTTGCAGCTGAACACAATCTCTCTCGCTTTTAATTATATTCGGGCATTCGAACCTTTTCTTACCAGCTTTTTACAAACCATGGTTGGACTTTCACATCTTCTTGTAGCCGAACAACTCCGCTCCCCCTATTGATTGTGTACAGTCGGGTATTTTAACCTTTTCTTACCCACGTTTTACCAACTATGGTCGGACATTCACACCTTCTTACAGCGGAACACCTCCGCTCCCTCTTTTGATGGTGTATGTTTGGGCATTCGAACCTTTTTTTACCCGCTTTTTACAAACTATGCTCGGACATTCAAACCTTCTTGTAGCCGAACACATCCACTCCTTCTTTTGATGATGTATGCTTGGGCATTCAAACCTACTTTTTGCCCGCTTTTCATTAATTTTGGGTGGACATTCACACCTTGTCACAGCCAAACACCTCCTCTCCCTGTTTTGATCATGTATGGTTGGACATTCGCACCTTGTCTCACCCGCTTTTTGCAAACTATGGTCGGCTGTTCACAGCTTCCTCTCCACCATACTTGTATGGTGGGATGTTCACACCCAGTTGCATCCGAAGACCTCCGCCCCCACTTTTGTTGATATTTAGTTGGTCATTCGCAGCTTACCCGCTTTTGGCAAACTATGGCCTTCTTGCAGCCAAACACCTCTGATCTCGCTTTTGATAATGTAAGGTTGGGCATTCAGACCTTGCTTCACCTGCTTTTCACCAAATATAGTCGGACATTCACACCTTCTTGCAGCCGAACACTTCCGCTCCACCTTTTAGTGTTCTATCACACCTTTTTTTCACCGAATTTTATAGATTATGGTTGGAAATTCTCAACCACTCTCATCCGAAGACCTCTCCTCCCGCTTTTGTTAATATATTTGAACTTTAGTGAGACATTCACACCTTCTTGCAGCTGAACCACCTCCGCTCCCTGTTTTGATCATGTATGGTCTGGCAATACTACCTTTTCTTACCCGTTTGTGAGTAATTATGGCTGGACATTCACACCTACTTGCAGCCGAACACCACCTCTCTCGCTTTTGATGATGTATGGACCGGCATTCTTACCTTTTCTAACACATTTTTCAGAAATTACGGTCGGAGATTCACACCTACTCACAGCCGAACAACTCCGCTCCCGCATTTGATGGTGTGCAGTCGGACATTCTCACCCTTTCTCATCAGCTTTTTGCAAATTATGATCTGACATTCACACCTACTTGCAGTCGAAAAGCTATGCTCCCGCTTTTGATTATGTTTGGTTGGATATTCAAACCTTTTCTTAACTGCTTTTTACAAATTTTTGTTGGACGTTCACACCTTCTTGTAGCCGAACACATCCACTCCTGCTTTTGATGATGTATGGTTGGGCATTCGCACCTTTTTTTTACCCATTTGTCAGGAATAATGGGTGGACATTCACACCTTCTTGCAGCTGAACACCTCCTCTCCCACTTATGATCATGTGCGGTTTGATTTTAGAAAATTTTCTTTCATGTTTTCTAGCAATTATTGATGGACATTTAGACCTTCTTGCAGCTGAACACCTCTGCTCCTGCTTTTGATCATACCTTGTCAGGCATTCGCACCATGTCTTACCCGCTTTTTACAAACTTTAGTCAAACATTTACACCTTTTTGCAGCCGAACACCACCTCTCCCGCTTTTGATGATGTATGGTCCGGCATTCTTTCCTTTTCTAACACATTTTTCAGCAATTATGGTCGGACATTCACACCTACTCAGAGCCGAACACCTCCGCTCCCGCATTTGATGGTGTATAGTCGGGCATTCTCACCCTTTCTCATCAGCTTTTTGCAAATTATGATCTGACATTCACACCTGCTTTTGATAATGTATGGTTGGGCATTCGCACCTTTTTTTACCCATTTTTCAGGAATTATGGGTGGACATTCACACCTTCTTGCAGCTGAACACCTCCTCTCCTTCTTATGATCATGTGCGGATGATATTCGAAAATTTTCTTTCATGTTTTAAAGCAATTATTGATGGACATTCAGACCTTCTTGCAGCTGAACCACTCTGCTCCCGCTTTTGATGGTGTATAGTCGGGCTTTCGAGCCTTTCCTTCCCGGTTTTTACAAATTATGGTTGGACATTCAGACCTTCTTGCAGCCGAACACCTCCGCTCCCTCTTTTGATCATACATTGTCGGGCATTAGCACCTTTTCTTACCCGCTTTTTACAAACCATAGTCGGACTTTCACATCTTTTAGTAGCCGAACAACTCCGCTCCCGCTATTGATTGTGTACAGTCGGGTATTTTAACCTTTTCTTACCCGCTTTTTACCAACTATGGTCGGACATTCGCACCTTCTTACAGCGGAACACCTCCGCTTCCTCTTTTGATGGTGTATGTTCGGGCAGTCAAACCTTTTCTTACCTGCTTTTTACAAACTATGGTCAGACATTCAACCCTTCTTGGAGCCGAACACATCCACTCCTGCTTTTTATTATGTATAGTTGGGCATTCGCACCTTTTCTTACCCATTTTTCAGTAATTATGGGTGTACATTCACACCTTGTCTCAGCCAAACACCTCCGCTCCCTCTTTTGATCATGTATGGTTTGACATTCGCACCTTTGCTTACCCTCTTTTTATACTGATTGCTCAAGATTAAGTTGTTCTTTCTCAAACTACAAAATTTTTTTAATTGTTGAAACTTGATTTGAAGTGGATAAATAAGGAAGACAAACAGTTTTAAGTCAGGCTGATAGCAATTAATTTTATAGCAAAATCTTTATTTCGTCATTTGTCGAGAGATGCTTATTGCTGAAGAAGTTCTTTCTCATTCTACAAAGTACAACGTTGTTTATCATTGAAACTTGATTAGACATGAATAAATATGAAGGACAAAGCAGTCTTAACATGGTTTGAGTTAAGGAATTCGTTTTATAGGAGAATCCGAATTCGTGCATAACTCGTAAAATAGAGCTTATTTTCGGATTCCTGAAGAATGAGTCTGGTTCTTTCTCATAATACAAAGTTTGTTGTTTATTGTTGAAACTTCATCAGACCGTTAGATATAGTCGGACTCACCTCGACGCACGGCTTGGGATCTGGAACCAGTACTCTTGAGAGGGGTTGGACTCTCTTCCACTCTGGAGTTGCCCGTGGTGAGAGGCGCAGAGCAGGTGTGGGCATACTTATTGCCCCCCGGCTGTGTGCCAGTACATTGGGGTTTACCCCAGTGAACGAGAGGGTAGCCTCCCTCCGCCTTTGGGTGGGGGGACGAGTCCTGACTGTTGTTTGTGCCTATGCGCCAAACAGCAGTTCAGAGTACCTACCCTTTTTGGAGTCTCTGGGGGAGGCACTGGAGAATGCTCCTACCGGAGACTCCCTCATTCTGCTGGGGGACTTCAATGCTCACGTGGGCAATGACAGTGAGACCTGGAGGGGTGTGATTGGGAGGAACGGCCCCCCCGATCTGAATCAGAGTGGTGTTATGTTGTTGGACTTCTGTGCCAGTCATAGACTGTCCATAACGAACACCATGTTCAGGCATAAGGGTGTCCATATGTGCACTTGGCACCAGGACACCCTTGGCCGCAGTTCGATGATCGACTTTGTGGTTGTATCATCGGACTTGCGGCCGTATGTCCTGGACACTCGGGTGAAGAGAGGGGCGGAGCTGTCAACTGATCACCACCTGGTGGTGAGTTGGCTCCGCTGGTGGGGGAGGATGCCGATCAGACCTGGCAGGCCCATACGTATTGTGAGGGTCTGCTGGGAGCGTTTGTCAGAATCCCCCGTCAGAAGGAACTTTAACTCCCACCTCCGGCAGAGCTTCAACCATATTTGAGGTGGGGGACATTGAGTCCGAATGGGCCATGTTCCGTGACTCCATTGCCGAGGCAGCTGGTCGGAGTTGTGGCCGTAAGGTGGTCGGTGCCTGTCGTGGCGGCAACCCTCGAACCTGCTGGTGGACACCAGTGGTGAGGGAAGCCGTCAAGCTGAAGAAGGAGTCCTATCGGGCCTTTTTGGCCAGTGGGACCCTGGAAGAAGCTGATAGGTACCGACGGGCAAGACGGGCCACGGCTTCGGCGGTTGTGAGGCAAAAACTCGGGCCTGGGAGGAGTTCGGTGAGACCATGGAGAACGATTTCCGGACGGCCTCGAAAAGATTCT
The DNA here is from genome assembly GCF_036924035.1 of Leuresthes tenuis. Taxonomy (NCBI): domain Eukaryota; kingdom Metazoa; phylum Chordata; class Actinopteri; order Atheriniformes; family Atherinopsidae; genus Leuresthes; species Leuresthes tenuis. Next base: position 30,166,935 of record NW_027325358.1, read on the forward strand.
GGTCCACCATCCGGCGTCTCAGGGGGGGGGAAGCGGCTCACAGTCAACACTGTTTACAGTGGGGACGGGGCTTTGCTGACCTCAATTAGGGATATTGTGAGTCGGTGGGGGGAGTACTTCGAGGAACTCCTCAATCCTACCAACACGTGCTCGGAAGAGGCAGAGTCGGAGAGCTCGGAGACGGGGCCTCCCATTTCTGGGGCTGAGGTTGCCGAGGTGGTTAAAAAGCTCCTCGGTGGCAAGGCCCCGGGGGTGGATGAGGTCCGTCCTGAGTTTCTCAAGGCTCTGGATGTTGTAGGGCTGTCTTGGCTGACACGCCTCTGCAGTATCGCGTTGACATCGGGGACAGTGCCTCTGGACTGGCAGATTGGGGTGGTGGTCCCCCTCTTTAAAAAGGGGGACCGGAGGGTGTGTTCCAACTATAGGGGTATCCCACTCCTCAGCCTCCCTGGTAAGGTCTATTCGGGGGTATTGGAGAGGAGGATCCGTCGGATAATCGAGCCTCGGATTCAGGAGATGCAGTGTGGCTTTCGTCCTGGCCGTGGAACAGTGGACCAGCTCTATACCCTCGGCAGGATCCTGGAGGGTGCATGGGAGTTCGCCCAACCAGTCTACATGTGTTTTGTGGACTTGGAGAAAGCGTTCGACCGTGTCCCTCGTGGAGTCCTGTGGGGGGTGCTCCGGGAATATGGAGTGCCGGACCCCTTGATAGGGGCCGTTCGGTCTCTGTATGACCGGTGCCAGAGTTTGGTCCGCATTGCCGGCAGTAAGTCGGATACGTTTCCGGTGAGAGTTGGACTCCGTCAGGGCTGCCCTTTGTCACCGATTCTGTTCCTAACTTTTATGGACAGAATTTCTAGGCGGAGCCAGGGCGTTGAGGGTGTCCCATTTGGCGACCTCAGAATCGGGTCTCTGCTTTTTGCAGATGATGTGGTTCTGTTAGCGTCGTCAGGCCGTGACCTTCAGCTCTCACTGGAGTGATTCGCAGCCGAGTATGAAGCGGCTGGGATGAGAATCAGCACCTCCAAATCCGAGACTATGGTTCTCAGCCGGAAAAGGGTGGAATGCTCTCTCCGGGTCGGGAATGAGATCCTTCCCCAAGAGGAGGAGTTCAAGTATCTCGGGGTCTTGTTCACGAGTGACGGACGAATGGAGCGGGAGATTGACGGGCGGATCGGTGCGGCGCCTGCAGTGTTGCAGGCTCTGCACCGACCCGTCGTTGTGAAGAGGGAGCTGAGCCAGAAGGCGAAGCTCTCTACTTACTGGTCAATCTACGTTCCCATCCTCACCTATGGTCACGAGTTGTGGGTAGTGACCGAAAAAACAAGATCGCGAATACAAGCGGCCGAAATGGGTTTCCTCCGCAGGGTGTCTGGGCTCTCCCTTAGAGATAGGGTGAGAAGCTCAGTCATCCGGGAGGGGCTCGGAGTAGAACCGCTGCTCCTCCGCATTGAGAGGAGTCAGATGAGGTGGCTCGGGCATCTGGTTAGGATGCCCCCTGGGCGCCTCCCTGGGGAGGTGTTCCGGGCACGTCCCACTGGGAGGAGACCCCGGGGGAGACCCAGGACACGTTGGAGAGACTATGTCTCTCGGCTGGCCTGGGAACGCCTCGGGGTCCCCCCGGAAGAGCTGGAGGAAGTGGCCGGGGACAGAGACGTCTGGGTTTCTCTGCTCAAGCTGCTGCCCCCGCGACCCGACCCCCGGATAAGCGGCAGATGATGGATGGATGGATGGATATATCCTCCACCAACCAGACTTACAACCCCCGACTAGGGTAGCAGAATTTCTAAGCATCTGTACCCCAAAACTACTATCAAAAATATATAAATTATTGTCTAAGATAGATGACACAATGTCTCTTCCATCCTCAAAATGGGAGGCAGATATATCCATCAGTTCTGGTCATAGCTTCTAACCACAAATATGTTTGAACACCTTCATAAAGACTCGAAATCCTAATTTACAGCTCATACAATACAAAATCCTTCATAGAACACACTATACAGGACAAAGGATGTTCAGGATGGGTCTAACACACTCAAACATCTGCTCACATTGCACAGATAACACACCTGATGATTATGCACACGCTTTGTGGTTTTTCTGCGCCTGTCCAGAAGTTCTGGCTTGAAGTCTGTGAGGACCTATCAACATGGCTAAAGTGTAGCATCCCTGCATGCCCCACACTGTGCATACTGGGTGACTTAGACAACATCAACATGGAAATTAACTCAGCACACATGGTTGTCACAGTGTTATGTATCGCAAAGAAAACTATTCTCATGAACTGGAAAGCGAAGAACAACCTGTGTATTAACCAGTTTAGAAATTTTCTTTTAGATTATATTAGCATGGAAACAATGTCTGCCTCCTCAAAACATCAATTGGCTGAATTTCATTCTCTCTGGTCCCCTCTGATTAGTTTTATCACATAGTGGTGGTGGTGGGTTGCTGGGTGATGGTGGGTCTCAGGCCCGGGCTGCTGCGACTGGTGTGACCGGGTGGTTTGTTTGTTTGTTTTTTGATGTTGTTTGTTTGTTTTTTGTAGAGGTCCTCCTGGGTGGGGTTGGGTTGAGTGGGGTGGGGCGGGATGGGTACCTTCTGGGGGTACAGTAGCTCCCGGAATATGGTCGCTGCAGGCCCCGAGCCTGGTGGACATCAGGCCCTCCTGCCCATTGTTGGCTCCCAGGTAGCGGGGATGCCTATTGCAGCCAGTCCCTGGCTGCCCTCTCTGGGGGAGAGTAGCTCCCCCGGTATATATCCCCATACCCCTCTCCCTTCTGGCTCCTGTACACAGCACACACTCACACATGAAGGTTTTGGGGGCGTGTGTGTTCGGTGGGGTGTAGTGGATGGGGCCACGTAGGTGGTCCCCTTTGGTTGCACTCTGCAGTTCCCTGCCCCTGTTTTAATTACACCTTAGACATTACTACTTATCAAACACACTCACACACACACATTAGGTCTTGGGGGGTGGTTACACTGAGTGGCATCTGGTGGGCGGGGCTCTTTGGGTATGTAGGCTGCCCAGAGTGCCGCGCTCCCAGTTCTACAAGTTTGGCTGCCCCTCAATTTTAATTGCTCACTATTAGAAAATATTGAAGAGCCAGAAGGGTGAGGGGAGGGGTCTTCTTCGCACACCCCTGCTTCCTGGTGTCTGCTCGGGGCAGGAGGGGCCAGGAGGATTAATTAATTGTTCTGCTGGTTCGTGGTCTTTGGTGGCTGGGGGGTTGCTGGCCTCCTGGTGTGCCCGCTGCACTACACCCCAGCAGAGTCGAGGGAGGTAGGATGTGTGGATGTGTGGATGTATGGGACGTGAAAGTGTGTGTGGTAATGATTGGGCCTGGATCTGGGACTTGCTGTCGCCTGGCCTGCCTGTGTGTCTCCCGATGGGGCATCAGCGTTGCCTCTCCTCACTGCTCGCGACTTCACCCACCTGTGGGCACGTCTTGACTCCCAGGGCATTTGGCCAGGGGCGCTGGGGCAGGCGCTGACCCACTTTGTGGCTGTCTGGGGCGCTTGGCCCTCCTGGGTATTGGGTGGGGCCTCTGCCGGGGGGTTTGGGGGCGCTCGGGCTCCTGGGGCCCAGGTCCAGTGCACGGCCCATGTCTGGGCGGCTGGGGCCTGGCGGGGTCGGTGGGCTGTTACCCCTGGTTCCCGGAGTGCCTCTGCCCTATGCTTATGGGGGCTCTTTCCGGGGGCTTCCTCTGCAGTCTTCTGGGTGGATGCGTGGTTGCCCCTGCAGTGGGCTGCCTGGGTTCTGTGCTCTGTGGGGGCTGCTGGTGGCCTGGGTCTTGTGGCCCTCTCTGCCTGCTTCTGATTGCTTGGGGGGGGGCTGTGGATTGTGGCCCTGTACGCTTATACACTCATAACTAAGCACGGTTATCATGTAGGTCCTGTGCCATGGGTGTTGCATGTTCTCACACACACACACACACATTCATTAGTCCAGTAGCATGGTCACTAAGCAGTTGATGTATTATCATGTTGTCTCAGGTCATCTATATCCACAGCTGTGTTGTATGCGATTGCCGCTTCTTGTGCTTGTTTTTGTTTGTTTGTGTGTTTGTTTTTTCTCTGCTTGTCTGCTTTCAGGTACTCCTGGTGGCGCTAAGGCTGGATTCCCCTCATAGGCCATGGATTGTTGTCTGTTTTGTTTTTTACAGGTGTAGCAGCTGGTTGTCTGGTTTTTGTTTCTATTTTTGTTCTGTTTCCTCTTCTTTCCTCTTCTTCTTTCCTTGTCCCCCGGTCCGGTTCAGTTCAGTTCATGTCATATATTGTAAACAGAAATAAATAAATGGGCATCAAGGGGAGCTTTACATTTATAAAACTTCCCTTGGCAAAACAAATCTGTTTGGCATCAAAGGTATTCAGACTACAATTCTTCTGACATAATGCTGAACAGGACAAGGGGAAAAAAAAGTAAAGAAGACAGTTCTGCCGAAAGCCAGGGATAGACCTGTTCTAAGTTCTATACTTTTTAAAAGGGGCGTGTTTATCAACTATGGAATTAGAAGATTTACAAAAATGGTCAAGTGCTAGATCTTCATCTGTGATTTTAACAGTGTCATATAACTATTCAACAGATCAGTTAAAAAAAAGCCTGCTCATGGAGATGTTTCAGGATCCTGATACCAAGCGTGGACCTAATGTTTTCATTTTTGCAATTCTGATACAGGCTATTGAGCAGTGATAACTAACACCAAGTTCAGATACTGCGGATTTTCTACCTTTGATTTGTTAAGATTGAGCCAATCAGGGACAACCTTGAAGGATCTCTTTGGTTTTGTAGGATCAGTAATTACCTGAGAAAGGTTGATATTGGTACACACCTTTTTTAAATGATCAGAGGCAGAGTTCAACTTGTTTAAATTAAAATTGCCACACAGAGATTGGGTTTAGGCCACATGCACACAGAATGACATCAACAAATATAAGAATTTTGAATATATGTAGAGGAATGATACTTTGAAATGTGCTCATTGCGGAGTTATGATCAGTTGAGTAATGAAGGTTGAACTATTCTGGGAAAGAGGTTCTATTCCCAGCATCATGATGGACACTCCTGATATAGAAGGTTTCGCTAACGCATTGGAATTGTTTTACTATTTTCATATGCATGTGCAATGAAGAATTGCTTGCTGCTGATAAATGCAAAGAAGAACAGCTTACACATAGATGCTCACATATAGGCTGCTGAATGCAATGAAGACCTGCTTATCAAGTAAAGTTCAATGTCAATGTGTAATATTCAATTAGGATTTGCAAAACAGTGAAGTTAAATAATGAATGGGTCCATAGTCGGTATGAGAAGACTAAAGGAATATTTACCTGGGTGTACGTTCAAACAGAGATGAGAAAATTGCGATAAATAATTGTTTGTTTGTTTGTTAGTATGTATATGAATGTTATGTGTATAAACTGTGTTGAGTTATAGTTACTCAGTAGTGTCTCAGTGAAACAACCGATGGGGGAAGCCTTGCGGTGACAACAAAAGCAGTGTTTTACTGATCAGTCAAGTTGCTCCAGTGTACTCCATACAAACTGGTTGGCTACTGAAGGGATAGAAAATGGGGAATACTTGTTTTAAAGCAAACAAGGAATTAGATGGGAAAAATACATGTTTTAACGGGACCCAGACAATATTAAATACTCAGACAGATGGGAGAAGAAGTGTAGTTTTGTAGGAAATCACAAAATTATTACATAGAATTAGTGAAATCAATTGAAGAATGCCTTTCTGAAGAGCTGTTTACCATAGATGAGCAGCTTTGCGACCAAGCACATTGTAGATCGCTTTACTGCCAAAATGATCTAATTTAATGGATTGGTTTAGACATGCATAACAGCATTTTAAGAACAAAGAGAGAAACAAAAAGGGACAACGCTTCATGGTGGAAGGTGATGTATAAATAACTGTGTATATGATGAAGGGGGTGGCAACACCCATTCCGAAATCCCGCCATTCCGACATCCCGCTATTCCGACATCCCACCATTCCGACATACCACCATTCCGACATACCACCATTCCGACATACAAACGTCCCACCATTCCGACATCCCACCATTGCGACATCCCGCTATTCTGACGTTCAAATGTCCCACCATTCCGACAAGGCTTTCCGTATAAGGAAATGTGTGTTACTCAACAGGTGAGTCCCTTCTTTCTGTTCATGCAATTTATATGTTTAACACATGTTTATAGACAAGCATAACGCTTAAAATAAAAACACAAAGTCTCGGCAACTGGAGGAGGAGAAGCAGTCTGCGGTGGTTTTCAATCACACACTCCAATGCCACTTGTTTCAACTTCCGAAAATTTAATCCAGGAAAAATAGGCTTACAAACATGGACCAAAACGGCTCCATAACACGCACAAGAATCCAAAAGAAACGAAAGTTAACTAAAAGAAAGCAAATAAACAGTATGAAGTGGTCAAAATTGGTTTTACGCATGCCTATGTGCGTCTGGCACATGCGTCTTCGGGCTCTCCCACGTTGGTTTGTGGATGAAAGCTATATGTTCAGCTGTAATGTCATGTAAAAACAATCTCTACATGACATTTACTCCCAGGTGTGACCAGTTAGGTCCTTAAGATATCAACAGGCTGTATAAAGCTACAACCGTTGTGGCTGTGTGTTTGTGCCAAATGCGCAAAACCCATCCGCGCTTCCCAAAATTGGAGTGAGTACTCATAAATCACGTGAATAACATGAATAAACGTTTTTACTGCATTTTGTTGTGTTTTATACGTTCTATGCTGTCATTTCTCTCTTCTCCTATTGGCAAGGCAAGGCAGAGTGCTCGCAACTGTGTCCTGTGCAGTAGCCGTGATATCTGTAATTGCAATTATTACTTTTGCATATGATGACAGCGTGCAAAAGACGCATGGGCTCTGTGGAGAGCTCCGCTCCAGCTGGCTGCTGTGACAGCTCACTGACACTGTATTTCTGCTTAATCAGTTTCAGTCTCGCCAGAGTTACATTAATATCTGTATTTTTATATTTGAAATTCAGGGGATTTTGATAATAGATTATTAAAGTTTGTTTGCGAGGCTGTGGCCCCTGCATGTGCAAAGCTTGTGCGCCAAACTTTAGGGCGTATTTGCGCCGGCATATCATTAGTGCAAAATGTTTTGGGTAAAAAATAGGCTATTAAAAGGAACTGTCGGAATGGCGGTATGTTAAAAAAACAAAAAAAACATACCGCCATTCCGACCATAGGAGGAAAAAAGTGTCGGAATGGTGGGACGTTTGATAAAAAATTAAGTGTCGCCATTCCGACAATTGGAGACCCATGTCGGAATGGCGAGATGTCGGAATGGCAGCATGTAACCATGATGAAGGAGAGACCATTTGAGCAGCACAGCCATTTCGCAGCACAGGGACAGCAATCCAAGTTACAGGATCTCCCACGTGGTATCACCTGTCACATTGTGTCAAGGCATCAAAAGAAGAAAAAATCACCAAACTCAAGGACAAAAAGACAAAGACTCCGGTGAACGAAGACAGAGGACTGACAAACCAGAAATACAAAAGGATTCTCGATATCAAGATCCAGAAGAAGAGGCTAACAATGCCACGAACACTTACGATGCTGGGAATGATGCCAGCAATGAACAGAGAAGAAGATTCAGTGTCATCAATCTGCATTACGTGCCTCTAATGAGGGGGTGAATATAGAATCCTCAACGATTACAACGTCTCTGGGAACTGTGACAACAACAAGGTTTAAACCATTTTGATATATATTGTAACCTATTGTCTAAGGAATAGTGCTGAAAATGAGGTAAATCTAATCCACCACTGTCCTTGGTCTTCTGTAGGGTTTTTAAACTAATACGTGGTGGTTTGTTTTTCCACAGAAATTTGGAGATGCATGAATCTAGTGACTTAAACCAAGTAGCAGATGGTTTTATGGGGATCATTGAGAACAAATAGTTAACTTTTGGTAGTATCATCATTTTAATGGATGTAACTCTCCCCATAAGTGATATAGGTAAGGACTTCCAACGAGAGATCGTCCTCTACTGTCTTTAATAATTGCACATAATTTAGCTTTGTTAGCTCTGAGATCCTGGAGGAAATGTTTATGCCTGAATATCTAATATTTCCTGACTGTAAAGTGATCGCAGGTATATTATGGACCCTACAGTTAATGGGCAGAACTGTGGTCTTAGACCAGTTGATAGAGTAGTCAGAAAGTGCTGAGAATTTATTTATGAGTGTGATCGTGTGACTGAGAGACGTCTGTGAGTTCTGAAGGAAAAGTAATACATCATCAGCATAAAGACTTATTTTATGCTCAATATTTTGGGATTAATTACTCACAAACGGGTAAGAAAAGGTAGTATTGCCAGACCATACATGATCAAAACAGGGAGCGGAGGTGGTTCAGCTGCAAGGTGTGAATGTCTGACTATAGTTTGTAAAAAGCGGGTAAGATAAGGTGCGAATGCCCGACAATGTATGATCAAAAGAGGGAGCGGAGGGTTTTTGCTACAAGAAGGTTTGAATGTCCGACCATAGTTTGTAAAAAGCGGGTAAGAAAAGGTTACCATACATCATCAAAAGCAGGAGTGGATGTGTTCGGCTACAAGAAGATTTGAATGTCCATCAATAATTGCTTTAAAACATGAAAGAAAATTTTCGAATATCAAACCGCACATGATCATAAGCGGGAGAGGAGTTGTTCAGCTGCAAGAAGGTGTGAATGTCCACCCATAATTACTGAAAAATGGGTAAGAAAAGGTGAAAATGCCCAACCATACATCATCAAAAGCAGGAGTGGATGTGTTCGGCTACAAGAAAGTTTGAATGTCCGACCATAGTTTGTAAAAAGCGGGTAAGAAAAGGTTCGAATGCCCGAACATAGACCATCAAAAGAGGGAGCGGAGGTGTTCCGCTGTAAAAAGGTGTAAATGTCCGACCATAGTTGGTAAAAAGCGGGTAAGAAAAGGTTAAAATACCCGACTGTACACAATCAATAGCGGGAGCGGAGTTGTTTGGCTACAAGAAGGTGTGAAAGTCCGACCACGGTTTGTAAAAAGCTGGTAAGAAAAGGTTCGAATGCCCGAATATATACCATCAAAAGTGGAAGTGGATGTGTTCGGCTGCAAGAAGGTGTGAACGTCCGACCAAAGTTTGTAAAAAGCAGTTAAGAAAAGGTTCGAATATCCAACCAAACATAATCAAAAGCGGGAGCAGAGCTGTTCGACTGCAAGTAGGTGTGAATGTCAGATCATAATTTGCAAAAAGCTGATGAGAAAGGGTGAGAATGTCCGGCTATACACCATCAAATGTGGGAGCGGAAGTGTTCGGCTGTGAGTAGGTGTGAATGTCCAACCATAATTGCTGAAAAATGTGTTAGAAGAGACTAGAATGCCGGACAAGACATCATCAAATGCGGGAGCGGAGTTGTTCGGCTGTGAGTAGGTGTGAATCTCCGAGCATAGTTTGTAAAAAGGGGGTAAGAATAGGTTCGAATGCCCGAACATACACTATCAAAACAGGGAGCTGAGGTGGCTCAGCTGCGAGGTGTGAATGTCTGACTATAGTTTGTAAATAAGGTGCGAATGCCCAACAATGTATAATCAAAAGAGGGAGCGGAGGTTTTCGGCTACAAGAAGGTTTGAATGTCCGACCATAGTTTGTAAAAAGCGGGTAAGAAAAGGTTACCATACATCATCAAAAGCAGGAGTAGATGTGTTCGGCTACAAGAAGATTTGAATGTCCATCAATAATTGCTTTAAAACATGAAAGAAAATTTTCGAATATCAAACCGCACATGATCATAAGCGGGAGAGGAGTTGTTCAGCTGCAAGGTGTGAATGTCCACCCATAATTACTGAAAAATGGGTAAGAAAAGGTGAAAATGCCCAACCATACATCATCAAAAGCAGGAGTGGATGTGTTCGGCTACAAGAAAGTTTGAATGTCCGACCATAGTTTGTAAAAAGCGGGTAAGAAAAGGTTCGAATGCCCGACTGTACACAATCAATAGCGGGAGTGGAGTTGTTTGGCTACAAGAAGGTGTGAAAGTCCGACCACGGTTTGTAAAAAGCGGGTAAGAAAAGGTTAAAATACCCGACTGTACACAATCAATAGCGGGAGCGGAGTTGTTTGGCTACAAGAAGGTGTGAAAGTCCGACCACGGTTTGTAAAAAGCGGGTAAGAAAAGGTTCGAATGCCCGAATATATACCATCAAAAGTGGAAGTGGATGTGTTCGGCTGCAAGAAGGTGTGAACGTCCGACCAAAGTTTGTAAAAAGCAGTTAAGAAAAGGTTCGAATATCCAACCAAACATAATCAAAAGCGGGAGCAGAGCTGTTCGACTGCAAGTAGGTGTGAATGTCAGATCATAATTTGCAAAAAGCTGATGAGAAAGGGTGAGAATGTCCGGCTATACACCATCAAATGTGGGAGCGGAAGTGTTCGGCTGTGAGTAGGTGTGAATGTCCAACCATAATTGCTGAAAAATGTGTTAGAAGAGACTAGAATGCCGGACAAGACATCATCAAATGCGGGAGCGGAGTTGTTCGGCTGTGAGTAGGTGTGAATCTCCGAGCATAGTTTGTAAAAAGGGGGTAAGAATAGGTTCGAATGCCCGAACATACACTATCAAAACAGGGAGCTGAGGTGGCTCAGCTGCGAGGTGTGAATGTCTGACTATAGTTTGTAAATAAGGTGCGAATGCCCAACAATGTATAATCAAAAGAGGGAGCGGAGGTTTTCGGCTACAAGAAGGTTTGAATGTCCGACCATAGTTTGTAAAAAGCGGGTAAGAAAAGGTTACCATACATCATCAAAAGCAGGAGTGGATGTGTTCGGCTACAAGAAGATTTGAATGTCCATCAATAATTGCTTTAAAACATGAAAGAAAATTTTCGAATATCAAACCGCACATGATCATAAGCGGGAGAGGAGTTGTTCAGCTGCAAGGTGTGAATGTCCACCCATAATTACTGAAAAATGGGTAAGAAAAGGTGAAAATGCCCAACCATACATCATCAAAAGCAGGAGTGGATGTGTTCGGCTACAAGAAAGTTTGAATGTCCGACCATAGTTTGTAAAAAGCGGGTAAGAAAAGGTTCGAATGCCCGAACATAGACCATCAAAAGAGGGAGCGGAGGTGTTCCGCTGTAAGAAGGTGTAAATGTCCGACCATAGTTGGTAAAAAGCGGGTAAGAAAAGGTTAAAATACCCGACTGTACAAAATCAATAGCGGGAGCGGAGTTGTTTGGCTACTAGAAGGTGTGAAAGTCCGACCACGGTTTGTAAAAAGCGGGTAAGAAAAGGTTCGAATGCCCGAATATATACCATCAAAAGTGGAAGTGGATGTGTTCGGCTGCAAGAAGGTTTGAACGTCCGACCAAAGTTTGTAAAAAGCAGTTAAGAAAAGGTTCGAATATCCAACCAAACATAATCAAAAGCGGGAGCAGAGCTGTTCGACTGCAAGTAGGTGTGAATGTCAGATCATAATTTGCAAAAAGCTGATGAGAAAGGGTGAGAATGTCCGGCTATACACCATCAAATGTGGGAGCGGAAGTGTTCGGCTGTGAGTAGGTGTGAATGTCCAACCATAATTGCTGAAAAATGTGTTAGAAGAGACTAGAATGCCGGACAAGACATCATCAAATGCGGGAGCGGAGTTGTTCGGCTGTGAGTAGGTGTGAATCTCCGAGCATAGTTTGTAAAAACGGGGTAAGAATAGGTTCGAATGCCCGAACATACACTATCAAAACAGGGAGCTGAGGTGGCTCAGCTGCAAGGTGTGAATGTCTGACTATAGTTTGTAAATAAGGTGCGAATGCCCAACAATGTATAATCAAAAGAGGGAGCGGAGGTTTTCGGCTACAAGAGGGTTTGAATGTCTGACCATAGTTTGTAAAAAGCGGGTAAGAAAAGGTTACCATACATCATCAAAAGCAGGAGTGGATGTGTTCGGCTACAAGAAGATTTGAATGTCCATCAATAATTGCTTTAAAACATGAAAGAAAATGTTCGAATATCAAACCGCACATGATCATAAGCGGGAGAGGAGTTGTTCAGCTGCAAGAAGGTGTGAATGTCCACCCATAATTACTGAAAAATGGGTAAGAAAAGGTGAAAATGCCCAACCATACATCATCAAAAGCAGGAGTGGATGTGTTCGGCTACAAGAAAGTTTGAATGTCCGACCATAGTTTGTAAAAAGCGGGTAAGAAAAGGTTCAAATGCCTGACTATACACCATCAAAAGCGGGAGCGGAGGTGTTCGGCTACAAGAAGGTGTGAAAGTTCAACCATGGTTTGTAAAAAGCTGCTTAGAAAAGGTTCGAATGCCCGAATATATACCATCAAAAGCGGAAGCGGAGGTGTTCGGCTGCAAGAAGGTGTGAACGTATGACCAAAGTTTGCAAAAAGCAGTTAAGAAAAGGTTCGAATGCCCGAATATATACCATCAAAAGCGGGAGCAGAGCTGTTCGACTGCAAGTAGGTGTGAATGTCCAGCCATAATTACTCACAAACGGGTAAGAAAAGGTAGTATTGCCAGACCATACATGATCAAAACAGGGAGCTGAGGTGGTTCAGCTGCAAGGTGTGAATGTCTGACTATAGTTTGTAAAAAGCGGGTAAGACAAGGTGCGAATGCCCGACAATGTATGATCAAAAGAGGGAGTGGATTTCTTCGGCTGCAAGGTCTGAATGTCTAACCATAATTTCTAAAAACCGGGTAAGAAAAGGCTCGAAAGCCCGACTATACACAATCAAAAGCGGGAGCGGGAGGTTTTCAGCTGCAAATCCTTCACTCAAACCAAGTGAAAACTGCTTTGTCCTTCATATTTATCAATTTCTAGATCGACTTCAACAAAGAACAACATTATACTTTGCAGTAAAGAAAGAGCAAATCAAAAGTTTTAGGAATCCGAGAATAAGCTTATTTTCATGAGTTCTGCACGATTATTGATTTTACTATAAATGAATGCCTTCACTCAAACTATGTTAAAACTGCTTTGTCCTTCATATTTATCAATGTCTAGATTGACTTCAACAAAGAACAACACTGGATTTTGCAGTAGAAGAAAGAGCAACACTGAAGGATCAGTAATCCGAGAATAAGCTTATTTTCATACGTTCTGCATGATTTTGGATTTTATGTATAAAATGAATTCCTTCACTCAAACCAAGTGAAAACTGCTTTGTCCTTCATATTTATCAATGTCTAGATCGACTTCAACAAAGAACAACATTGTATTTTGCAGTAGAAGAAAGAGCAACACTTGAAGGAACAGAAATCCGAGAATAAGCTTATTTTCATACGTTCTGCATGATTTGGGATTTTATGTATAAAATGAATTCCTTTACTCAAACTATGTTAAAACTGCTTTGTCCTTCATATTTATCAATGTCTAGATTGACTTCAACAAAGAACAACACTGGATTTTGCAGTAGAAGAAATAGCAACACTGAAGGATCAGGAATCCGAAAACACGCTTATTTTCATACGTTCTGCTTGATTTGAGATTTTGCTATAAAATTAATTCCTTCACTCAAACAAAGTGGAAACTGCTTTGTCCTTCATAGTTATCCATGTCTAAAATGTATCAAGCATAAAGTTCCTCATATTACCCTGAATGAGAAAGAAGCATCCCTTTGATTGAGCAATACGTTCCTTTTGCGGAGTTATGCATGATTTCGGATTTTGCCATAAAATTCATTCCTTCACACCTTTTTTTTTCACCGCATTTTATAGATTATGGTTGGAAATTTCAACCACTCTAATCCGAAGACCTCTCCTCCCGCTTTTGTTAATATATTTGAACTTTAGTTGGACATTCACCCCTTTTTGCAGCTAAACCACCTCCGCTCCCTGTTTTGATCATGTATGGTCTGGCAATACTACATTTTCTTACCCGTTTGTGAGTAATTATGGCTGGATATTCACACCTACTTGCAGCTGAACACAATCTCTCTCGCTTTTAATTATATTCGGGCATTCGAACCTTTTCTTACCAGCTTTTTACAAACCATGGTTGGACTTTCACATCTTCTTGTAGCCGAACAACTCCGCTCCCCCTATTGATTGTGTACAGTCGGGTATTTTAACCTTTTCTTACCCACTTTTTACCAACTATGGTCGGACATTCACACCTTCTTACAGCGGAACACCTCCGCTCCCTCTTTTGATGGTGTATGTTTGGGCATTCGAACCTTTTCTTACCCGCTTTTTACAAACTATGCTCGGACATTGAAACCTTCTTGTAGCCGAACACATCCACTCCTTCTTTTGATGATTTATGCTTGGGCATTCAAACCTACTTTTTGCCCGGTTTTCATTCATTTTGGGTGGACATTCACACCTTGTCACAGCCAAACACCTCCGCTCCCTGTTTTGATCATGTATGGTTGGACATTCGCACCTTGTCTCACCCGCTTTTTGCAAACTATGGTCGGCTGTTCACAGCTTCCTCTCCACCATACTTGTATGGTGGGATGTTCACACCCAGTTGCATCCGAAGACCTCCGCCCCCACTTTTGTTGATATTTAGTTGGTCATTCGCAGCTTACCCGCTTTTGGCAAACTATGGCCTTCTTGCAGCCAAACAACTCTGATCTCGCTTTTGATAATGTAAGGTTGGGCATTCAGACCTTGCTTCACCTGCTTTTCACCAAATATAGTCGGACATTCACACCTTCTTGAGCCGAACACTTCCGCTCCACTTTTTAGTAGTCTATCACACCTTTTTTTCACCGAATTTTATAGATTATGGTTGGAAATTCTCAACCACTCTCATCCGAAGACCTCTCCTCCCGCTTTTGTTAATATATTTGAACTTTAGTGAGACATTCACACCTTCTTGCAGCTGAACCACCTCCGCTCCCTGTTTTGATCATGTATGGTCTGGCAATACTACCTTTTCTTACCCGTTTGTGAGTAATTATGGCTGGACATTCACACCTACTTGCAGCTGAACACAATCTCTCTCGCTTTTAATTATGTTTGGATATTCGAACCTTTTCTTTACTGCTTTTTGCCAACTTTGGTCGGACGTTCACACCTTCTTGCAGCCGAACACCTCCGCTTCCGCTTTTGATGGTATATATTCGGGCATTCGAACCTTTTCTTACCAGCTTTTTACAAACGATGGTTGGACTTTCACACCTTCTTGTAGCCAAACAACTCCGCTCCCACTATTGATTGTGTACAGTCGGGTATTTTAACCTTTTCTTACGCGCTTTTTACCAACTATGGTCGGACATTCACATCGTCTTACAGCGGAACATCTCCGCTCCCGCTTTTGATGGTGTATAGTCAGGCATTTGAACTTTTTCTTACCCGCTTTTTACAAACTATGGGTGGACATTCAAACCTTCGTGTAGCCGAAAACCTCTGCTCCCTCTTTTGATTATACATTGTCGGGCATTCGCACCTTATCTTACCCGCTTTTTACAAACTATAGTCAGACATTCACACCTTGCAGCTGAACCACCTCAGCTCCCTGTTTTGATCATGTATGGTCTGGCAATACTACCTTTTCTTACCCCTTTGTGAGTAATTATGGCTGGACATTCACACCTACTTGCAGTCGAACAGCTCTGCTCCCGCTTTTGATTATGTTTGGTTGGATATTCGAACCTTTTCTTAACTGCTTTTTACAAACTTTGGTCGGACGTTCACACCTTCTTGCAGCCGAACACCTCCGCTTCCGCTTTTGATGGTATATATTCGGGCATTCGAACCTTTTCTTACCAGCTTTTTACAAACCATGGTTGGACTTTCACATCTTCTTGTAGCCGAACAACTCCGCTCCCCCTATTGATTGTGTACAGTCGGGTATTTTAACCTTTTCTTACCCACTTTTTACCAACTATGGTCGGACATTCACACCTTCTTACAGCGGAACACCTCCGCTCCCTCTTTTGATGGTGTATAGTCAGGCATTTGAACCTTTTCTTACCCGCTTTTTACAAACTATGGGTGGACATTCAAACCTTCGTGTAGCCGAAAACCTCTGCTCCCTCTTTTGATTATACATTGTCGGGCATTCGCACCTTATCTTACCCGCTTTTTACAAACTATAGTCAGACATTCACACCTTGCAGCTGAACCACCTCAGCTCCCTGTTTTGATCATGTATGGTCTGGCAATACTACCTTTTCTTACCCCTTTGTGAGTAATTATGGCTGGACATTCACACCTACTTGCAGTCGAACAGCTCTGCTCCCGCTTTTGATTATGTTTGGTTGGATATTCGAACCTTTTCTTAACTGCTTTTTACAAACTTTGGTCGGACGTTCACACCTTCTTGCAGCCGAACACCTCCGCTTCCGCTTTTGATGGTATATATTCGGGCATTCGAACCTTTTCTTACCAGCTTTTTACAAACCATGGTTGGACTTTCACATCTTCTTGTAGCCGAACAACTCCGCTCCCCCTATTGATTGTGTACAGTCGGGTATTTTAACCTTTTCTTACCCACTTTTTACCAACTATGGTCGGACATTCACACCTTCTTACAGCGGAACACCTCCGCTCCCTCTTTTGATGGTGTATGTTTGGGCATTCGAACCTTTTCTTACCCGCTTTTTACAAACTATGCTCGGACATTGAAACCTTCTTGTAGCCGAACACATCCACTCCTTCTTTTGATGATGTATGCTTGGGCATTCAAACCTACTTTTTGCCCGGTTTTCATTAATTTTGGGTGGACATTCACACCTTGTCACAGCCAAACACCTCCGCTCCCTGTTTTGATCATGTATGGTTGGACATTCGCACCTTGTCTCACCCGCTTTTTGCAAACTATGGTCGGCTGTTCACAGCTTCCTCTCCACCATACTTGTATGGTGGGATGTTCACACCCAGTTGCATCCGAAGACCTCCGCCCCCACTTTTGTTGATATTTAGTTGGTCATTCGCAGCTTACCCGCTTTTGGCAAACTATGGCCTTCTTGCAGCCAAACACCTCTGATCTCGCTTTTGATAATGTAAGGTTGGGCATTCAGACCTTGCTTCACCTGCTTTTCACCAAATATAGTCGGACATTCACACCTTCTTGCAGCCGAACACTTCCGCTCCACCTTTTAGTGTTCTATCACACCTTTTTTTCACCGAATTTTATAGATTATGGTTGGAAATTCTCAACCACTCTCATCCGAAGACCTCTCCTCCCGCTTTTGTTAATATATTTGAACTTTAGTGAGACATTCACACCTTCTTGCAGCTGAACCACCTCCGCTCCCTGTTTTGATCATGTATGGTCTGGCAATACTACCTTTTCTTACCCGTTTGTGAGTAATTATGGCTGGACATTCACACCTACTTGCAGCCGAACACCACCTCTCTCGCTTTTGATGATGTATGGACCGGCATTCTTACCTTTTCTAACACATTTTCAGAAATTACGGTCGGAGATTCACACCTACTCACAGCCGAACAACTCCGCTCCCGCATTTGATGGTGTGCAGTCGGACATTCTCACCCTTTCTCATCAGCTTTTTGCAAATTATAATCTGACATTCACACCTACTTGCAGTCGAAAAGCTATACTCCCGCTTTTGATTATGTTTGGTTGGATATTCAAACCTTTTCTTAACTGCTTTTTACAAACTTTGGTTGGACGTTCACACCTTCTTGTAGCCGAACACATCCACTCCTGCTTTTGATGATGTATGGTTGGGCATTCGCACCTTTTTTTTACCCATTTGTCAGGAATAATGGGTGGACATTCACACCTTCTTGCAGCTGAACACCTCCTCTCCCACTTATGATCATGTGCGGTTTGATTTTCGAAAATTTTCTTTCATGTTTTCTAGCAATTATTGATGGACATTTAGACCTTCTTGCAGCTGAACACCTCCGCTCCTGCTTTTGATCATACCTTGTCAGGCATTCGCACCATGTCTTACCCGCTTTTTACAAACTTTAGTCGAACATTTACACCTTTTTGCAGCCGAACACCACCTCTCTCGCTTTTGATGATGTATGGTCCGGCATTCTTTCCTTTTCTAACACATTTTTCAGCAATTATGGTCGGACATTCACACCTACTCAGAGCCGAACACCTCCGCTCCCGCATTTGATGGTGTATAGTCGGGCATTCTCACCCTTTCTCATCAGCTTTTTGCAAATTATGATCTGACATTCACACCTGCTTTTGATAATGTATGGTTGGGCATTCGCACCTTTTTTTACCCATTTTTCAGGAATTATGGGTGGACATTCACACCTTCTTGCAGCTGAACACCTCCTCTCCTTCTTATGATCATGTGCGGATGATATTCGAAAATTTTCTTTCATGTTTTAAAGCAATTATTGATGGACATTCAGACCTTCTTGCAGCTGAACCACTCTGCTCCCGCTTTTTATGGTGTATAGTCGGGCTTTCGAGCCTTTCCTTCCCGGTTTTTACAAATTATGGTTGGACATTCAGACCTTCTTGCAGCCGAACACCTCCGCTCCCTCTTTTGATCATACATTGTCGGGCATTAGCACCTTTTCTTACCCGCTTTTTACAAACCATAGTCGGACTTTCACATCTTTTAGTAGCCGAACAACTCCGCTCCCGCTATTGATTGTGTACAGTCGGGTATTTTAACCTTTTCTTACCCGCTTTTTACCAACTATGGTCGGACATTCACACCTTCTTACAGCGGAACACCTCCGCTCCCTCTTTTGATGGTGTATGTTCGGGCAGTCAAACCTTTTCTTACCTGCTTTTTACAAACTATGGTCAGACATTCAACCCTTCTTGGAGCCGAACACATCCACTCCTGCTTTTGATTATGTATAGTTGGGCATTCGCACCTTTTCTTACCCATTTTTCAGTAATTATGGGTGTACATTCACACCTTCTTGCAGCCAAACACCTCCGCTCCCTCTTTTGATCATACATTTTCGGGCATTCGCACCTTTTCTTACCCGCTTTTTACAAACCATGGTCGGCTTTCACACCTTTTAGTAGCCGAACAACTCCGCACCCGCTACTGATTGTGTACAGTCGGGTATTTTAACCTTTTCTTACCCGTTTTTTACCAACTATGGTCGGACATTCACACCTTCTTACAGCGGAACACCTCCGCTCCCTCCTTTGATGGTGTATGTTCGGGCATTCAAACCTTTTCTTACCCGCTTTTTACAAACTATGGTCTGACGTTCAAACCTTCTTGTAGCCGAACATATCCACTCCTGCTTTTGATGATGTATGGTTGGGCATTCGAACCTACTTGTTGCCCGCTTTTCATTAATTATGGGTGGACATTCACACCTTGTCTCAGCCAAACACCTCCGCTCCCTGTTTTGATCATGTATGGTTTGACATTCGCACCTTTGCTTACCCTCTTTTTATACTGATTGCTCAAGATTAAGTTGTTCTTTCTCAAACTACAAAATTTTTTTAATTGTTGAAACTTGATTTGAAGTGGATAAATAAGGAAGACAAACAGTTTTAAGTCAGGCTGATAGCAATTAATTTTATAGCAAAATCTGTATTTCGTCATTTGTCGAGAGATGCTTATTGCTGAAGAAGTTCTTTCTCATTCTACAAAGTACAACGTTGTTTATCATTGAAACTTGATTAGACATGAATAAATATGAAGGACAAAGCAGTCTTAACATGGTTTGAGTTAAGGAATTCGTTTTATAGGAGAATCCGAATTCGTGCATAACTCGTAAAATAGAGCTTATTTTCGGATTCCTGAAGAATGAGTCTGGTTCTTTCTCATAATACAAAGTTTGTTGTTTATTGTTGAAACTTCATCAGACCGTTAGATATAGTCGGACTCACCTCGACGCACGGCTTGGGATCTGGAACCAGTACTCTTGAGAGGGGTTGGACTCTCTTCCACTCTGGAGTTGCCCGTGGTGAGAGGCGCAGAGCAGGTGTGGGCATACTTATTGCCCCCCGGCTGTGTGCCAGTACATTGGGGTTTACCCCAGTGAACGAGAGGGTAGCCTCCCTCCGCCTTTGGGTGGGGGGACGAGTCCTGACTGTTGTTTGTGCCTATGCGCCAAACAGCAGTTCAGAGTACCTACCCTTTTTGGAGTCTCTGGGGGAGGCACTGGAGAATGCTCCTACCGGAGACTCCCTCATTCTGCTGGGGGACTTCAATGCTCACGTGGGCAATGACAGTGAGACCTGGAGGGGTGTGATTGGGAGGAACGGCCCCCCCGATCTGAATCAGAGTGGTGTTATGTTGTTGGACTTCTGTGCCAGTCATAGACTGTCCATAACGAACACCATGTTCAGGCATAAGGGTGTCCATATGTGCACTTGGCACCAGGACACCCTTGGCCGCAGTTCGATGATCGACTTTGTGGTTGTATCATCGGACTTGCGGCCGTATGTCCTGGACACTGGGTGAAGAGAGGGGCGGAGCTGTCAACTGATCACCACCTGGTGGTGAGTTGGCTCCGCTGGTGGGGGAGGATGCCGATCAGACCTGGCAGGCCCAAACGTATTGTGAGGGTCTGCTGGGCGCGTTTGTCAGAATCCCCCGTCAGAAGGAGCTTTAACTTCCACCTCCGGCAGAGCTTCAACCATATTTGAGGTGGGGGACATTGAGTCCGAATGGGCCATGTTCCGTGACTCCATTGCCGAGGCAGCTGGTCGGAGTTGTGGCCGTAAGGTGGTCGGTGCCTGTCATGGCGGCAACCCTCGAACCTGCTGGTGGACACCAGTGGTGAGGGAAGCCGTCAAGCTGAAGAAGGAGTCCTATCGGGCCTTTTTGGCCAGTGGGACCCTGGAAGAAGCTGATAGGTACCGACGGGCCAGACGGGCCACGGCTTCGGCGGTTGTGAGGCAAAAACTCGGGCCTGGGAGGAGTTCGGTGAGACCATGGAGAACGATTTCCGGACGGCCTCGAAAAGATTCTGGTCCACCATCCGGCGTCTCAGGGGGGGGGAAGCGGCTCACAGTCAACACTGTTTACAGTGGGGACGGGGCTTTGCTGACCTCAACTAGGGATGTTGTGAGTCGGTGGGGGGAGTACTTCGAGGAACTCCTCAATCCTACCAACACGTGCTCGGAAGAGGCAGAGTCAGAGAGCTCGGAGACGGGGCCTCCCATTTCTGGGGCTGAGGTTGCCGAGGTGGTTAAAAAGCTCCTCGGTGGCAAGGCCCCGGGGGTGGATGAGGTCCGTCCTGAGTTTCTCAAGGCTCTGGATGTTGTAGGGCTGTCTTGGCTGACACGCCTCTGCAGTATCGCGTTGACATCGGGGACAGTGCCTCTGGACTGGCAGATTGGGGTGGTGGTCCCCCTCTTTAAAAAGGGGGACCGGAGGGTGTGTTCCAACTATAGGGGTATCACACTCCTCAGCCTCCCTGGTAAGGTCTATTCGGGGGTATTGGAGAGGAGGATCCGTCGGATAATCGAGCCTCGGATTCAGGAGATGCAGTGTGGCTTTCGTCCTGGCCGTGGAACAGTGGACCAGCTCTATACCCTCGGCAGGATCCTGGAGGGTGCATGGGAGTTCGCCCAACCAGTCTACATGTGTTTTGTGGACTTGGAGAAAGCATTCGACCGTGTCCCTCGTGGAGTCCTGTGGGGGGTGCTCCGGGAATATGGAGTGCCGGACCCCTTGATAGGGGCCGTTCGGTCTCTGTATGACCGGTGCCAGAGTTTGGTCCGCATTGCCGGCAGTAAGTCGGATACGTTTCCGGTGAGAGTTGGACTCCGTCAGGGCTGCCCTTTGTCACCGATTCTGTTCCTAACTTTTATGGACAGAATTTCTAGGCGGAGCCAGGGCGTTGAGGGTGTCCCATTTGGCGACCTCAGAATCGGGTCTCTGCTTTTTGCAGATGATGTGGTTCTGTTAGCGTCGTCAGGCCGTGACCTTCAGCTCTCACTGGAGTGATTCGCAGCCGAGTGTGAAGCGGCTGGGATGAGAATCAGCACCTCCAAATCCGAGACTATGGTTCTCAGCCGGAAAAGGGTGGAATGCTCTCTCCGGGTCGGGAATGAGATCCTTCCCCAAGAGGAGGAGTTCAAGTATCTCGGGGTCTTGTTCACGAGTGACGGACGAATGGAGCGGGAGATTGACGGGCGGATCGGTGCGGCGCCTGCAGTGTTGCAGGCTCTGCACCGACCCGTCGTTGTGAAGAGGGAGCTGAGCCAGAAGGCGAAGCTCTCTACTTACTGGTCAATCTACGTTCCCATCCTCACCTATGGTCACGAGTTGTGGGTAGTGACAGAAAAAACAAGATCGCGAATACAAGCGGCCGAAATGGGTTTCCTCCGCAGGGTGTCTGGGCTCTCCCTTAGAGATAGGGTGAGAAGCTCAGTCATCCGGGAGGGGCTCGGAGTAGAACCGCTGCTCCTCCGCATTGAGAGGAGTCAGATGAGGTGGCTCGGGCATCTGGTTAGGATGCCCCCTGGGCGCCTCCCTGGGGAGGTGTTCCGGGCACGTCCCACTGGGAGGAGACCCCGGGGGAGACCCAGGACACGTTGGAGAGACTATGTCTCTCGGCTGGCCTGGGAACGCCTCGGGGTCCCCCCGGAAGAGCTGGAGGAAGTGGCCGGGGACAGAGACATCTGGGTTTCTCTGCTCAAGCTGCTGCCCCCGCGACCCGACCCCCGGATAAGCGGCAGATGATGGATGGATGGATATATCCTCCACCAACCAGACTTACAACCCCCGACTAGGGTAGCAGAATTTCTAAGCATCTGTACCCCAAAACTACTATCAAAAATATATAAATTATTGTCTAAGATAGATGACACAATGTCTCTTCCGTCCTCAAAATGGGAGGCAGATTTATCCATCAGTTCTGGTCATAGCTTCTAACCACAAATATGTTTGAACACCTTCATAAAGACTCGAAATCCTAATTTACAGCTCATACAATACAAAATCCTTCATAGAACACACTATACAGGACAAAGGATGTTCAGGATAGGTCTAACACACTCAAACATCTGCTCACATTGCACAGATAACACACCTGATGATTATGCACACGCTTTGTGGTTTTTCTGCGCCTGTCCAGAAGTTCTGGCTTGAAGTCTGTGAGGACCTATCAACATGGCTAAAGTGTAGCATCCCTGCATGCCCCACACTGTGCATACTGGGTGACTTAGACAACATCAACATGGAAATTAACTCAGCACACATGGTTGTCACAGTGTTATGTATCACAAAGAAAACTATTCTCATGAACTGGAAAGCGAAGAACAATCTGTGTATTAACCAGTTTAGAAATTTTCTTTTAGATTATATTAACATGGAAACAATGTCTGCCTCCTCAAAACATCAATTGGCTGAATTTCATTCTCTCTGGTCCCCTCTGATTAGTTTTATCACATAGTGGTGGTGGTGGGTTGCTGGGTGATGGTGGGTCTCAGGCCCGGGCTGCTGCAACTGGTGTGACCGGGTGGTTTGTTTGTTTGTTTTTTTTATGTTATTTGTTTGTTTTTTGTAGAGGTCCTCCTGGGTGGGGTTGGGTTGAGTGGGGTGGGGCGGGATGGGTACCTTCTGGGGGTACAGTAGCTCCCGGAATATGGTCGCTGCAGGCCCCGAGCCTGGTGGACATCAGGCCCTCCTGCCCATTGTTGGCTCCCAGGTAGCGGGGATGCCTATTGCAGCCAGTCCCTGGCTGCCCTCTCTGGGGGAGAGTAGCTCCCCCGTTATATATCCCCATACCCCTCTCCCTTCTGGCTCCTGTACACAGCACACACTCACACATGAAGGGTTTTGGGGGCGTGTGTGTTCGGTGGGGTGCAGTGGATGGGGCCACGTAGGTGGTCCCCTTTGGTTGCACTCTGCAGTTCCCTGCCCCTGTTTTAATTACACCTTAGACATTAGTACTTATCAAACACACTCACACACACACATTAGGTCTTGGGGGGTGGTTACACTGAGTGGCATCTGGTGGGCGGGGCTCTTTGGGTATGTAGGCTGCCCAGAGTGCCGCGCTCCCAGTTCTACAAGTTTGGCTGCCCCTCAATTTTAATTGCTCACTATTAGAAAATATTGAAGAGCCAGAAGGGTGAGGGGAGGACTCTTCTTCGCAAACCCCTGCTTCCTGGTGTCTGCTCGGGGCAGGAGGGGCCAGGAGGATTAATTAATTGTTCTGCTGGTTCGGGGTCTGTGGTCGCTGGGGGGTTGCTGGCCTCCTGGTGTGCCCGCTGCACTACACCCCAGCAGAGTCAAGGGAGGTAGGATGTGTGGATGTGTGGATGTATGGGACGTGAAAGTGTGTGTGGTAATGATTGGGCCTGGATCTGGGACTTGCTGTCGCCTGGCCTGCCTGTGTTTCTCCCGATGGGGCATCAGCGTTGCCTCTCCCCACTGCTCGCGACTTCACCCACCTGTGGGCACGTCTTGACTCCCAGGGCACTTGGCCAGGGGCGCTGGGGCAGGCGCTGACCCACTTTGTGGCTGTCTGGGGCGCTTGGCCCTCCTGGGTATTGGGTGGGGCCTCTGCCGGGGGGTTTGGGGGCGCTCGGGCTCCTGGGGCCCAGGTCCAGTGCACGGCCCATGTCTGGGCGGCTGGGGCCTGGCGGGGTCGGTGGGCTGTTACCCCTGGTTCCCGGAGTGCCTCTGCCCTATGCTTATGGGGGCTCTTTCCGGGGGCTTCCTCTGCAGTCTTCTGGGTGGATGCGTGGTTGCCCCTGCAGTGGGCTGCCTGGGTTCTGTGCTCTGTGGGGGCTGCTGGCGGCCTGGGTCTTGTGGCCCTCTCTGCCTGCTTCTGATTGCTTGGGGGGGGGGGCTGTGGATTGTGGCCCTGTACGCTTATACACTCATAACTAAGCACGGTTATCATGTAGGTCCTGTGCCATGGGTGTTGCATGTTCTCACACACACACACACACATTCATTAGTCCAGTAGCATGGTCACTAAGCAGTTGATGTATTATCATGTTGTCTCAGGTCATCTATATCCACAGCTGTGTTGTATGCGATTGCCGCTTCTTGTGCTTGTTTTTGTTTGTTTGTGTGTTTGTTTTTTCTCTGCTTGTCTGCTTTCAGGTGCTCCTGGTGGCGCTAAGGCTGGATTCCCCTCATAGGCCATGGATTGTTGTCTGTTTTGTTTTTTACAGGTGTAGCAGCTGGTTGTCTGGTTTTTGTTTCTATTTTTGTTCTGTTTCCTCTTCTTTCCTCTTCTTCTTTCCTTGTCCCCCGGTCCGGTTCAGTTCAGTTCATGTCATATATTGTAAACAGAAATAAATAAATGGGCATCAAGGGGAGCTTTACATTTATAAAACTTCCCTTGGCAAAACAAATCTGTTTGGCATCAAAGGTATTCAGACTACAATTCTTCTGACATAATGCTGAACAGGACAAGGGGAAAACAAAGTAAAGAAGACAGTTCTGCCGAAAGCCAGGGATAGACCTGTTCTAAGTTCTATACTTTTTAAAAGGGGCGTGTTTATCAACTATGGAATTAGAAGATTTACAAAAATGGTCAAGTGCTAGATCTTCATCTGGGATTTTAACAGTGTCATATAACTATTCAACAGATCAGTTAAAAAAAAGCCTGCTCATGGAGATGTTTCAGGATCTGGATACCAAGCGTGGACCTAATGTTTTCATTTTTGCAATTCTGATACAGGCTATTGAGCAGTGATAACTAACACCAAGTTCAGATACTGCGGATTTTCTACCTTTGATTTGTTAAGATTGAGCCAATCAGGGACAACCTTGAAGGATCTCTTTGGTTTTGTAGGATCAGTAATTACCTGAGAAAGGTTGATATTGGTACACACCTTTTTTAAATGATCAGAGGCAGAGTTCAACTTGTTTAAATTAAAATTGCCACACAGAGATTGGGTTTAGGCCACATGCACACAGAATGACATCAACAAATATAAGAAATATTAAACATTTACACATAGATTTTTGAATACATGTAGAGGAATGATACTTTGAAATGTGCTCATTGCGGAGTTATGATCAGTTGAGTAATGAAGGTTGAACTATTCTAGGAAAGAGGTTCTATTCCCAGCATCATGATGGACACTCCTGATATAGAAGGTTTCGCTAACGCATTGGAATTGTTTTACTATTTTCATATGCATGTGCAATGAAGAATTGCTTGCTGCTGATAAATGCAAAGAAGAACAGCTTACACATAGATGCTCACATATAGGCTGCTGAATGCAATGAAGACCTGCTTATCAAGTAAAGTTCAATGTCAATGTGTAATATTCAATTAGGATTTGCAAAACAGTGAAGTTAAACAATGAATGGGTCCATAGTCGGTATGAGAAGACTACAGGAATATTTACCTGGGTGTACGTTCAAACAGAGATGAGAAAATTGCGATAAATAATTGTTTGTTTGTTTGTTAGTATGTATAGGAATGTTATGTGTATAAACTGTGTTGAGTTATAGTTACTCAGTAGTGTCTCAGTGAAACAACCGACGGGGGAAGCCTTGCGGTGACAACAAAAGCAGTGTTTTACTGATCAGTCAAGTTGCTCCAGTGTACTCCATACAAACTGGTTGGCTACTGAAGGGATAGAAAATGGGGAATACTTGTTTTAAAGCAAACAAGGAATTAGATGGGAAAAATACATGTTTTAACGGGACCCAGACAATATTAAATACTCAGACAGATGGGAGAAGAAGTGTAGTTTTGTATGAAATCACAAAATTATTACATAGAATTAGTGAAATCAATTGAAGAATGCCTTTCTGAAGAGCTGTTTACCACAGATGAGCAGCTTTGCGACCAAGCACATTGTAGATCGCTTTACTGCCAAAATGATCTAATTTAATGGATTGGTTTAGACATGCATAACAGCATTTTAAGAACAAAGAGAGAAACAAAAAGGGACAACGCTTCATGGTGGAAGGTGATGTATAAATAACTGTGTATATGATGAAGGGGGTGGCAACACCCATTCCGAAATCCCGCCATTCCGACATCCCGCTATTCCGACATCCCACCATTCCGACATACCACCATTCCGACAAACCACCATTCCGACATGCAAACGTCCCACCATTTCGACATCCCACCATTGCGACATCCCGCTATTCTGACGTTCAAATGTCCCACCATTCCGACAAGGCTTTCCGTATAAGGAAATGTGTGTTACTCAACAGGTGAGTCCCTTCTTTCTGTTCATGCAATTTATATGTTTAACACATGTTTATAGACAAGCGTTATTAAAAACACAAAGTCTCGGCAACTGGAGGAGGAGAAGCAGTCCGCGGTGGTTTTCAATCACACACTCCAATGCCACTTGTTTCAACTTCCGAAAATTTAATCCAGGAAAAAAAGGCTTACAAACATGGACCAAAACGGCTCCATAACACGCACAAGAATCCAAAAGAAACGAAAGTTAACTAAAAGAAAGCAAATAAACAGTATGAAGTGGTCAAAATTGGTTTTACGCATGCCTATGTGCGTCTGGCACATGCGTCTTCGGGCTCTCCCACGTTGGTTTGTGGATGAAAGCTATATGTTCAGCTGTAATGTCATGTAAAAACAATCTCTACATGACATTTACTCCCAGGTGTGACCAGTTAGGTCCTTAAGATATCAACAGGCTGTATAAAGCTACAACCGTTGCGGCTGTGTGTTTGTGCCAAATGTGCAAAGCCCATCCGCGCTTCCCAAAATTGGAGTGAGTACTCATAAATCACGTGAATAACATGAATAAACGTTTTTACTGCATTTTGTTGTGTTTTATACGTTCTATGCTGTCATTTCTATCTTCTCCTATTGGCAAGGCAAGTTAGAGTGCTCGCAACTGTGTCCTGTGCAGTAGCCGTGATATCTGTAATTGCAATTATTACTTTTGCATATGATGACAGCGTGCAAAAGACGCATGGGCTCTGTGGAGAGCTCCGCTCCAGCTGGCTGCTGTGACAGCTCACTAACCCTGTATTTCTGCTTAATCAGCTTCAGTCTCGCCAGAGTTACATTAATATCTGTATTTTTATATTTGAAATTCAGGGGATTTTGATAATAGATTATTAAAGTTTGTTTGCGAGGCTGTGGCCTCTGCATGTGCAAAGCTTGTGCGCCAAACTTTAGGGCGTATTTGCGCCGGCATATCATTAGTGCAAAATGTTTTGGGTAAAAAATAGGCTATTAAAAGGAACTGTCGGAATGGCGGTATGTTAAAAAAAAACAAAAAACATACCGCCATTCCGACCATAGGAGGAAAAAAGTGTCGGAATGGTGGGACGTTTGATAAAAAATTAAGTGTCGCCATTCCGACAATTGGAGACCCATGTCGGAATGGCGAGATGTCGGAATGGCAGCATGTAACCATGATGAAGGAGAGACCATTTTAGCAGCACAGCCATTTCGCAGCACAGGGACTGCAATCCAAGTTACAGGATCTCCCACGTGGTATCACCTGTCACATTGTGTCAAGGCATCAAAAGAAGAAAAAATCACCAAACTCAAGGACAAAAAGACAAAGACTCCGGTGAACGAAGACAGAGGACTGACAAACCAGAAATAAAAAAGGATTCTCGATATCAAGATCCAGAAGAAGAGGCTAACAATGCCACGAACACTTACGATGCTGGGAATGATGCCAGCAATGAACAGAGAAGAAGATTCAGTGTCATCAATCTGCATTACGTGCCTCTAATGAGGGGGTGAATATAGAATCCTCAACGATTACAACGTCTCTGGGAACTGTGACAACAACAAGGTTTAAACCATTTTGATATATATTGTAACCTATTGTCTAAGGAATAGTGCTGAAAATGAGGTAAATCTAATCCACCACTGTCCTTGGTCTTCTGTAGGGTTTTTAAACTAATACGTGGTGGTTTGTTTTTCCACAGAAATTTGGAGATGCATGAATCTAGTGACTTAAACCAAGTAGCAGATGGTTTTATGGGGATCATTGAGAACAAATAGTTAACTTTTGGTAGTATCATCATTTTAATGGATGTAACTCTCCCCATAAGTGATATAGGTAAGGACTTCCAACGAGAGATCGTCCTCTACTGTCTTTAATAATTGCACATAATTTAGCTTTGTTAGCTCTGAGATCCTGGAGGAAATGTTTATGCCTGAATATCTAATATTTCCTGACTGTAAAGTGATCGCAGGTATATTATGGACCCTACAGTTAATGGGCAGAACTGTGGTCTTAGACCAGTTGATAGAGTAGTCAGAAAGTGCTGAGAATTTATTTATGAGTGTGATCGTGTGACTGAGAGACGTCTGTGAGTTCTGAAGGAAAAGTAATACATCATCAGCATAAAGACTTATTTTATGCTCAATATTTTGGGATTAATTACTCACAAACGGGTAAGAAAAGGTAGTATTGCCAGACCATACATGATCAAAACAGGGAGCGGAGGTGGTTCAGCTGCAAGGTGTGAATGTCTGACTATAGTTTGTAAAAAGCGGGTAAGATAAGGTGCGAATGCCCGACAATGTATGATCAAAAGAGGGAGCGGAGGGTTTTGGCTACAAGAAGGTTTGAATGTCCGACCATAGTTTGTAAAAAGCGGGTAAGAAAAGGTTACCATACATCATCAAAAGCAGGAGTGGATGTGTTCGGCTACAAGAAGATTTGAATGTCCATCAATAATTGCTTTAAAACATGAAAGAAAATTTTCGAATATCAAACCGCACATGATCATAAGCGGGAGAGGAGTTGTTCAGCTGCAAGAAGGTGTGAATGTCCACCCATAATTACTGAAAAATGGGTAAGAAAAGGTGAAAATGCCCAACCATACATCATCAAAAGCAGGAGTGGATGTGTTCGGCTACAAGAAAGTTTGAATGTCCGACCATAGTTTGTAAAAAGCGGGTAAGAAAAGGTTCGAATGCCCGAACATAGACCATCAAAAGAGGGAGCGGAGGTGTTCCGCTGTAAGAAGGTGTAAATGTCCGACCATAGTTGGTAAAAAGCGGGTAAGAAAAGGTTAAAATACCCGACTGTACACAATCAATAGCGGGAGCGGAGTTGTTTGGCTACAAGAAGGTGTGAAAGTCCGACCACGGTTTGTAAAAAGCTGGTAAGAAAAGGTTCGAATGCCCGAATATATACCATCAAAAGTGGAAGTGGATGTGTTCGGCTGCAAGAAGGTGTGAACGTCCGACCAAAGTTTGTAAAAAGCAGTTAAGAAAAGGTTCGAATATCCAACCAAACATAATCAAAAGCGGGAGCAGAGCTGTTCGACTGCAAGTAGGTGTGAATGTCAGATCATAATTTGCAAAAAGCTGATGAGAAAGGGTGAGAATGTCCGGCTATACACCATCAAATGTGGGAGCGGAAGTGTTCGGCTGTGAGTAGGTGTGAATGTCCAACCATAATTGCTGAAAAATGTGTTAGAAGAGACTAGAATGCCGGACAAGACATCATCAAATGCGGGAGCGGAGTTGTTCGGCTGTGAGTAGGTGTGAATCTCCGAGCATAGTTTGTAAAAAGGGGGTAAGAATAGGTTCGAATGCCCGAACATACACTATCAAAACAGGGAGCTGAGGTGGCTCAGCTGCGAGGTGTGAATGTCTGACTATAGTTTGTAAATAAGGTGCGAATGCCCAACAATGTATAATCAAAAGAGGGAGCGGAGGTTTTCGGCTACAAGAAGGTTTGAATGTCCGACCATAGTTTGTAAAAAGCGGGTAAGAAAAGGTTACCATACATCATCAAAAGCAGGAGTGGATGTGTTCGGCTACAAGAAGATTTGAATGTCCATCAATAATTGCTTTAAAACATGAAAGAAAATTTTCGAATATCAAACCGCACATGATCATAAGCGGGAGAGGAGTTGTTCAGCTGCAAGGTGTGAATGTCCACCCATAATTACTGAAAAATGGGTAAGAAAAGGTGAAAATGCCCAACCATACATCATCAAAAGCAGGAGTGGATGTGTTCGGCTACAAGAAAGTTTGAATGTCCGACCATAGTTTGTAAAAAGCGGGTAAGAAAAGGTTCGAATGCCCGAACATAGACCATCAAAAGAGGGAGCGGAGGTGTTCCGCTGTAAGAAGGTGTAAATGTCCGACCATAGTTGGTAAAAAGCGGGTAAGAAAAGGTTAAAATACCCGACTGTACACAATCAATAGCGGGAGCGGAGTTGTTTGGCTACAAGAAGGTGTGAAAGTCCGACCACGGTTTGTAAAAAGCGGGTAAGAAAAGGTTCGAATGCCCGAATATATACCATCAAAAGTGGAAGTGGATGTGTTCGGCTGCAAGAAGGTGTGAACGTCCGACCAAAGTTTGTAAAAAGCAGTTAAGAAAAGGTTCGAATATCCAACCAAACATAATCAAAAGCGGGAGCAGAGCTGTTCGACTGCAAGTAGGTGTGAATGTCAGATCATAATTTGCAAAAAGCTGATGAGAAAGGGTGAGAATGTCCGGCTATACACCATCAAATGTGGGAGCGGAAGTGTTCGGCTGTGAGTAGGTGTGAATGTCCAACCATAATTGCTGAAAAATGTGTTAGAAGAGACTAGAATGCCGGACAAGACATCATCAAATGCGGGAGCGGAGTTGTTCGGCTGTGAGTAGGTGTGAATCTCCGAGCATAGTTTGTAAAAAGGGGGTAAGAATAGGTTCGAATGCCCGAACATACACTATCAAAACAGGGAGCTGAGGTGGCTCAGCTGCGAGGTGTGAATGTCTGACTATAGTTTGTAAATAAGGTGCGAATGCCCAACAATGTATAATCAAAAGAGGGAGCGGAGGTTTTCGGCTACAAGAAGGTTTGAATGTCCGACCATAGTTTGTAAAAAGCGGGTAAGAAAAGGTTACCATACATCATCAAAAGCAGGAGTGGATGTGTTCGGCTACAAGAAGATTTGAATGTCCATCAATAATTGCTTTAAAACATGAAAGAAAATTTTCGAATATCAAACCGCACATGATCATAAGCGGGAGAGGAGTTGTTCAGCTGCAAGGTGTGAATGTCCACCCATAATTACTGAAAAATGGGTAAGAAAAGGTGAAAATGCCCAACCATACATCATCAAAAGCAGGAGTGGATGTGTTCGGCTACAAGAAAGTTTGAATGTCCGACCATAGTTTGTAAAAAGCGGGTAAGAAAAGGTTCGAATGCCCGAACATAGACCATCAAAAGAGGGAGCGGAGGTGTTCCGCTGTAAGAAGGTGTAAATGTCCGACCATAGTTGGTAAAAAGCGGGTAAGAAAAGGTTAAAATACCCGACTGTACACAATCAATAGCGGGAGCGGAGTTGTTTGGCTACTAGAAGGTGTGAAAGTCCGACCACGGTTTGTAAAAAGCGGGTAAGAAAAGGTTCGAATGCCCGAATATATACCATCAAAAGTGGAAGTGGATGTGTTCGGCTGCAAGAAGGTTTGAACGTCCGACCAAAGTTTGTAAAAAGCAGTTAAGAAAAGGTTCGAATATTCAACCAAACATAATCAAAAGCGGGAGCAGAGCTGTTCGACTGCAAGTAGGTGTGAATGTCAGATCATAATTTGCAAAAAGCTGATGAGAAAGGGTGAGAATGTCCGGCTATACACCATCAAATGTGGGAGCGGAAGTGTTCGGCTGTGAGTAGGTGTGAATGTCCAACCATAATTGCTGAAAAATGTGTTAGAAGAGACTAGAATGCCGGACAAGACATCATCAAATGCGGGAGCGGAGTTGTTCGGCTGTGAGTAGGTGTGAATCTCCGAGCATAGTTTGTAAAAAGGGGGTAAGAATAGGTTCGAATGCCCGAACATACACTATCAAAACAGGGAGCTGAGGTGGCTCAGCTGCAAGGTGTGAATGTCTGACTATAGTTTGTAAATAAGGTGCGAATGCCCAACAATGTATAATCAAAAGAGGGAGCGGAGGTTTTCGGCTACAAGAGGGTTTGAATGTCTGACCATAGTTTGTAAAAAGCGGGTAAGAAAAGGTTACCATACATCATCAAAAGCAGGAGTGGATGTGTTCGGCTACAAGAAGATTTGAATGTCCATCAATAATTGCTTTAAAACATGAAAGAAAATTTTCGAATATCAAACCGCACATGATCATAAGCGGGAGAGGAGTTGTTCAGCTGCAAGAAGGTGTGAATGTCCACCCATAATTACTGAAAAATGGGTAAGAAAAGGTGAAAATGCCCAACCATACATCATCAAAAGCAGGAGTGGATGTGTTCGGCTACAAGAAAGTTTGAATGTCCGACCATAGTTTGTAAAAAGCGGGTAAGAAAAGGTTCAAATGCCTGACTATACACCATCAAAAGCGGGAGCGGAGGTGTTCGGCTACAAGAAGGTGTGAAAGTTCAACCATGGTTTGTAAAAAGCTGCTTAGAAAAGGTTCGAATGCCCGAATATATACCATCAAAAGCGGAAGCGGAGGTGTTCGGCTGCAAGAAGGTGTGAACGTATGACCAAAGTTTGCAAAAAGCAGTTAAGAAAAGGTTCGAATGCCCGAATATATACCATCAAAAGCGGGAGCAGAGCTGTTCGACTGCAAGTAGGTGTGAATGTCCAGCCATAATTACTCACAAACGGGTAAGAAAAGGTAGTATTGCCAGACCATACATGATCAAAACAGGGAGCTGAGGTGGTTCAGCTGCAAGGTGTGAATGTCTGACTATAGTTTGTAAAAAGCGGGTAAGACAAGGTGCGAATGCCCGACAATGTATGATCAAAAGAGGGAGTGGAGGTCTTCGGCTGCAAGGTCTGAATGTCTAACCATAATTTCTAAAAACCGGGTAAGAAAAGGCTCGAAAGCCCGACTATACACAATCAAAAGCGGGAGCGGGAGGTTTTCAGCTGCAAATCCTTCACTCAAACCAAGTGAAAACTGCTTTGTCCTTCATATTTATCAATTTCTAGATCGACTTCAACAAAGAACAACATTGTACTTTGCAGTAAAGAAAGAGCAAATCAAAAGTTTTAGGAATCCGAGAATAAGCTTATTTTCATGAGTTCTGCACGATTATTGATTTTACTATAAATGAATGCCTTCACTCAAACTATGTTAAAACTGCTTTGTCCTTCATATTTATCAATGTCTAGATTGACTTCAACAAAGAACAACACTGGATTTTGCAGTAGAAGAAAGAGCAACACTGAAGGATCAGTAATCCGAGAATAAGCTTATTTTCATACGTTCTGCATGATTTTGGATTTTATGTATAAAATGAATTCCTTCACTCAAACCAAGTGAAAACTGCTTTGTCCTTCATATTTATCAATGTCTAGATCGACTTCAACAAAGAACAACATTGTATTTTGCAGTAGAAGAAAGAGCAACACTTGAAGGAACAGAAATCCGAGAATAAGCTTATTTTCATACGTTCTGCATGATTTGGGATTTTATGTATAAAATGAATTCCTTTACTCAAACTATGTTAAAACTGCTTTGTCCTTCATATTTATCAATGTCTAGATTGACTTCAACAAAGAACAACACTGGATTTTGCAGTAGAAGAAATAGCAACACTGAAGGATCAGGAATCCGAAAACACGCTTATTTTCATACGTTCTGCTTGATTTGAGATTTTGCTATAAAATTAATTCCTTCACTCAAACAAAGTGGAAACTGCTTTGTCCTTCATAGTTATCCATGTCTAAAATGTATCAAGCATAAAGTTCCTCATATTACCCTGAATGAGAAAGAAGCATCCCTTTGATTGAGCAATACGTTCCTTTTGCGGAGTTATGCATGATTTCGGATTTTGCCATAAAATTCATTCCTTCACACCTTTTTTTTTCACCGCATTTTATAGATTATGGTTGGAAATTTCAACCACTCTAATCCGAAGACCTCTCCTCCCGCTTTTGTTAATATATTTGAACTTTAGTTGGACATTCACCCCTTTTTGCAGCTAAACCACCTCCGCTCCCTGTTTTGATCATGTATGGTCTGGCAATACTACATTTTCTTACCCGTTTGTGAGTAATTATGGCTGGATATTCACACCTACTTGCAGCTGAACACAATCTCTCTCGCTTTTAATTATATTCGGGCATTCGAACCTTTTCTTACCAGCTTTTTACAAACCATGGTTGGACTTTCACATCTTCTTGTAGCCGAACAACTCCGCTCCCCCTATTGATTGTGTAGAGTCGGGTATTTTAACCTTTTCTTACCCACTTTTTACCAACTATGGTCGGACATTCACACCTTCTTACAGCGGAACACCTCCGCTCCCTCTTTTGATGGTGTATGTTTGGGCATTCGAACCTTTTTTTACCCGCTTTTTACAAACTATGCTCGGACATTCAAACCTTCTTGTAGCCGAACACATCCACTCCTTCTTTTGATGATGTATGCTTGGGCATTCAAACCTACTTTTTGCCCGCTTTTCATTAATTTTGGGTGGACATTCACACCTTGTCACAGCCAAACACCTCCTCTCCCTGTTTTGATCATGTATGGTTGGACATTCGCACCTTGTCTCACCCGCTTTTTGCAAACTATGGTCGGCTGTTCACAGCTTCCTCTCCACCATACTTGTATGGTGGGATGTTCACACCCAGTTGCATCCGAAGACCTCCGCCCCCACTTTTGTTGATATTTAGTTGGTCATTCGCAGCTTACCCGCTTTTGGCAAACTATGGCCTTCTTGCAGCCAAACACCTCTGATCTCGCTTTTGATAATGTAAGGTTGGGCATTCAGACCTTGCTTCACCTGCTTTTCACCAAATATAGTCGGACATTCACACCTTCTTGCAGCCGAACACTTCCGCTCCACCTTTTAGTGTTCTATCACACCTTTTTTTCACCGAATTTTATAGATTATGGTTGGAAATTCTCAACCACTCTCATCCGAAGACCTCTCCTCCCGCTTTTGTTAATATATTTGAACTTTAGTGAGACATTCACACCTTCTTGCAGCTGAACCACCTCCGCTCCCTGTTTTGATCATGTATGGTCTGGCAATACTACCTTTTCTTACCCGTTTGTGAGTAATTATGGCTGGACATTCACACCTACTTGCAGCCGAACACCACCTCTCTCGCTTTTGATGATGTATGGACCGGCATTCTTACCTTTTCTAAAACATTTTTCAGAAATTACGGTCGGAGATTCACACCTACTCACAGCCGAACAACTCCGCTCCCGCATTTGATGGTGTGCAGTCGGACATTCTCACCCTTTCTCATCAGCTTTTTGCAAATTATGATCTGACATTCACACCTACTTGCAGTCGAAAAGCTATGCTCCCGCTTTTGATTATGTTTGGTTGGATATTCAAACCTTTTCTTAACTGCTTTTTACAAATTTTTGTTGGACGTTCACACCTTCTTGTAGCCGAACACATCCACTCCTGCTTTTGATGATGTATGGTTGGGCATTCGCACCTTTTTTTTACCCATTTGTCAGGAATAATGGGTGGACATTCACACCTTCTTGCAGCTGAACACCTCCTCTCCCACTTATGATCATGTGCGGTTTGATTTTAGAAAATTTTCTTTCATGTTTTCTAGCAATTATTGATGGACATTTAGACCTTCTTGCAGCTGAACACCTCCGCTCCTGCCTTTGATCATACCTTGTCAGGCATTCGCACCATGTCTTACCCGCTTTTTACAAACTTTAGTCAAACATTTACACCTTTTTGCAGCCGAACACCACCTCTCCCGCTTTTGATGATGTATGGTCCGGCATTCTTTCCTTTTCTAACACATTTTTCAGCAATTATGGTCGGACATTCACACCTACTCAGAGCCGAACACCTCCGCTCCCGCATTTGATGGTGTATAGTCGGGCATTCTCACCCTTTCTCATCAGCTTTTTGCAAATTATGATCTGACATTCACACCTGCTTTTGATAATGTATGGTTGGGCATTCGCACCTTTTTTTACCCATTTTTCAGGAATTATGGGTGGACATTCACACCTTCTTGCAGCTGAACACCTCCTCTCCTTCTTATGATCATGTGCGGATGATATTCGAAAATTTTCTTTCATGTTTTAAAGCAATTATTGATGGACATTCAGACCTTCTTGCAGCTGAACCACTCTGCTCCCGCTTTTGATGGTGTATAGTCGGGCTTTCGAGCCTTTCCTTCCCGGTTTTTACAAATTATGGTTGGACATTCAGACCTTCTTGCAGCCGAACACCTCCGCTCCCTCTTTTGATCATACATTGTCGGGCATTAGCACCTTTTCTTACCCGCTTTTTACAAACCATAGTCGGACTTTCACATCTTTTAGTAGCCGAACAACTCCGCTCCCGCTATTGATTGTGTACAGTCGGGTATTTTAACCTTTTCTTACCCGCTTTTTACCAACTATGGTCGGACATTCGCACCTTCTTACAGCGGAACACCTCCGCTCCCTCTTTTGATGGTGTATGTTCGGGCATTCGAACCTTTTCTTACCTGCTTTTTACAAACTATGGTCAGACATTCAACCCTTCTTGGAGCCGAACACATCCACTCCTGCTTTTGATTATGTATAGTTGGGCATTCGCACCTTTTCTTACCCATTTTTCAGTAATTATGGGTGTACATTCACACCTTCTTGCAGCCAAACACCTCCGCTCCCTCTTTTGATCATACATTTTTGGGCATTCGCACCTTTTCTTACCCGCTTTTTACAAACCATGGTCGGACTTTCACACCTTTTAGTAGCCGAACAACTCCGCACCCGCTATTGATTGTGTACAGTCGGGTATTTTAACCTTTTCTTACCCGCTTTTTACCAACTATGGTCGGACATTCACACCGTCTTACAGCGGAACACCTCCGCTCCCGCTTTTGATGGTGTATTGTCAGGCATTTGAACCTTTTCTTACCTGCTTTTTACAAACTATGGTCGGACATTCAAACCTTCTTGTAGCCAAAAACCTCCGCTCCATCTTTTGATCATACATTGTCGGGCATTCGCACCTTTTCTTACCCGTTTTTTACAAACCATGGTCGGACTTTCAAACCTTCTTGTAGCCCAAAACATCCACTCCTGCTTTTGATGATGTATGTTTGGGCATTCGCACCTTTTCTTACCCATTTTTCAGTAATTATGGGTGGACATTCACACCTTCTTGCAGCTGAACACCTCCTCTCCCGCTTATGATGGTGTATAGTCGGGCTTTCAAGCCTTTCTTACCCGGTATTTACAAATTATAGTTGGACATTCAGACCTTCTTACAGCCGAAAACCTCCACTCCCTCTTTTGATCATACATTGTCGGGCATTAGCACCTTTTCTTACCCGCTTTTTACAAACCATAGTCGGACTTTCACATCTTTTAGTAGCCGAACAACTCCGCTCCCGCTATTGATTGTGTACAGTCGGGTATTTTAACCTTTTCTTACCCGCTTTTTACCAACTATGGTCGGACATTCACACCTTCTTACAGCGGAACACCTCCGCTCCCTCTTTTGATGGTGTATGTTCGGTCAGTCAAACCTTTTCTTACCTGCTTTTTACAAACTATGGTCAGACATTCAACCCTTCTTGGAGCCGAACACATCCACTCCTGCTTTTGATTATGTATAGTTAGGCATTCGCACCTTTTCTTACCCATTTTTCAGTAATTATGGGTGTACATTCACACCTTCTTGCAGCCGACCACCTCCGCTCCCTCTTTTGATCATACATTTTCGGGCATTCGCACCTTTTCTTACCCGCTTTTTACAAACCATGGTCGGACTTCACACCTTTTAGTAGCCGAACAACTCCGCACCCGCTACTGATTGTGTACAGTCGGGTATTTTAACCTTTTCTTACCCGTTTTTTACCAACTATGGTCGGACATTCACACCTTCTTACAGCGGAACACCTCTGCTCCATCCTTTGATGGTGTATGTTCGGGCATTCGAACCTTTTCTTACCCGCTTTTTACAAACTATGCTCGGACATTCAAACCTTCTTGTAGCCGAACACATCCCCTCCTGCTTTTGATGATGTATGGTTGGGCATTCGAACCTACTTGTTGCCCGCTTTTCATTAATTATGGGTGGACATTCACACCTTGTCTCAGCCAAACACCTCCGCTCCCTGTTTTGATCATGTATGGTTTGACATTCGCACCTTTGCTTACCTTCTTTTTATACTGATTGCTCAAGATTAAGTTGTCCTTTCTCAAACTACAAAATTTTTTTAATTGTTGAAACTTGATTTGAAGTGGATAAATAAGGAAGACAAACAGTTTTAAGTCAGGCTGATAGCAATTAATTTTATAGCAAAATCTGTATTTCGTCATTTGTCGAGAGATGCTTATTGCTGAAGAAGTTCTTTCTCATTCTACAAAGTACAACGTTGTTTATCATTGAAACTTGATTAGACATGAATAAATATGAAGGACAAAGCAGTCTTAACATGGTTTGAGTTAAGGAATTCATTTTATAGGAGAATCCGAATTCGTGCATAACTCGTAAAATAGAGCTTATTTTCGGATTCCTAAAGAATGAGTCTGGTTCTTTCTCATAATACAAAGTTTGTTGTTTATTGTTGAAACTTCATCAGACCGTTAGATATAGTCGGACTCACCTCGACGCATGGCTTGGGATCTGGAACCAGTACTCTTGAGAGGGGTTGGACTCTCTTCCACTCTGGAGTTGCCCGTGGTGAGAGGCGCAGAGCAGGTGTGGGCATACTTATTGCCCCCCGGCTGTGTGCCAGTACATTGGGGTTTACCCCAGTGAACGAGAGGGTAGCCTCCCTCCGCCTTGGGTGGGGGGACGAGTCCTGACTGTTGTTTGTGCCTATGCGCCAAACAGCAGTTCAGAGTACCTACCCTTTTTGGAGTCTCTGGGGGAGGCACTGGAGAATGCTCCTACCGGAGACTCCCTCATTCTGCTGGGGGACTTCAATGCTCACGTGGGCAATGACAGTGAGACCTGGAGGGGTGTGATTGGGAGGAACGCCCCCCCCCCATCTGAATCAGAGTGGTGTTATGTTGTTGGACTTCTGTGCCAGTCATAGACTGTCCATAACGAACACCATGTTCAGGCATAAGGGTGTCCATATGTGCACTTGGCACCAGGACACCCTTGGCCGCAGTTCGATGATCGACTTTGTGGTTGTATCATCGGACTTGCGGCCGTATGTCCTGGACACTCGGGTGAAGAGAGGAGCGGAGCTGTCAACTGATCACCACCTGGTGGTGAGGTGGCTCCGCTGGTGGGGGAGGATGCCGATCAGACCTGGCAGGCCCAAACGTATTGTGAGGGTCTGCTGGGAGCGTTTGTCAGAATCCCCCGTCAGAAGGAGCTTTACCTCCCACCTCCGGCAGAGCTTCAACCATATTTGAGGTGGGGGACATTGAATGGGCCATGTTCCGTGACTGCATTGCCGAGGCAGCTGGTCGGAGTTGTGGCCGTAAGGTGGTCGGTGCCTGTCGTGGCGGCAACCCTCGAACCTGCTGGTGGACACCAGTGGTGAGGGAAGCCGTCAAGCTGAAGAAGGAGTCCTATCGGGCCTTTTTGGCCAGTGGGACCCTGGAAGAAGCTGATAGGTACCGACGGGCCAGACGGGCCACGGCTTCGTATGTTGCTGAGGCAAAAACTCGGGCCTGGGAGGAGTTCGGTGAGACCATGGAGAACGATTTCCGGACGGCCTCGAAAAGATTCTGGTCCACCATCCGGCGTCTCAGGGGGGGGAAGCGGCTCACAGTCAACACTGTTTACAGTGCGGACGGGGCTTTGCTGACCTCAACTAGGGATGTTGTGAGTCGGTGGGGGGAGTACTTCGAGGAACTCCTCAATCCTACCAACACGTGCTCGGAAGAGGCAGAGTCGGAGAGCTCGGAGACGGGGCCTCCCATTTCTGGGGCTGAGGTTGCCGAGGTGGTTAAAAAGCTCCTCGGTGGCAAGGCCCCGGGGGTGGATGAGGTCCGTCCTGAGTTTCTCAAGGCTCTGGATGTTGTAGGGCTGTCTTGGCTGACACGCCTCTGCAGTATCGCGTTGACATCGGGGACAGTGCCTCTGGACTGGCAGATTGGGGTGGTGGTCCCCCTCTTTAAAAAGGGGGACCGGAGGGTGTGTTCCAACTATAGGGGTATCACACTCCTCAGCCTCCCTGGTAAGGTCTATTCGGGGGTATTGGAGAGGAGGATCCGTCGGATAATCGAGCCTCGGATTCAGGAGATGCAGTGTGGCTTTCGTCCTGGCCGTGGAACAGTGGACCAGCTCTATACCCTCGGCAGGATCCTGGAGGGTGCATGGGAGTTCGCCCAACCAGTCTACATGTGTTTTGTGGACTTGGAGAAAGCGTTCGACCGTGTCCCTCGTGGAGTCCTGTGGGGGGTGCTCCGGGAATATGGAGTGCCGGACCCCTTGATAGGGGCCGTTCGGTCTCTGTATGACCGGTGCCAGAGTTTGGTCCGCATTGCCGGCAGTAAGTCGGATACGTTTCCGGTGAGAGTTGGACTCCGTCAGGGCTGCCCTTTGTCACCGATTCTGTTCCTAACTTTTATGGACAGAATTTCTAGGCGGAGCCAGGGCGTTGAGGGTGTCCCATTTGGCGACCTCAGAATCGGGTCTCTGCTTTTTGCAGATGATGTGGTTCTGTTAGCGTCGTCAGGCCGTGACCTTCAGCTCTCACTGGAGTGATTCGCAGCCGAGTGTGAAGCGGCTGGGATGAGAATCAGCACCTCCAAATCCGAGACTATGGTTCTCAGCCGGAAAAGGGTGGAATGCTCTCTCCGGGTCGGGAATGAGATCCTTCCCCAAGAGAAGGAGTTCAAGTATCTCGGGGTCTTGTTCACGAGTGACGGACGAATGGAGCGGGAGATTGACGGGCGGATCGGTGCGGCGCCTGCAGTGTTGCAGGCTCTGCACCGACCCGTCGTTGTGAAGAGGGAGCTGAGCCAGAAGGCGAAGCTCTCTACTTACTGGTCAATCTACGTTCCCATCCTCACCTATGGTTACGAGTTGTGGGTAGTGACCAAAAGAACAAGATCGCGAATACAAGCGGCCGAAATGGGTTTCCTCCGCAGGGTGTCTGGGCTCTCCCTTAGAGATAGGGTGAGAAGCTCAGTCATCCGGGAGGGGCTCGGAGTAGAACCGCTGCTCCTCCGCATTGAGAGGAGTCAGATGAGGTGGCTCGGGCATCTGGTTAGGATGCCCCCTGGGCGCCTCCCTGGGGAGGTGTTCCGGGCACGTCCCACTGGGAGGAGACCCCGGGGGAGACCCAGGACACGTTGGAGAGACTATGTCTCTCGGCTGGCCTGGGAACGCCTCGGGGTCCCCCTGGAAGAGCTGGAGGAAGTGGCCGGGGACAGAGACGTCTGGGTTTCTCTGCTCAAGCTGCTGCCCCCGCGACCCGACCCACGGATAAGCGGCAGATGATGGATGGATGGATGGATATATCCTCCACCAACCAGACTTACAACCCCCGACTAGGGTAGCAGAATTTCTAAGCAGCTGTACCCCAAAACTACTATCAAAAATATATAAATTATTGTCTAAGATAGATGACACAATGTCTCTTCCATCCTCAAAATGGGAGGCAGATTTATCCATCAGTTCTGGTCATAGCTTCTAACCACAAATATGTTTGAACACCTTCATAAAGACTCGAAATCCTAATTTACAGCTCATACAATACAAAATCCTTCATAGAACACACTATACAGGACAAAGGATGTTCAGGATGAGTCTAACACACTCAAACATCTGCTCACATTGCACAGATAACACACCTGATGATTATGCACACGCTTTGTGGTTTTCTGCGCCTGTCCAGAAGTTCTGGCTTGAAGTCTGTGAGGACCTATCAACATGGCTAAAGTGTAGCATCCCTGCATGCCCCACACTGTGCATACTGGGTGACTTAGACAACATCAACATGGAAATTAACTCAGCACACATGGTTGTCACAGTGTTATGTATCGCAAAGAAAACTATTCTCATGAACTGGAAAGCGAAGAACAACCTGTGTATTAACCAGTTTAGAAATTTTATTTTAGATTATATTAGCATGGAAACAATGTCTGCCTCCTCAAAACATCAATTGGCTGAATTTCATTCTCTCTGGTCCCCTCTGATTAGTTTTGTCACATAGTGGTGGTGGTGGGTTGCTGGGTGATGGTGGGTCTCAGGCCCGGGCTGCTGCAACTGGTGTGACCGGGTGGTTTGTTTGTTTGTTTTTTGTAGAGGTCCTCCTGGGTGGGATTGGGTTGAGTGGGGTGGGGCGGGATGGGTACCTTCTGGGGGTACAGTAGCTCCCGGAATATGGTCGCTGCAGGCCCCGAGCCTGGTGGACATCAGGCCCTCCTGCCCATTGTTGGCTCCCAGGTAGCGGGGATGCCTATTGCAGCCAGTCCCTGGCTGCCCTCTCTGGGGGAGAGTAGCTCCCCCGGTATATATCCCCATACCCCTCTCCCTTCTGGCTCCTGTACACAGCACACACTCACACATGAAGGGTTTTGGGGGCGTGTGTGTTCGGTGGGGTGTAGTGGATGGGGCCACGTAGGTGGTCCCCTTTGGTTGCACTCTGCAGTTCCCTGCCCCTGTTTTAATTACACCTTAGACATTACTACTTATCAAACACACTCACACACACACATTAGGTCTTGGGGGGTGGTTACACTGAGTGGCATCTGGTGGGCGGGGCTCTTTGGGTATGTAGGCTGCCCAGAGTGCCGCGCTCCCAGTTCTACAAGTTTGGCTGCCCCTCAATTTTAATTGCTCACTATTAGAAAATATTGAAGAGCCAGAAGGGTGAGGGGAGGGGTCTTCTTCGCACACCCCTGCTTCCTGGTGTCTGCTCGGGGCAGGAGGGGCCAGGAGGATTAATTAATTGTTCTGCTGGTTCGGGGTCTGTGGTGGCTGGGGGGTTGCTGGCCTCTTGGTGTGCCCGCTGCACTACACCCCAGCAGAGTCGAGGGAGGTAGGATGTGTGGATGTGTGGATGTATGGGACGTGAAAGTGTGTGTGGTAATGATTGGGCCTGGATCTGGGACTTGCTGTCGCCTGGCCTGCCTGTGTTTCTCCCGATGGGGCATCAGCGTTGCCTCTCCCCACTGCTCGCGACTTCACCCACTTGTGGGCACGTCTTGACTCCCAGGGCACTTGGCCAGGGGCGCTGGGGCAGGCGCTGACCCACTTTGTGGCTGTCTGGGGCGCTTGGCCCTCCTGGGTATTGGGTGGGGCCTCTGCCGGGGGGTTTGGGGGCG
This sequence comes from Leuresthes tenuis, assembly GCF_036924035.1. Taxonomy (NCBI): domain Eukaryota; kingdom Metazoa; phylum Chordata; class Actinopteri; order Atheriniformes; family Atherinopsidae; genus Leuresthes; species Leuresthes tenuis. The sequence goes on from NW_027325358.1 coordinate 30,210,885, forward strand.
CTCGGGCTCCTGGGGCCCAGGTCCAGTGCACGGCCCATGTCTGGGCGGCTGGGGCCTGGCGGGGTCGGTGGGCTGTTGCCCCTGGTTCCCGGAGTGCCTCTGCCCTATGCTTATGGGGGCTCTTTCCGGGGGCTTCCTCTGCAGTCTTCTGGGTGGATGCGTGGTTGCCCCTGCGGTGGGCTGCCTGGGTTCTGTGCTCTGTGGGGGCTGCTGGTGGCCTGGGTCTTGTGGCCCTCTCTGCCTGCTTCTGATTGCTTGGGGGGGGGCTGTGGATTGTGGCCCTGTACGCTTATACACTCATAACTAAGCACGGTTATCATGTAGGTCCTGTGCCATGGGTGTTGCATGTTCTCACACACACACACACACATTCATTAGTCCAGTAGCATGGTCACTAAGCAGTTGATGTATTATCATGTCGTCTCAGGTCATCTATATCCACAGCTGTGTTGTATGCGATTGCCGCTTCTTGTGCTTGTTTTTGTTTGTTTGTGTGTTTGTTTTTTCTCTGCTTGTCTGCTTTCAGGTGCTCCTGGTGGCGCTAAGGCTGGATTCCCCTCATAGGCCATGGATTGTTGTCTGTTTTGTTTTTTACAGGTGTAGCAGCTGGTTGTCTGGTTTTTGTTTCTATTTTTTTTCTGTTTCCTCTTCTTTCCTCTTCTTCTTTCCTTGTCCCCCGGTCCGGTTCAGTTCAGTTCATGTCATATATTGTAAACAGAAATAAATAAATTGGCATCAAGGGGAGCTTTACATTTATAAAACTTCCCTTGGCAAAACAAATCTGTTTGGCATCAAAGGTATTCAGACTACAATTCTTCTGACATAATGCTGAACAGGACAAGGGGAAAAAAAAGTAAAGAAGACAGTTCTGCCGAAAGCCAGGGATAGACCTGTTCTAAGTTCTATACTTTTTAAAAGGGGCGTGTTTATCAACTATGGAATTAGAAGATTTACAAAAATGGTCAAGTGCTAGATCTTCATCTGGGATTTTAACAGTGTCATATAACTATTCAACAGATCAGTTAAAAAAAAGCCTGCTCATGGAGATGTTTCAGGATCTGGATACCAAGCGTGGACCTAATGTTTTCATTTTTGCAATTCTGATACAGGCTATTGAGCAGTGATAATTAACACCAAGTTCAGATACTGCGGATTTTCTACCTTTGATTTGCTAAGATTGAGCCAATCAGGGACAACCTTGAAGGATCTCTTTGGTTTTGTAGGATCTGTAATTACCTGAGAAAGGTTGATATTGGTACACACCTTTTTTAAATGATCAGAGGCAGAGTTCAACTTGTTTAAATTAAAATTGCCACACAGAGATTGGGTTTAGGCCACATGCACACAGAATGACATCAACAAATATAAGAAATATTAAACATTTACACATAGATTTTTGAATATATGTAGAGGAATGATACTTTGAAATGTGCTCATTGCGGAGTTATGATCAGTTGAGTAATGAAGGTTGAACTATTCTGGGAAAGAGGTTCTATTCCCAGCATCATGATGGACACTCCTGATATAGAAGGTTTCAGGAATATTTACCTGGGTGTACGTTTAAACAGAGATGAGAAAATTGCGATAAATAATTGTTTGTTTGTTTGTTAGTATGTATATGAATGTTATGTGTATAAACTGTGTTGAGTTATAGTTACTCAGTAGTGTCTCAGTGAAACAACCAACGGGGGAAGCCTTGCGGTGACAACAAAAGCAGTGTTTTACTGATCAGTCAAGTTGCTCCAGTGTACTCCATACAAACTGGTTGGCTACTGAAGGGATAGAAAATGGGGAATACTTGTTTTAAAGCAAACAAGGAATTAGATGGGAAAAATACATGTTTTAACGGGACCCAGACAATATTAAATACTCAGACAGATGGGAGAAGAAGTGTAGTTTTGTAGGAAATCACAAAATTATTACATAGAATTAGTGAAATCAATTGAAGAATGCCTTTCTGAAGAGCTGTTTACCACAGATGAGCAGCTTTGCGACCAAGCACATTGTAGATCGCTTTACTGCCAAAATGATCTAATTTAATGGATTGGTTTAGACATGCATAACAGCATTTTAAGAACAAAGAGAGAAACAAAAAGGGACAACGCTTCATGGTGGAAGGTGATGTATAAATAACTGTGTATATGATGAAGGGGGTGGCAACACCCATTCCGAAATCCCGCCATTCCGACATCCCGCTATTCCGACATCCCACCATTCCGACATACCACCATTCCGACATACCACCATTCCGACATGCAAACGTCCCACCATTCCGACATCCCACCATTGCGACATCCCACTATTCTGACGTTCAAATGTCCCACCATTCCGACAAGGCTTTCCGTATAAGGAAATGTGTGTTACTCAACAGGTGAGTCCCTTCTTTCTGTTCATGCAATTTATATGTTTAACACATGTTTATAGACAAGCGTTATTAAAAACACAATGTCTCGGCAACTGGAGGAGGAGAAGCAGTCCGCGGTGGTTTTCAATCACACACTCCAATGCCACTTGTTTCAACTTCCGAAAATTTAATCCAGGAAAAAAAGGCTTACAAACATGGACCAAAACGGCTCCATAACACGCACAAGAATCCAAAAGAAACGAAAGTTAACTAAAAGAAAGCAAATAAACAGTATGAAGTGGTCAAAATTGGTTTTACGCATGCCTATGTGCGTCTGGCACATGCGTCTTCGGGCTCTCCCACGTTGGTTTGTGGATGAAAGCTATATGTTCAGCTGTAATGTCATGTAAAAACAATCTCTACATGACATTTACTCCCAGGTGTGACCAGTTTAGGTCCTTAAGATATCAACAGGCTGTATAAAGCTACAACCGTTGCGGCTGTGTGTTTGTGCCAAATGCGCAAAACCCATCCGCGCTTCCCAAAATTGGAGTGAGTACTCATAAATCACGTGAATAACATGAATAAACGTTTTTACTGCATTTTGTTGTGTTTTATACGTTCTATGCTGTCATTTCTCTCTTCTCCTATTGGCAAGGCAAGGCAGAGTGCTCGCAACTGTGTCCTGTGCAGTAGCCGTGATATCTGTAATTGCAATTATTACTTTTGCATATGATGACAGCGTGCAAAAGACGCATGGGCTCTGTGGAGAGCTCCGCTCCAGCTGGCTGCTGTGACAGCTCACTGACACTGTATTTCTGCTTAATCAGTTTCAGTCTCGCCAGAGTTACATTAATATCTGTATTTTTATATTTGAAATTCAGGGGATTTTGATAATAGATTATTAAAGTTTGTTTGCGAGGCTGTGGCCTCTGCATGTGCAAAGCTTGTGCGCCAAACTTTAGGGCGTATTTGCGCCGGCATATTATTAGTGCAAAATGTTTTGGGTAAAAAATAGGCTATTAAAAGGAACTGTCGGAATGGCGGTATGTTAAAAAAAAAAAAAAAACATACCGCCATTCCGACCATAGGAGGAAAAAAGTGTCGGAATGGTGGGACGTTTGATAAAAAATTAAGTGTCGCCATTCCGACAATTGGAGACCCATGTCGGAATGGCGAGATGTCGGAATGGCAGCATGTAACCATGATGAAGGAGAGACCATTTGAGCAGCACAGCCATTTCGCAGCACAGGGACAGCAATCCAAGTTACAGGATCTCCCACGTGGTATCACCTGTCACATTGTGTCAAGGTATCAAAAGAAGAAAAAATCACCAAACTCAAGGACAAAAAGACAAAGACTCCGGTGAACGAAGACAGAGGACTGACAAACCAGAAATACAAAAGGATTCTCGATATCAAGATCCAGAAGAAGAGGCTAACAATGCCACGAACACTTACGATGCTGGGAATGATGCCAGCAATGAACAGAGAAGAAGATTCAGTGTCATCAATCTGCATTACGTGCCTCTAATGAGGGGGTGAATATAGAATCCTCAACGATTACAACGTCTCTGGGAACTGTGACAACAACAAGGTTTAAACCATTTTGATATATATTGTAACCTATTGTCTAAGGAATAGTGCTGAAAATGAGGTAAATCTAATCCACCACTGTCCTTGGTCTTCTGTAGGGTTTTTAAACTAATACGTGGTGGTTTGTTTTTCCACAGAAATTTGGAGATGCATGAATCTAGTGACTTAAACCAAGTAGCAGATGGTTTTATGGGGATCATTGAGAACAAATAGTTAACTTTTGGTAGTATCATAATTTTAATGGATGTAACTCTCCCCATAAGTGATATAGGTAAGGACTTCCAACGAGAGATCGTCCTCTACTGTCTTTAATAATTGCACATAATTTAGCTTTGTTAGCTCTGAGAGCCTGGAGGAAATGTTTATGCCTAAATATCTAATATTTCCTGACTGTAAAGTGATCGCAGGTATATTATGGACCCTACAGTTAATGGGCAGAACTGTGGTCTTAGACCAGTTGATAGAGTAGTCAGAAAGTGCTGAGAATTTATTTATGAGTGTGATCGTGTGACTGAGAGACGTCTGTGAGTTCTGAAGGAAAAGTAATACATCATCAGCATAAAGACTTATTTTATGCTCAATATTTTGGGATTAATTACTCACAAACGGGTAAGAAAAGGTAGTATTGCCAGACCATACATGATCAAAACAGGGAGCGGAGGTGGTTCAGCTGCAAGGTGTGAATGTCTGACTATAGTTTGTAAAAAGCGGGTAAGATAAGGTGCGAATGCCCGACAATGTAAGATCAAAAGAGGGAGCGGAGGTTTTTGGCTACAAGAAGGTTTGAATGTCCGACCATAGTTTGTAAAAAGCGGGTAAGAAAAGGTTACCATACATCATCAAAAGCAGGAGTGGATGTGTTCGGCTACAAGAAGATTTGAATGTCCATCAATAATTGCTTTAAAACATGAAAGAAAATTTTCGAATATCAAACCGCACATGATCATAAGCGGGAGAGGAGTTGTTCAGCTGCAAGAAGGTGTGAATGTCCACCCATAATTACTGAAAAATGGGTAAGAAAAGGTGAAAATGCCCAACCATACATCATCAAAAGCAGGAGTGGATGTGTTCGGCTACAAGAAGGTTTGAATGTCCGACCATAGTTTGTAAAAAGCGGGTAAGAAAAGGTTAAAATACCCGACTGTACACAACCAATAGCGGGAGCGGAGTTGTTTGGCTACAAGAAGGTGTGAAAGTCTGACCACGGTTTGTAAAAAGCGGGTAAGAAAAGGTTCGAATGCCCGAATATATACCATCAAAAGTGGAAGTGGATGTGTTCGGCTGCAAGAAGGTGTGAACGTCCGACCAAAGTTTGTAAAAAGCAGTTAAGAAAAGGTTCGAATATCCAACCAAACATAATCAAAAGCGGGAGCAGAGCTGTTCGACTGCAAGTAGGTGTGAATGTCAGATCATAATTTGCAAAAAGCTGATGAGAAAGGGTGAGAATGCCCGGCTATACACCATCAAATGCGGGAGCGGAAGTGTTCGGCTGTGAGTAGGTGTGAATCTCCGAGCATAGTTTGTAAAAAGGGGGTAAGAATAGGTTCGAATGCCCGAACATACACTATCAAAACAGGGAGCTGAGGTGGCTCAGCTGCAAGGTGTGAATGTCTGACTATAGTTTGTAAATAAGGTGCGAATGCCCAACAATGTATAATCAAAAGAGGGAGCGGAGGTTTTCGGCTACAAGGTTTGAATGTCCGACCATAGTTTGTAAAAAGCGGGTAAGAAAAGGTTCAAATGCCTGACTATACACCATCAAAAGCGGGAGCAGAGGTGTTCCGCTGTAAGACGGTGTGAATGTCCGACCATATTTGGTAAAAAGCGGGTAAGAAAAGGTTAAAATACCCGACTGTACACAATCAATAGCGGGAGAGGAGGTGTTCAGCTGCAAGAAGGTGTGAATGTCCACCCATAATTACTGAAAAATGGGTAAGAAAAGGTGCGAATGCCAAACCATACATTATCAAAAGCAGGTGTGAATGTCAGATCATAATTTGCAAAAAGCTGATGAGAAAGGGTAAGAATGCCGGTCCATACATCATCAAAAGCGGGAGAGGTGGTGTTCGGCTGCAAGTAGGTGTGAATGTCCAGCCATAATTACTAACAAACGGGTAAGAAAAGGTAGTATTGCCAGACCATACATGATCAAAACAGGGAGCGGAGGTGGTTCAGCTGCAAGAAGGTGTGAATGTCCGACTAAAGTTCAAATATATTAACAAAAGCGGGAGGAGAGGTCTTTGGATGAGAGTGGTTGAGAATTTCCAACCATAATCTATAAAATGCGGTGAAAAAAAAGGTGTGATAGAACACTAAAAGGTGGAGCGGAAGTGTTCGGCTGCAAGAAGGTGTGAATGTCCGACTATATTTGGTGAAAAGCAGGTGAAGCAAGGTCTGAATGCCCAACCTTACATCATCAAAAGCGAGATCAGAGGTGTTTGGCTGCATGAAGGCCATAGTTTGCCAAAAGCGGGTAAGCTGCGAATGACCGACTAAATATCAACAAAAGGTCTTCGGATGAAACTGGGTGTGAATATCCCACCACACAAGTATGGTGGAGAGGAAGCTGTGAACAGCCGACCATAGTTGGCAAAAAGAGGGTGAGAAAAGGTGCGAATGTCCAACCATACATGATCAAAACAGGGAGCGGAGGTGTTTGGCTGTGACAAGGTGTGAATGTCCACCCAAAATTAATGAAAAGTGGGCAACAAGTAGGTTTGAATGCCCAACCATACATCATCAAAAGCAGGAGTGGATGTGTTCGGCTACAAGAAGGTTTGAATGTCCGACCATAGTTTGTAAAAAGCGGGTAAGAAAAGGTTCGAATGCCCAAACATACACCATCAAAAGAGGGAGCGGAGGTGTTCCGCTGTAAGAAGGTGTGAATGTCCGACCATAGTTGGTAAAAAACGGGTAAGAAAAGGTTAAAATACCCGACTGTACACAATCAATAGCGGGAGTGGATGTGTTTGGCTACAAGAATGTGTGACAGTCCGACCATGGTTTGTAAAAAACGGGTAAGAAAAGGTGCGAATGCCCGACAATGTATGATCAAAAGAGGGAGCGGAGGTTTCGGCTACAAGAAGGTTTGAATGTCCGACCATAGTTTGTAAAAAGCGGGTAAGAAAAGGTTCAAATGCCTGACTATACACCATCAAAAGCGGGAGCGGAGGTGTTCGGCTACAAGAAGGTGTGAAAGTTCAACCATGGTTTGTAAAAAGCTGCTAAGAAAAGGTTCGAATGCCCGAATATATACCATCAAAAGCGGAAGCGGAGGTGTTCGGCTGCAAGAAGGTGTGAACGTCCGACCAAAGTTTGCAAAAAGCAGTTAAGAAAAGGTTCCAATGCCCGAATATATACCATCAAAAGCGGGAGCAGAGCTGTTCGACTGCAAGTAGGTGTGAATGTCCAGCCATAATTACTCACAAACGGGTAAGAAAAGGTAGTATTGCCAGACCATACATGATCAAAACAGGGAGCTGAGGTGGTTCAGCTGCAAGGTGTGAATGTCTGACTATAGTTTGTAAAAAGCGGGTAAGACAAGGTGCGAATGCCCGACTATACACAATCAAAAGCGGGAGCGGGAGGTTTTCAGCTGCAAATCCTTCACTCAAACCAAGTGAAAACTGCTTTGTCCTTCATATTTATCAATGTCTAGATCGACTTCAACAAAGAACAACATTGTACTTTGCAGTAAAGAAAGAGCAAATCAAAAGTTTTAGGAATCCGAGCATAAGCTTATTTTCATGAGTTCTGCACGATTATTGATTTTACTATAAATGAATGCTTTCACTCAAACTATGTTAAAACTGCTTTGTCCTTCATATTTATCAATGTCTAGATCGACTTCAACAAAGAACAACACTGGATTTTGCAGTAGAAGAAAGAGCAACACTGAAGGATCAGTAATCCGAGAATAAGCTTATTTTCATACGTTCTGTATGATTTGGGATTTTATGTATAAAATGAATTCCTTCACTCAAACCAAGTTAAAACTGCTTTGTCCTTCATATTTATCAATGTCTAGATCGACTTCAACAAAGAACAACATTGTATTTTGCAGTAGAAGAAAAAGCAACACTGAAGGATCAGGAATCCGAGAATAAGCTTCTTTTCATACGTTCTGCATGATTTGGGATTTTATGTATAAAATGAATTCCTTTACTCAAACCAAGTGAAAACTGCTTTGTCCTTCATATTTATCAATGTCTAGATTTACTTCAACAAAGAACAACGTATTTTGCAGTAGTAGAAAGAGCAACACTTGAAGGAACAGAAATCCGGGAATAAGCTTATTTTCATACGTTCTGCATGATTTGGGATTTTATGTATAAAATGAATTCCTTCACTCAAACAAAGTGGAAACTGCTTTGTCCTTCATATTTATCAATGTCTATATCGATTTCAACAAAGAACAAGGCTGTATAGGAAAGGCAGTATAGGAAAGAGCAACCCTGGAGGATCAGGAATCCGAGAATAAGCTTACTTTCATGAGTCCTGCACGATTTCGGATTTTCCTATAAAATGAATTGCTTTGCTCAAACCAAGTTAAAATTGCTTTGTCCTTCATAGTTATCCATGTCTAAAATGTATCAAGCATAAAGTTCCTCATATTACCCTGAATGAGAAAGAAGCATCCCTTTGGTTGAGCAATACGTTCCTTTTGCGGAGTTATGCATGATTTCGGATTTTGCTATAAAATTCATTCCTTCACACCTTTTTTTTTCACCGCATTTTATAGATTATGGTTGGAAATTTCAACCACTCTAATCCGAAGACCTCTCCTCCCGCTTTTGTTAATATATTTGGACTTTAGTTGGACATTCACCCCTTTTTGCAGCTAAACCACCTCCGCTCCCTGTTTTGATCATGTATGGTCTGGCAATACTACATTTTCTTACCCGTTTGTGAGTAATTATGGCTGGATATTCACACCTACTTGCAGCTGAACACAATCTCTCTCGCTTTTAATTATGTTTGGATATTCGAACCTTTTCTTTACTGCTTTTTGCCAACTTTGGTCGGACGTTCACACCTTCTTGCAGCCGAACACCTCCGCTTCCGCTTTTGATGGTATATATTCGGGCATTCGAACCTTTTCTTACCAGCTTTTTACAAACGATGGTTGGACTTTCACACCTTCTTGTAGCCGAACAACTCCGCTCCCGCTATTGATTGTGTACAGTCGGGTATTTGAACCTTTTCTTACCCGCTTTTTACCAACTATGGTCGGACATTCACACCGACTTACAGCGGAACATCTCCGCTCCCGCTTTTGATGGTGTATAGTCAGGCATTTGAACCTTTTCTTACCCGCTTTTTACAAACTATGGTCGGACATTCAAACCTTCTTGTAGCCAAAAACCTCCGCTCCCTCTTTTGATCATACATTGTCGGGCATTCGCATCTTTTCTTATCCGTTTTTTACAAACCATGGTCGGACTTTCACACATTCTTGTAGCCAAACACATCCGCTCCCGCTATTGATTGTGTACAGTCGGGTATTTTAACCTTTTCTTACCCACTTTTTACGAACTATGGTCGGACATTCACACCGTCTTACAGCGGAACATCTCCGCTCCCGCTTTTGATGGTGTATAGTCAGGCATTTGAACCTTTTCTTACCCGCTTTTTACAAACTATGGTCGGAAATTCAAACCTTCTTGTAGCCGAAAACCTCTGCTCCCTCTTTTGATTATACATTGTCGGGCATTCGCACCTTATCTTACCCGCTTTTTACAAACTATAGTCAGACATTCACACCTTGGTGCTTAACCACCTCAGCTCCCTGTTTTGATCATGTATGGTCTGGCAATACTACCTTTTCTTACCCGTTTGTGAGTAATTATGGCAGGACATTCACAGCTACTTGCAGTCTAACAGCTCTGCTCCCGCTTTTGATTATGTTTGGTTGGATATTCGAACCTTTTCTTACCCACTTTTTACCAACTATGGTCGGACAGTCACACCTTCTTACAGCGGAACACCTCCACTCCCTCTTTTGATGGTGTATGTTTGGGCATTCGAACCTTTTCTTACCCGCTTTTTACAAACTATGCTCGGACATTGAAACCTTCTTGTAGCCGAACACATCCACTCCTTCTTTTGATGATGTATGCTTGGGCATTCAAACCTACTTGTTGCCCGCTTTTCATTAATTTTGGGTGGACATTCACACCTTGTCACAGCCAAACACCTCCGCTCCCTGTTTTGATCATGTATGGTTGGACATTCGCACCTTGTCTCACCCGCTTTTTGCAAACTATGGTCGGCTGTTCACAGCTTCCTCTCCACCATACTTGTATGGTGGGATATTCACACCCACTTGCATCCGAAGACCTTTTGTTGATATTTAGTCGGTCATTCGCAGCTTACCCGCTTTTTACAAACTATAGTCAGACATTCACACCTTGGTGCTGAACCACCTCAGCTCCCTGTTTTGATCATGTATGGTCTGGCAATACTACCTTTTCTTACCCGTTTGTGAGTAATTATGGCTGGACATTCACACCTACTTGCAGTCGAACAGCTCTGCTCCAACTTTTGATTATGTTTGGTTGGATATTCGAACCTTTTCTTAACTGCTTTTTACAAACTTTGGTCGGACGTTCACACCTTCTTGCAGCCGAACACCTCCGCTTCCGCTTTTGATGGTATATATTCGGGCATTCGAACCTTTTCTTAGCAGCTTTTTACAAACCATGGTTGGACTTTCACACCTTCTTGTAGCCGAACAACTCCGCTCCCGCTATTGATTGTGTACAGTCGGGTATTTTAACCTTTTCTTACCCGCTTTTTACCAACTATGGTCGGACATTCACACCGTCTTACAGCGGAACACCTCCGCTCCCGCTTTTGATGGTGTATTGTCAGGCATTTGAACCTTTTCTTACCCGCTTTTTACAAACTATGGTCGGACATTCAAACCTTCTTGTAGCCAAAAACCTCCGCTCCCTCTTTTGATCATACATTGTCGGGCATTCGCACCTTTTCTTACCCGTTTTTTACAAACCATGGTCGGACTTTCAAACCTTCTTGTAGCCCAACACATCCACTCCTGCTTTTGATGATGTATGTTTGGGCATTCGCACCTTTTCTTACCCATTTTTCAGTAATTGTGGGTGGACATTCACACCTTCTTGCAGCTGAACACCTCCTCTCCCGCTTATGATGGTGTATAGTCGAGCTTTCAAGCCTTTTCTTACCCGGTTTTTACAAATTATAGTTGGACATTCAGACCTTCTTACAGCCGAAAACCTCCACTCCCTCTTTTGATCATATATTGTCGGGCATTAGCACCTTTTCTTACCCGCTTTTTACAAACCATAGTCGGACTTTCACATCTTTTAGTAGCCGAACAACTCCGCTCCCGCTATTGATTGTGTACAGTCGGGTATTTTAACCTTTTCTTACCCGCTTTTTACCAACTATGGTCGGACATTCACACCTTCTTACAGCGGAACACCTCCGCTCCCTCTTTTGATGGTGTATGTTCGGGCAGTCAAACCTTTTCTTACCTGCTTTTTACAAACTATGGTCAGACATTCAACCCTTCTTGGAGCCGAACACATCCACTCCTGCTTTTGATTATGTATAGTTGGGCATTCGCACCTTTTCTTACCCATTTTTCAGTAATTATGGGTGTACATTCACACCTTCTTGCAGCCAAACACCTCCGCTCCCTCTTTTGATCATACATTTTCGGGCATTCGCACCTTTTCTTACCCGTTTTTTACAAACCATGGTCGGACTTTCACACCTTTTAGTAGCCGAACAACTCCGCACCCGCTACTGATTGTGTACAGTCGGGTATTTTAACCTTTTCTTACCCGTTTTTTACCAACTATGGTCGGACATTAACACCTTCTTACAGCGGAACACCTCCGCTCCCTCCTTTGATGGTGTATGTTCGGGCATTCGAACCTTTTCTTACCCGCTTTTTACAAACTATGGTCAGACGTTCAAACCTTCTTGTAGCCGAACATATCCACTCCTGCTTTTGATGATGTATGGTTGGGCATTCGAACCTACTTGTTGCCCGCTTTTCATTAATTATGGGTGGACATTCACACCTTGTCTAAGCCAAACACCTCCGCTCCCTGTTTTGATCATGTATGGTTTGACATTCGCACCTTTGCTTACCTTCTTTTTATACTGATTGCTCAAGATTAAGTTGTTCTTTCTCAAACTACAAAATTTTTTTAATTGTTGAAACTTGATTTGAAGTGGATAAATAAGGAAGACAAACAGTTTTAAGTCAGGCTGATAGCAATTAATTTTATAGCAAAATCTGTATTTCGTCATTTGTCGAGAGATGCTTATTGCTGAAGAAGTTCTTTCTCATTCTACAAAGTACAACGTTGTTTATCATTGAAACTTGATTAGACATGAATAAATATGAAGGACAAAGCAGTCTTAACTTGGTTTGAGTTAAGGAATTCGTTTTATAGGAGAATCCGAATTCGTGCATAACTCGTAAAATAGAGCTTATTTTCGGAATTCTAAAGAATGAGTCTGGTTCTTTCTCATAATACAAAGTTTGTTGTTTATTGTTGAAACTTCATCAGACCGTTAGATATAGTCGGACTCACCTCGACGCACGGCTTGGGATCTGGAACCAGTACTCTTGAGAGGGGTTGGACTCTCTTCCACTCTGGAGTTGCCCGTGGTGAGAGGCGCAGAGCAGGTGTGGGCATACTTATTGCCCCCCGGCTGTGTGCCAGTACATTGGGGTTTACCCCAGTGAACGAGAGGGTAGCCTCCCTCCGCCTTGGGTGGGGGGACGAGTCCTGACTGTTGTTTGTGCCTATGCGCCAAACAGCAGTTCAGAGTACCTACCCTTTTTGGAGTCTCTGGGGGAGGCACTGGAGAATGCTCCTACCGGAGACTCCCTCATTCTGCTGGGGGACTTCAATGCTCACGTGGGCAATGACAGTGAGACCTGGAGGGGTGTGATTGGGAGGAACGGCCCCCCCGATCTGAATCAGAGTGGTGTTATGTTGTTGGACTTCTGTGCCAGTCATAGACTGTCCATAACGAACACCATGTTCAGGCATAAGGGTGTCCATATGTGCACTTGGCACCAGGACACCCTTGGCCGCAGTTCGATGATCGACTTTGTGGTTGTATCATCGGACTTGCGGCCGTATGTCCTGGACACTGGTTGAAGAGAGGGGCGGAGCTGTCAACTGATCACCAACTGGTGGTGAGTTGGCTCCGCTGGTGGGGGAGGATGCCGATCAGACCTGGCAGGCCCAAACGTATTGTGAGGGTCTGCTGGGAGCGTTTGTCAGAATCCCCCGTCTGAAGGAGCTTTAACTCCCACCTCCGGCAGAGCTTCAACCATATTTGAGGTGGGGGACATTGAGTCCGAATGGGCCATGTTCCGTGACTCCATTGCCGAGGCAGCTGGTCGGAGTTGTGGCCGTAAGGTGGTCGGTGCCTGTCGTGGCGGCAACCCTCGAACCTGCTGGTGGACACCAGTGGTGAGGGAAGCCGTCAAGCTGAAGAAGGAGTCCTATCGGGCCTTTTTGGCCAGTGGGACCCTGGAAGAAGCTGATAGGTACCGACGGGCCAGACGGGCCACGGCTTCGGCGGTTGCTGAGGCAAAAACTCGGGCCTGGGAGGAGTTCGGTGAGACCATGGAGAACGATTTCCGGACGGCCTCGAAAAGATTCTGGTCCACCATCCGGCGTCTCAGGGGGGGGGGAAGCGGCTCACAGTCAACACTGTTTACAGTGGGGACGGGGCTTTGCTGACCTCAACTAGGGATGTTGTGAGTCGGTGGGGGGAGTACTTCGAGGAACTCCTCAATCCTACCAACACGTGCTCGGAAGAGGCAGAGTCGGAGAGCTCGGAGACGGGGCCTCCCATTTCTGGGGCTGAGGTTGCCGAGGTGGTTAAAAAGCTCCTCGGTGGCAAGGCCCCGGGGGTGGATGAGGTCCGTCCTGAGTTTCTCAAGGCTCTGGATGTTGTAGGGCTGTCTTGGCTGACACGCCTCTGCAGTATCGCGTTGACATCGGGGACAGTCCCTCTGGACTGGCAGATTGGGGTGGTGGTCCCCCTCTTTAAAAAGGGGGACCGGAGGGTGTGTTCCAACTATAGGGGTATCACACTCCTCAGCCTCCCTGGTAAGGTCTATTCGGGGGTATTGGAGAGGAGGATCCGTCGGATAATCGAGCCTCGGATTCAGGAGATGCAGTGTGGCTTTCGTCCTGGCCGTGGAACAGTGGACCAGCTCTATACCCTCGGCAGGATCCTGGAGGGTGCATGGGAGTTCGCCCAACCAGTCTACATGTGTTTTGTGGACTTGGAGAAAGCGTTCGACCGTGTCCCTCGTGGAGTCCTGTGGGGGGTGCTCCGGGAATATGGAGTGCCGGACCCCTTGATAGGGGCCGTTCGGTCTCTGTATGACCGGTGCCAGAGTTTGGTCCGCATTTCCGGCAGTAAGTCGGATACGTTTCCGGTGAGAGTTGGACTCCGTCAGGGCTGCCCTTTGTCACCGATTCTGTTCCTAACTTTTATGGACAGAATTTCTAGGCGGAGCCAGGGCGTTGAGGGTGTCCCATTTGGCGACCTCAGAATCGGGTCTCTGCTTTTTGCAGATGATGTGGTTCTGTTAGCGTCGTCAGGCCGTGACCTTCAGCTCTCACTGGAGTGATTCGCAGCCGAGTGTGAAGCGGCTGGGATGAGAATCAGCACCTCCAAATCCGAGACTATGGTTCTCAGCCGGAAAAGGGTGGAATGCTCTCTCCGGGTCGGGAATGAGATCCTTCCCCAAGAGGAGGAGTTCAAGTATCTCGGGGTCTTGTTCACGAGTGACGGACGAATGGAGCGGGAGATTGACGGGCGGATCGGTGCGGCGCCTGCAGTGTTGCAGGCTCTGCACCGACCCGTCGTTGTGAAGAGGGAGCTGAGCCAGAAGGCGAAGCTCTCTACTTACTGGTCAATCTACGTTCCTATCCTCACCTATGGTCACGAGTTGTGGGTAGTGACCGAAAGAACAAGATCGTGAATACAAGCGGCCGAAATGGGTTTCCTCCGCAGGGTGTCTGGGCTCTCCCTTAGAGATAGGGTGAGAAGCTCAGTCATCCGGGAGGGGCTCGGAGTAGAACCGCTGCTCCTCCGCATTGAGAGGAGTCAGATGAGGTGGCTCGGGCATCTGGTTAGGATGCCCCCTGGGCGCCTCCCTGGGGAGGTGTTCCGGGCACGTCCCACTGGGAGGAGACCCCGGGGGAGACCCAGGACACGTTGGAGAGACTATGTCTCTCGGCTGGCCTGGGAACGCCTCGGGGGCCCCCCGGAAGAGCTGGAGGAAGTGGCCGGGGACAGAGACGTCTGGGTTTCTCTGCTCAAGCTGCTGCTCCCGCGACCCGACCCACGGATAAGCGGCAGATGATGGATGGATGGATGGATATATCCTCCACCAACCAGACTTACAACCCCCGACTAGGGTAGCAGAATTTCTAAGCATCTGTACCCCAAATCTACTATCAAAAATATATAAATTATTGTCTAAGATAGATGACACAATGTCTCTTCCATCCTCAAAATTGGAGGCAGATTTATCCATCAGTTCTGGTCATAGCTTCTAACCACAAATATGTTTGAACACCTTCATAAAGACTCGAAATCCTAATTTACAGCTCATACAATACAAAATCCTTCATAGAACACACTATACAGGACAAAGGATGTTCAGGATGGGTCTAACACACTCAAACATCTGCTCACATTGCACAGATAACACACCTGATGATTATGCACACGCTTTGTGGTTTTCTGCGCCTGTCCAGAAGTTCTGGCTTGAAGTCTGTGAGGACCTATCAACATGGCTAAAGTGTAGCATCCCTGCATGCCCCACACTGTGCATACTGGGTGACTTAGACAACATCAACATGGAAATTAACTCAGCACACATGGTTGTCACAGTGTTATGTATCGCAAAGAAAACTATTCTCATGAACTGGAAAGCGAAGAACAATCTGTGTATTAACCAGTTTAGAAATTTTCTTTTAGATTATATTAGCATGGAAACAATGTCTGCCTCCTCAAAACATCAATTGGCTGAATTTCATTCTCTCTGGTCCCCTCTGATTAGTTTTATCACATAGTGGTGGTGGTGGGTTGCTGGGTGATGGTGGGCCTCAGGCCCGGGCTGCTGCGACTGGTGTGACCGGGTGGTTTGTTTGTTTGTTTTTTGATGTTGTTTGTTTGTTTTTTGTAGAGGTCCTCCTGGGTGGGGTTGGGTTGAGTGGGGTGGGGCGGGATGGGTACCTTCTGGGGGTACAGTAGCTCCCGGAATATGGTCGCTGCAGGCCCCGAGCCTGGTGGACATCAGGCCCTCCTGCCCATTGTTGGCTCCCAGGTAGCGGGGATGCCTATTGCAGCCAGTCCCTGGCTGCCCTCTCTGGGGGAGAGTAGCTCCCCCGGTATATATCCCCATACCCCTCTCCCTTCTGGCTCCTGTACACAGCACACACTCACACATGAAGGGTTTTGGGGGCGTGTGTGTTCGGTGGGGTGTAGTGGATGGGGCCACGTAGGTGGTCCCCTTTGGTTGCACTCTGCAGTTCCCTGCCCCTGTTTTAATTACACCTTAGACATTAGTACTTATCAAACACACTCACACACACACATTAGGTCTTGGGGGGTGGTTACACTGAGTGGCATCTGGTGGGCGGGGCTCTTTGGGTATGTAGGCTGCCCAGAGTGCCGCGCTCCCAGTTCTACAAGTTTGGCTGCCCCTCAATTTTAATTGCTCACTATTAGAAAATATTGAAGAGCCAGAAGGGTGAGGGGAGGGGTCTTCTTCGCACACCCCTGCTTCCTGGTGTCTGCTTGGGGCAGGAGGGGCCAGGAGGATTAATTAATTGTTCTGCTGGTTCGGGGTCTTTGGTGGCTGGGGGGTTGCTGGCCTCCTGGTGTGCCCGCTGCACTACACCCCAGCAGAGTCGAGGGAGGTAGGATGTGTGGATGTGTGGATGTATGGGACGTGAAAGTGTGTGTGGTAATGATTGGGCCTGGATCTGGGACTTGCTGTCGCCTGGCCTGCCTGTGTTTCTCCCGATGGGGCATCAGCGTTGCCTCTCCCCACTGCTCGCGACTTCACCCACCTGTGGGCACGTCTTGACTCCCAGGGCACTTGGCCAGGGGCGCTGGGGCAGGCGCTGACCCACTTTGTGGCTGTCTGGGGCGCTTGGCCCTCCTGGGTATTGGGTGGGGCCTCTGCCGGGGGGTTTGGGGGCGCTCGGGCTCCTGGGGCCCAGGTCCAGTGCACGGCCCATGTCTGGGCGGCTGGGGCCTGGCGGGGTCGGTGGGCTGTTACCCCTGGTTCCCGGAGTGCCTCTGCCCTATGCTTATGGGGGCTCTTTCCGGGGGCTTCCTCTGCAGTCTTCTGGGTGGATGCGTGGTTGCCCCTGCAGTGGGCTGCCTGGGTTCTGTGCTCTGTGGGGGCTGCTGGTGGCCTGGGTCTTGTGGCCCTCTCTGCCTGCTTCTGATTGCTTGGGGGGGGGGGCTGTGGATTGTGGCCCTGTACGCTTATACACTCATAACTAAGCACGGTTATCATGTAGGTCCTGTGCCATGGGTGTTGCATGTTCTCACACACACACACACACATTCATTAGTCCAGTATTATGGTCACTAAGCAGTTGATGTATTATCATGTCATCTCAGGTCATCTATATCCACAGCTGTGTTGTATGCGATTGCCGCTTCTTGTGCTTGTTTTTGTTTGTGTGTGTTTTTTCTCTGCTTGTCTGCTTTCAGGTGCTCCTGGTGGCGCTAAGGCTGGATTCCCCTCATAGGCCATGGATTGTTGTCTGTTTTGATTTTTACAGGTGTAGCAGCTGGTTGTCTGGTTTTTGTTTCTATTTTTGTTGTTTCCTCTTCTTTCCTCTTCTTCTTTCCTTGTCCCCCGGTCCGGTTCAGTTCAGTTCATGTCATATATTGTAAACAGAAATAAATAAATGGGCATCAAGGGGAGCTTTACATTTATAAAACTTCCCTTGGCAAAACAAATCTGTTTGGCATCAAAGGTATTCAGACTACAATTCTTCTGACATAATGCTGAACAGGACAAGGGGAAAAAAAAGTAAAGAAGACAGTTCTGCCGAAAGCCAGGGATAGACCTGTTCTAAGTTCTATACTTTTTAAAAGGGGCGTGTTTATCAACTATGGAATTAGAAGATTTACAAAAATGGTCAAGTGCTAGATCTTCATCTGGGATTTTAACAGTGTCATATAACTATTCAACAGATCAGTTAAAAAAAAGCCTGCTCATGGAGATGTTTCAGGATCTGGATACCAAGCGTGGACCTAATGTTTTCATTTTTGCAATTCTGATACAGGCTATTGAGCAGTGATAACTAACACCAAGTTCAGATACTGCAGATTTTCTACCTTTGATATGTTAAGATTGAGCCAATCAGGGACAACCTTGAAGGATCTCTTTGGTTTTGTAGGATCAGTAATTACCTGAGAAAGGTTGATATTGGTACACACCTTTTTTAAATGATCAGAGGCAGAGTTCAACTTGTTTAAATTAAAATTGCCACACAGAGATTGGGTTTAGGCCACATGCACACAGAATGACATCAACAAATATAAGAAATATTAAACATTTACACATAGATTTTTGAATACATGTAGAGGAATGATACTTTGAAATGTGCTAATTGCGGAGTTATGATCAGTTGAGTAATGAAGGTTGAACTATTCTAGGAAAGAGGTTTTATTCCCAGCATCATGATGGACACTCCTGATATAGAAGGTTTCGCTAACGCATTGGAATTGTTTTACTATTTTCATATGCATGTGCAATGAAGAATTGCTTGCTGCTGATAAATGCAAAGAAGAACAGCTTACACATAGATGCTCACATATAGGCTGCTGAATGCAATGAAGACCTGCTTATCAAGTAAAGTTCAATGTCAATGTGTAATATTCAATTAGGATTTGCAAAACAGTGAAGTTAAACAATGAATGGGTCCATAGTCGGTATGAGAAGACTACAGGAATATTTACCTGGGTGTACGTTCAAACAGAGATGAGAAAATTGCGATAAATAATTGTTTGTTTGTTTGTTAGTATGTATATGAATGTTATGTGTATAAACTGTGTTGAGTTGTAGTTATTCAGTAGTGTCTCAGTGAAACAACCGATGGGGGAAGCCTTGCGGTGACAGCAAAAGCAGTGTTTTACTGATCAGTCAAGTTGCTCCAGTGTACTCCATACAAACTGGTTGGCTACTGAAGGGATAGAAAATGGGGAATACTTGTTTTAAAGCAAACAAGGAATTAGATGGGAAAAATACATGTTTTAACGGGACCCAGACAATATTAAATACTCAGACAGATGGGAGAAGAAGTGTAGTTTTGTAGGAAATCACAAAATTATTACATAGAATTAGTGAAATGAATTGAAGAATGCCTTTCTGAAGAGCTGTTTACCATAGATGAGCAGCTTTGCGACCAAGCACATTGTAGATCGCTTTACTGCCAAAATGATCTAATTTAATGGATTGGTTTAGACATGCATAACAGCATTTTAAGAACAAAGAGAGAAACAAAAAGGGACAACGCTTCATGGTGGAAGGTGATGTATAAATAACTGTGTATATGATGAAGGGGGTGGCAACACCCATTCCGAAATCCCGCCATTCCGACATCCCGCTATTCCGACATCCCACCATTCTGACATACCACCATTCCGACATACCACCAATCCGACATGCAAACGTCCCACCATTCCGACATCCCACCATTGCGACATCCCGCTATTCTGACGTTCAAATGTCCCACCATTCCGACAAGGCTTTCCGTATAAGGAAATGTGTGTTACTCAACAGGTGAGTCCCTTCTTTCTGTTCATGCAATTTATATGTTTAACACATGTTTATAGACAAGCGTTATTAAAAACACAAAGTCTCGGCAACTGGAGGAGGAGAAGCAGTCCGCGGTGGTTTTCAATCACACACTCCAATGCCACTTGTTTCAACTTCCGAAAATTTAATCCAGGAAAAAAAGGCTTACAAACATGGACCAAAACGGCTCCATAACACGCACAAGAATCCAAAAGAAACGAAAGTTAACTAAAAGAAAGCAAATAAACAGTATGAAGTGGTCAAAATTGGTTTTACGCATGCCTATGTGCGTCTGGCACATGCGTCTTCGGGCTCTCCCACGTTGGTTTGTGGATGAAAGCTATATGTTCAGCTGTAATGTCATGTAAAAACAATCTCTACATGACATTTACTCCCAGGTGTGACCAGTTAGGTCCTTAAGATATCAACAGGCTGTATAAAGCTACAAACGTTGCGGCTGTGTGTTTGTGCCAAATGCGCAAAGCCCATCCGCGCTTCCCAAAATTGGAGTGAGTACTCATAAATCACGTGAATAACATGAATAAACGTTTTTATTGCATTTTGTTGTGTTTTATACGTTCTATGCTGTCATTTCTCTCTTCTCCTATTGGCAAGGCAAGGCAGAGTGCTCGCAACTGTGTCCTGTGCAGTAGCCGTGATATCTGTAATTGCAATTATTACTTTTGCATATGATGACAGCGTGCAAAAGACGCATGGGCTCTGTGGAGAGCTCCGCTCCAGCTGGCTGCTGTGACAGCTCACTGACACTGTATTTCTGCTTAATCAGTTTCAGTCTCGCCAGAGTTACATTAATATCTGTATTTTTATATTTGAAATTCAGGGGATTTTGATAATAGATTATTAAAGTTTGTTTGCGAGGCTGTGGCCTCTGCATGTGCAAAGCTTGTGCGCCAAACTTTAGGGCATATTTGCACCGGCATATCATTAGTGCAAAATGTTTTGGGTAAAAAATAGGCTATTAAAAGGAACTGTCGGAATGGCGGTATGTTAAAAAAAAACAAAAAACATACCGCCATTCCGACCATAGGAGGAAAAAAGTGTTGGAATGGTGGGACGTTTGATAAAAAATTAAGTGTCGCCATTGGCAGCATGTAACCATGATGAAGGAGAGACCATTTGAGCAGCACAGCCATTTCGCAGCACAGGGACAGCAGTCCAAGTTACAGGATCTCCCACGTGGTATCACCTGTCACATTGTGTCAAGGCATCAAAAGAAGAAAAAATCACCAAACTCAAGGACAAAAAGACAAAGACTCCGGTGAACGAAGAGAGAGTACTGACAAACCAGAAATACAAAAGGATTCTCGATATCAAGATCCAGAAGAAGAGGCTAACAATGCCACGAACACTTACAATGCTGGGAATGATGCCAGCAATGAACAGAGAAGAAGATTCAGTGTCATCAATCTGCATTACGTGCCTCTAATGAGGGGGTGAATATAGAATCCTCAACGATTACAACGTCTCTGGGAACTGTGACAACAACAAGGTTTAAACCATTTTGATATATATTGTAACCTATTGTCTAAGGAATAGTGCTGAAAATGAGGTAAATCTAATCCACCATTGTCCTTGGTCTTCTGTAGGGTTTTTAAACTAATACGTGGTGGTTTGTTTTTCCACAGAAATTTGGAGATGCATGAATCTAGTGACTTAAACCAAGTAGCAGATGGTTTTATGGGGATCATTGAGAACAAATAGTTAACTTTTGGTAGTATCATCATTTTAATGGATGTAACTCTCCCCATAAGTGATATAGGTAAGGACTTCCAACGAGAGATCGTCCTCTACTGTCTTTAATAATTGCACATAATTTAGCTTTGTTAGCTCTGAGAGCCTGGAGGAAATGTTTATGCCTAAATATCTAATATTTCCTGACTGTAAAGTGATCGCAGGTATATTATGGACCCTACAGTTAATGGGCAGAACTGTGGTCTTAGACCAGTTGATAGAGTAGTCAGAAAGTGCTGAGAATTTATTTATGAGTGTGATCGTGTGACTGAGAGACGTCTGTGAGTTCTGAAGGAAAAGTAATACATCATCAGCATAAAGACTTATTTTATGCTCAATATTTTGGGATTAATTACTCACAAACGGGTAAGAAAAGGTAGTATTGCCAGACCATACATGATCAAAACAGGGAGCGGAGGTGGTTCAGCTGCAAGGTGTGAATGTCTGACTATAGTTTGTAAAAACCGGGTAAGATAAGGTGCGAATGCCCGACAATGTATGATCAAAAGAGGGAGCGGAGGTTTTCGGCTGCAAGAAGGTCTGAATGTCCACCCAAAATTCCTGAAAAATGGGTAAAAAAAGGGTGCGAATGCCAAACCATACATCATCAAAAGCAGGAGTGGATGTGTTCAGCTACAAGAAGATTTGAATGTCCATCAATAATTGCTTTAAAACATGAAAGAAAATTTTCGAATATCAAACCGCACATGATCATAAGCGGGAGAGGAGTTGTTCAGCTGCAAGAAGGTGTGAATGTCCACCCATAATTACTGAAAAATGGGTAAGAAAAGGTGAAAATGCCCAACCATACATCATCAAAAGCAGGAGTGGATGTGTTCGGCTACAAGAAGGTTTGAATGTCCGAGCATAGTTTGTAAAAAGCGGGTAAGAAAAGGTTCGAATGCCCAAACATACACCATCAAAAGAGGGAGCGGAGGTGTTCCGCTGTAAGAAGGTGTGAATGTCCAACCATGGTTTGTAAAAAGCTTGTAAGAAAAGGTCCGAATGCCCGAATATATACCATCAAAAGCGGAAGCGGAGGTGTTCGGCTGCAAGAAGGTGTGAACGTCCGACCAAAGTTTGTAAAAAGCAGTTAAGAAAAGGTTCGAATATCCAACCAAACATAATCAAAAGCGGGAGCAGAGCTGTTCGACTGCAAGTAGGTGTGAATGTCCAGCCATAATTACTCACAAACGGGTAAGAAAAGGTAGTATTGCCAGAACATACATGATCAAAACAGGGAGCTGAGGTCGTTCAGCACCAAGGTGTGAATGTCTGACTATAGTTTGTAAAAAGCGGGTAAGATAAGGTGCGAATGCCCGACAATGTATAATCAAAAGAGGGAGCAGAGGTTTTCGGCTACAAGAAGGTTTGAATGTCCGACCATAGTTTGTAAAAAGCGGGTAAGAAAAGGTTCAAATGCCTGACAATACACCATCAAAAGCGGGAGCGGAGATGTTCCGCTGTAAGACGGTGTGAATGTCCGACCATATTTGGTAAAAAGCGGGTAAGAAAAGGTTAAAATACCCGACTGTACACAATCAATAGCGGGAGCGGAGTTGTTTGGCTACAAGAAGGTGTGAAAGTCCGACCACGGTTTGTAAAAAGCGGGTAAGAAAAGGTTCGAATGCCCGAATATATACCATCAAAAGTTGAAGTGGATGTGTTCGGCTGCAAGAAGGTGTGAACGTCCGACCAAAGTTTGTAAAAAGCAGTTAAGAAAAGGTTCGAATATCCAACCAAACATAATCAAAAGCGGGAGCAGAGCTGTTCGACTGCAAGTAGGTGTGAATGTCAGATCATAATTTGCAAAAAGCTGATGAGAAAGGGTGAGAATGCCCGGCTATACACCATCAAATGCGGGAGCGGAAGGGTTCGGCTGTGAGTAGGTGTGAATGTCCAACCATAATTGCTGAAAAATGTGTTAGAAGAGACTAGAATGCCGGACAAGACATCATCAAATGCGGGAGCGGAGTTGTTCGGCTGTGAGTAGGTGTGAATCTCCGAGCATAGTTTGTAAAAAGGGGGTAAGAATAGGTTGGAATGCCCGAACATACACTATCAAAACAGGGAGCTAAGGTGGCTCAGCTGCAAGGTGTGAATGTCTGACTATAGTTTGTAAATAAGGTGCGAATGCCCAACAATGTATAATCAAAAGAGGGAGCGGAGGTTTTCGGCTACAAGAAGGTTTGAATGTCCGACCATAGTTTGTAAAAAGCGGGTAAGAAAAGGTTCAAGCGCCTGACTATACACCATCAAAAGCGGGAGCAGAGGTGTTCCGCTGTAAGACGGTGTGAATGTCCGACCATATTTGGTAAAAAGCGGGTAAGAAAAGGTTAAAATACCCGACTGTACACAATCAATAGCGGGAGAGGAGGTGTTCGGCTGCAAGAAGGTGTGAATGTCCACCCATAATTACTGAAAAATGGGTAAGAAAAGGTGCGAATGCCCAACCATACATTATCAAAAGCAGGTGTGAATGTCAGATCATAATTTGCAAAAAGCTGATGAGAAAGGGTGAGAATGCCCGACTATACACCATCAAATGCGGGAGCGGAGTTATTCGGCTGTGAGTAAGTGTGAATCTCCGACCATAATTGCTGAAAAATGTGTTAGAAAAGGTAAGAATGCCGGTCCATACATCATCAAAAGCGGGAGAGGTGGTGTTCGGCTGCAAGTAGGTGTGAATGTCCAGCCATAATTACTAACAAATGGGTAGGAAAAGGTAGTATTGCCATACCATATATGATCAAAACAGGGAGCGGAGGTGGTTCAGCTGCAAGAAGGTGTGAATGTCCGACTAAAGTTCAAATATATGAACAAAAGCGGGAGGAGAGGTGTTCGGATGAGAGTGGTTGAGAATTTCCAACCATAATCTATAAAATGCGGTGAAAAAAAGGTGTGATAGAACACTAAAAGGTGGAGCGGAAGTGTTCGGCTGCAAGAAGGTGTGAATGTCCTACTATATTTGGTGAAAAGCAGGTGAAGCAAGGTCTGAATGCCCAACCTTACATCATCAAAAGCGAGATCAGAGGTGTTTGGCTGCATGAAGGCCATAGTTTGCCAAAAGCGGGTAAGCTGCGAATGACCGACTAAATATCAACAAAATGTCTTCGGATGCAACTGGGTGTGAATATCCCACCATACAAGTATGGTGGAGAGGAAGCTGTGAAAAGCCGACCATAGTTGGCAAAAAGCGGGTGAAAAAAAGGTGCGAATGTCCAACCATACATGATCAAAACGGGGAGCGGAGGTGTTTGGCTGTGACAAGGTGTGAATGTCCACCCAAAACTAATGAAAAGTGGGCAACAAGTAGCTTTGAATGCCCAACCATACATCATCAAAAGCAGGAGTGGATGTGTTCGGCTACAAGAAGGTTTAAATGTCCGAGCATAGTTTTTAAAAAGCGGGTAAGAAAAGGTTCGAATGCCCAAACATACACCATCAAAAGAGGGAGCGGAGGTGTTCCGCTGTAAGAAGGTGTGAATGTCCGACCATAGTTGGTAAAAAACGGGTAAGAAAAGGTTAAAATACCCGACTGTCACAATCAATAGCGGGAGCGGATGTGTTTGGCTACAAGAATGTGTGACAGTCCGACCATGGTTTGTAAAAAACGGGTAAGAAAAGGTGCGAATGCCCGACAATGTATGATCAAAAGAGGGAGCGGAGGTTTTCGGCTACAAGAAGGTTTGAATGTCCGACCATAGTTTGTAAAAAGCGGGTAAAAAAAGGTTCAAATGCCTGACTATACACCATCAAAAGCGGGAGCGGAGGTGTTCCGCTGTAAGACGGTGTGAATGTCTGACCATAGTTGGTAAAAAGCGGGTAAGAAAAGGTTAAAATACCTGACTGTACACAATCAATAGCGGGAGCGGAGTTGTTCGGCTACAAGAAGGTGTGAAAGTTCAACCATGGTTTGTAAAAAGCTGGTAAGAAAAGGTTCGAATGCCCGACAATGTATGATCAAAAGAGGGAGCGGAGGTGTTCGGCTGCAAGAAGGTCTGAATGTCCAACCATAATTTGTAAAAACCGGGAAGGAAAGGCTCGAAAGCCCGACTATACACCATCAAAAGCGGGAGCAGAGTGGTTCAGCTGCAAGAAGGTCTGAGTGTCCATCAATAATTGCTTTAAAACATGAAAGAAAATTTTCGAATATCATCCGCACATGATCATAAGAAGGAGAGGAGGTGTTCAGCTGCAAGAAGGTGTGAATGTCCACCCATAATTCCTGAAAAATGGGTAAAAAAAGGTGCGAATGCCCAACCATACATTATCAAAAGCAGGTGTGAATGTCAGATCATAATTTGCAAAAAGCTGATGCGAAAGGGTGAGAATGCCCGACTATACACCATCAAATGCGGGAGCGGAGGTGTTCGGCTCTGAGTAGGTGTGAATGTCCGACCATAATTGCTGAAAAATGTGTTAGAAAAGGAAAGAATGCCGGACCATACATCATCAAAAGCGAGAGAGGTGGTGTTCGGCTGCAAAAAGGTGTAAATGTTCGACTAAAGTTTGTAAAAAGCGGGTAAGACATGGTGCGAATGCCTGACAAGGTATGATCAAAAGCAGGAGCGGAGGTGTTCAGCTGCAAGAAGGTCTAAATGTCCATCAATAATTGCTAGAAAACATGAAAGAAAATTTTCGAAAATCAAACCGCTCATGATCATAAGTGGGAGAGGAGGTGTTCAGCTGCAAGAAGGTGTGAATGTCCACCCATTATTCCTGACAAATGGGTAAAAAAAAGGTGCGAATGCCCAACCATACATCATCAAAAGCAGGAGTGGATGTGTTCGGCTACAAGAAGGTGTGAACGTCCAACCAAAGTTTGTAAAAAGCAGTTAAGAAAAGGTTTGAATATCCAACCAAACATAATCAAAAGCGGGAGCATAGCTTTTCGACTGCAAGTAGGTGTGAATGTCAGATCATAATTTGCAAAAAGCTGATGAGAAAGGGTGAGAATGTCCGACTGCACACCATCAAATGCGGGAGCGGAGTTGTTCGGCTGTGAGGAGGTGTGAATCTCCGACCGTAATTTCTGAAAAATGTGTTAGAAAAGGTAAGAATGCCGGTCCATACATCATCAAAAGCGAGAGAGGTGGTGTTCGGCTGCAAGTAGGTGTGAATGTCCAGCCATAATTACTCAAAAACGGGTAAGAAAAGGTAGTATTGCCAGACCATACATAATCAAAACAGGGAGCGGAGGTGGTTCAGCTGCAAGAAGGTGTGAATGTCCGACTAAAGTTCAAATATATTAACAAAAGCGGGAGGAGAGGTCTTCGGATGAGAGTGGTTGAGAATTTCCAACCATAATCTATAAAATTCGGTGAAAAAAAGGTGTGATAGAAACACTAAAAGGTGGAGCGGAAGTGTTCGGCTGCAAGAAGGTTTTAATGTCCGACTATATTTGGTGAAAAGCAGGTGAAGCAAGGTCTGAATGCCCAACCTTACATCATCAAAAGCGAGATCAGAGGTGTTTGGCTGCATGAAGGCCATAGTTTGCAAAAAGCGGGTGAGAAAAGGTGCGAATGTCCAACCATACATGATCAAAACAGGGAGCGGAGGTGTTTGGCTGTGACAAGGTGTGAATGTCCACCCAAAATTAATGAAAAGCGGGTAAAAAGTAGGTTTGAATGCCCAAGCATACATCATCAAAAGAAGGAGTGGATGTGTTCGGCTACAAGAAGGTTTGAATGTCCGAGCATAGTTTGTAAAAAGCGGGTAAGAAAAGGTTCGAATGCCCAAACATACACCATCAAAAGAGGGAGCGGAGGTGTTCCGCTGTAAGGTGTGAATGTCCGACCATAGTTGGTAAAAAGTGGGTAAGAAAAGGTTAAAATACCCGACTGTACACAATCAATAGCGGGAGCGGATGTGTTTGGCTACAAGAATGTGTGAAAGTCCGACCATGGTTTGTAAAAAACGGGTAAGAAAAGGTGCGAATGCCCGACAATGTATGATCAAAAGAGGGAGCGGAGGTTTTTGGCTACAAGAAGGTTTGAATGTCCGACCATAGTTTGTAAAAAGCGGGTAAGAAAAGGTTAAAATACCCGACTGTACACAATCAATAGGGTGAGTGGAGTTGTTCGGCTACAAGAAGGTGTGAAAGTCCAACCATGGTTTGTAAAAAGCTGGTAAGAAAAGGTTCGAATGCCCGAATATATACCATCAAAAGCGGAAGCGGAAGTGTTCGGCTGCAAGAAGGTGTGAACGTCCGACCAAAGTTTGTAAAAAGCAGTTAAGAAAAGGTTCGAATATCCAACCAAACATAATCAAAAGCGGGAGCAGAGCTGTTCGACTGCAAGTAGGTGTGAATGTCCAGCCATAATTACTCACAAACGGGTAAGAAAAGGTAGTATTGCCAGACCATACATGATCAAAACAGGGAGCTGAGGTGGTTCAGCACCAAGGTGTGAATGTCTGACTATAGTTTGTAAAAAGCGGGTAAGATAAGGTGCGAATGCACGACAATGTATAATCAAAAGAGGGAGCAGAGGTTTTCGGCTACAAGAAGGTTTGAATGTCCGACCATAGTTTGTAAAAAGCGGGTAAGAAAAGGTTCAAATGCCTGACTATACACCATCAAAAGCGGGATCGGAGATGTTCCGCTGTAAGACGGTGTGAATGTCCGACCATAGTTGGTAAAAAGTGGGTAAGAAAAGGTTAAAATACCCGACTGTACACAATCAATAGCGGGAGCGGATGTGTTTGGCTACAAGAATGTGTGAAAGTCCGACCATGGTTTGTAAAAAACGGGTAAGAAAAGGTGCGAATGCCCAACAATGTATGATCAAAAGAGGGAGCGGAGGTTTTTGGCTACAAGAAGGTTTGAATGTCCGACCATAGTTGGTAAAAAGCGGGTAAGAAAAGGTTAAAATACCCGACTGTACACAATCAATAGGGGGAGCGGAGTTGTTCGGCTACAAGCAGGTGTGAAAGTCCAACCATGGTTTGTAAAAAGCTGGTAAGAAAAGGTTCGAATGCCCGAATATATACCATCAAAAGCGGAAGCGGAGGTGTTCGGCTGCAAGAAGGTGTGAACGTCCGACCAAAGTTTGTAAAAAGCAGTTAAGAAAAGGTTCGAATATCCAACCAAACATAATCAAAAGCGGGAGCAGAGCTATTCGACTGCAAGTAGGTGTGAATGTCCAGCCATAATTACTCACAAACGGGTAAGAAAAGGTAGTATTGCCAGACCATACATGATCAAAACAGGGAGCTGAGGTGGTTCAGCACCAAGGTGTGAATGTCTGACTATAGTTTGTAAAAAGCGGGTAAGATAAGGTGCGAATGCCCGACAATGTATAAGCAAAAGAGGGAGCAGAGGTTTTCGGCTACAAGAAGGTTTGAATGTCCGACCATAGTTTGTAAAAAGTGGGTAAGAAAAGGTTACCATACATCATCAAAAGCAGGAGTGGATGTGTTCGGCTACAAGAAGATTTGAATGTCCATCAATAATTGCTTTAAAACATGAAAGAAAATTTTCGAATATCAAACCGCACATGATCATAAGCGGGAGAGGAGTTGTTCAGCTGCAAGAAGGTGTGAATGTCCACCCATAATTACTGAAAAATGGGTAAGAAAAGGTGAAAATGCCCAACCATACATCATCAAAAGCAGGAGTGGATGTGTTCGGCTACAAGAAAGTTTGAATGTCCGACCATAGTTTGTAAAAAGCGGGTAAGAAAAGGTTCGAATGCCCGAACATAGACCATCAAAAGAGGGAGCGGAGGTGTTCCGCTGTAAGAAGGTGTAAATGTCCGACCATAGTTGGTAAAAAACGGGTAAGAAAAGGTTAAAATACCCGACTGTACACAATCAATAGGGGGAGCGGAGTTGTTTGGCTACAAGAAGGTGTGAAAGTCCGACCACGGTTTGTAAAAAGCGGGTAAGAAGAGGTTCGAATGCCCGAATATATACCATCAAAAGTGGAAGTGGATGTGTTCGCTGCAAGAAGGTGTGAACGTCCGACCAAAGTTTGTAAAAAGCAGTTAAGAAAAGGTTCGAATATCCAACCAAACATAATCAAAAGCGGGAGCAGAGCTGTTCGACTGCAAGTAGGTGTGAATATCAGATCATAATTTGCAAAAAGCTGATGAGAAAGGGTGAGAATGCCCGGCTATACACCATCAAATGCGGGAGCGGAAGTGTTCGGCTGTGAGTAGGTGTGAATGTCCAACCATAATTGCTGAAAAATGTGTTAGAAGAGACTAGAATGCCGGACAAGACATCATCAAATGCGGGAGCGGAGTTGTTCGGCTGTGAGTAGGTGTGAATCTCCGAGCATAGTTTGTAAAAAGGGGGTAAGAATAGGTTCGAATGCCCGAACATACACTATCAAAACAGGGAGCTGAGGTGGCTCAGCTGCAAGGTGTGAATGTCTGACTATAGTTTGTAAATAAGGTGCGAATGCACAACAATGTATAATCAAAAGAGGGAGCGGAGGTTTTCGGCTACAAGAAGGTTTGAATGTCCGACCATAGTTTGTAAAAAGCGGGTAAGAAAAGGTTCAAATGCCTGACTATACACCATCAAAAGCGGGAGCAGAGGTGTTCCGCTGTAAGACGGTGTGAATGTCCGACCATATTTGGTAAAAAGCGGGTAAGAAAAGGTTAAAATACCCGACTGTACACAATCAATAGGGGGAGCGGAGTTGTTTGGCTACAAGAAGGTGTGAAAGTCCGACCACGGTTTGTAAAAAGCGGGTAAGAAAAGGTTCGAATGCCCGAATATATACCATCAAAAGTGGAAGTGGATGTGTTCGGCTGCAAGAAGGTGTGAACGTCCGACCAAAGTTTGTAAAAAGCAGTTAAGAAAAGGTTCGAATATCCAACCAAACATAATCAAAAGCGGGAGCAGAGCTGTTCGACTGCAAGTAGGTGTGAATGTCAGATCATAATTTGCAAAAAGCTGATGAGAAAGGGTGAGAATGCCCGGCTATACACCATCAAATGCGGGAGCGGAAGTGTTCGGCTGTGAGTAGGTGTGAATGTCCAACCATAATTGCTGAAAAATGTGTTAGAAGAGACTAGAATGCCGGACAAGACATCATCAAATGCGGGAGCGGAGTTGTTCGGCTGTGAGTAGGTGTGAATCTCCGAGCATAGTTTGTAAAAAGGGGGTAAGAATAGGTTCGAATGCCCGAACATACACTATCAAAACAGGGAGCTGAGGTGGCTCAGCTGCAAGGTGTGAATGTCTGACTATAGTTTGTAAATAAGGTGCGAATGCCCAACAATGTATAATCAAAAGAGGGAGCGGAGGTTTTCGGCTACAAGAAGGTTTGAATGTCCGACCATAGTTTGTAAAAAGCGGGTAAGAAAAGGTTCAAATGCCTGACTATACACCATCAAAAGCGGGAGCAGAGGTGTTCCGCTGTAAGACGGTGTGAATGTCCGACCATATTTGGTAAAAAGCGGGTAAGAAAAGGTTAAAATACCCGACTGTACACAATCAATAGCGGGAGAGGAGGTGTTCAGCTGCAAGAAGGTGTGAATGTCCACCCATAATTACTGAAAAATGGGTAAGAAAAGGTGCGAATGCCAAACCATACATTATCAAAAGCAGGTGTGAATGTCAGATCATAATTTGCAAAAAGCTGATGAGAAAGGGTGAGAATGCCCGACTATACACCATCAAATGCGGGAGCGGAGTTGTTCGGCTGTGAGTAAGTGTGAATCTCCGACCATAATTGCTGAAAAATGTGTTAGAAAAGGTAAGAATGCCGGTCCATACATCATCAAAAGCGGGAGAGGTGGTGTTCGGCTGCAAGTAGGTGTGAATGTCCAACCATAATTACTAACAAACGGGTAAGAAAAGGTAGTATTGCCAGACCATACTTGATCAAAACAGGGAGCGGAGGTGGTTCAGCTGCAAGAAGGTGTGAATGTCCGACTAAAGTTCAAATATATGAACAAAAGCGGGAGGAGAGGTCTTCGGATGAGAGTGGTTGAGAATTTCCAACCATAATCTATAAAATGCGGTGAAAAAAAGGTGTGATAAAACACTAAAAGGTGGAGCGGAAGTGTTCGGCTGCAAGAAGGTGTGAATGTCCGACTATATTTGGTGAAAAGCAGGTGAAGCAAGGTCTGAATGCCAAACCTTACATCATCAAAAGCGAGATCAGAGGTGTTTGGCTGCATGAAGGCCATAGTTTGCCAAAAGCGGGTAAGCTGCGAATGACCGACTAAATATCAACAAAAGGTCTTCGGATGCAAGTGGGTGTGAATATCCCACCATACAAGTATGGTGGAGAGGAAGCTGTGAACAGCCGACCATAGTTGGCAAAAAGCGGGTGAGAAAAGGTGCGAATATCCAACCATACATGATCAAAACAGGGAGCGGAGGTGTTTGGCTGTGACACCAAAATTAATGAAAAGCGGGCAACAAGTAGGTTTGAATGCCCAACCATACATCATCAAAAGCAGGAGTGGATGTGTTCGGCTACAAGAAGGTTTGAATGTCCGAGCATAGTTTGTAAAAAGCGGGTAAGAAAAGGTTCGAATGCCCAAACATACACCATCAAAAGAGGGAGCGGAGGTGTTCCGCTGTAAGAAGGTGTGAATGTCCGACCATAGTTGGTAATAAACGGGTAAGAAAGGGTTAAAATACCCGACTGTACACAATCAATAGGGGGAGCGGAGTTGTTCAGCTACAAGAAGGTGTGAAAGTCCAACCATGGTTTGTAAAAAGCTGGTAAGAAAAGGTTCGAATGCCCGAATATATACCATCAAAAGCGGAAGCGGAGGTGTTCGACTGCAAGTAGGTGTGAATGTCCAGCCATAATTACTCACAAACGGGTAAGAAAAGGTAGTATTGCCAGACCATACATGATCAAAACAGGGAGCTGCGGTGGTTCAGCTGCAAGGTATGAATGTCTGACTATAGTTTGTAAAAAGCGGGTAAGACAAGGTGCGAATGCCCGACAATGTATGATCAAAAGAGGGAGTGGAGGTCTTCGGCTGCAAGGTCTGAATGTCCAACCATAATTTCTAAAAACCGGGTAAGAAAAGGCTCGAAATTCCGACTATACACAATCAAAAGCGGGAGCGGGAGGTTTTCAGCTGCAAATCCTTCACTCAAACCAAGTGAAAACTGCTTTGTCCTTCATATTTATCAATGTCTAGATCGACTTCAACAAAGAACAACATTGTACTTTGCAGTAAAGAAAGAGCAAATCAAAAGTTTTAGGAATCCGAGAATAAGCTTATTTTCATGAGTTCTGCACGATTATTGATTTTACTATAAATGAATGCCTTCACTCAAACTATGTTAAAACTGCTTTGTCCTTCATATTTATCAATGTCTAGATTGACTTCAACAAAGAACAACACTGGATTTTGCAGTAGAAGAAAGAGCAACACTGAAGGATCAGTAATCCGAGAATAAGCTTATTTTCATACGTTCTGCATGATTTGGGATTTTATGTATAAAATGAATTCGTTCACTCAAACCAAGTTAAAACTGCTTTGTCCTTCATATTTATCAATGTCTATATCGACTTCAACAAAGAACAACATTGTATTTTGCAGTAGAAGAAAAAGCAACACTGAAGGATCAGGAATCCGAGAATAAGCTTCTTTTCATACGTTCTGCATGATTTGGGATTTTATGTATAAAATGAATTCCTTCACTCAAACCAAGTGAAAACTGCTTTGTCCTTCATATTTATCAATGTCTAGATTTACTTCAACAAAGAACAACATTGTATTTTGCAGTAGTAGAAAGAGCAACACTTGAAGGAACAGGAATCCGAGAATAAGCTTATTTTCATACGTTCTGCATGATTTTGGATTTTATGTATAAAATGAATTCCTTTACTCAAACTATGTTAAAACTGCTTTGTCCTTCATATTTATCAATGTCTAGATTGACTTCAACAAAGAACAACATTGTATTTTGCAGTGGAAGAAATAGCAACACTGAAGGATCAGGAATCCGAAAACACGCTTATTTTCATACGTTCTGCTTGATTTGGGATTTTGCTATAAAATTAATTCCTTCACTCAAACAAAGTGGAAACTGCTTTGTCCTTCATATTTATCAATGTCTATATCGATTTCAACAAAGAACAAGGCTGTATTTTGCAGTATAGGAAAGAGCAACACTGGAGGATCAGGAATCCGAGAATAAGCTTACTTTCATGAGTCCTGCACGATTTCGGATTTTCCTATAAAATGAATTGCTTTGCTCAAACCAAGTTAAAATTGCTTTGTCCTTCATAGTTATCCATGTCTAAAATGTATCAAGCATAAAGTTCCTCATATTACCCTGAATGAGAAAGAAGCATCCCTTTGGTTGAGCAATACGTTCCTTATGCGGAGTTATGCATGATTTCGGATTTTGCTATAAAATTCATTCCTTCACACCTTTTTTTTCACCGCATTTTATAGATTATGGTTGGAAATTTCAACCACTCTAATCCGAAGACCTCTCCTCCCGCTTTTGTTAATATATTTGAACTTTAGTTGGACATTCACCCCTTTTTGCAGCTAAACCACCTCCACTCCCTGTTTTGATCATGTATGGTCTGGCAACACTACATTTTCTTACCCGTTTGTGAGTAATTATAGCTGGATATTCACACCTACTTGCAGCTGAACACAATCTCTCTCGCTTTTAATTATGTTTGGATATTCGAACCTTTTCTTTACTGCTTTTTGCCAACTTTGGTCGGACGTTCACACCTTCTTGCAGCCGAACACCTCCGCTTCCGCTTTTGATGGTATATATTCGGGCATTCGAACCTTTTCTTACCAGCTTTTTACAAACGATGGTTGGACTTTCACACCTTCTTGTAGCCAAACAACTCCGCTCCCGCTATTGATTGTGTACAGTCGGGTATTTTAACCTTTTCTTACCCGCTTTTTACCAACTATGGTCGGACATTCACATCGTCTTACAGCGGAACATCTCCGCTCCCGCTTTTGATGGTGTATAGTCAGGCATTTGAACCTTTTCTTACCCGCTTTTTACAAACTATGGTCGGACATTCAAACCTTCGTGTAGCCGAAAACCTCTGTTCCCTCTTTTGATTATACATTGTCGGGCATTCGCACCTTATCTTACCCGCTTTTTACAAACTATAGTCAGACATTCACAACTTGCAGCTGAACCACCTCAGCTCCCTGTTTTGATCATGTATGGTCTGGCAATACTACCTTTTCTTACCCCTTTGTGAGTAATTATGGCTGGACATTCACACCTACTTGCAGTCGAACAGCTCTGCTCCCGCATTTGATTATATTTTGTTGGATATTCGAACCTTTTCTTAACTGCTTTTTACAAACTTTGGTCGGACGTTCACACCTTCTTGCAGCCGAACACCTCCGCTTCCGCTTTTGATGGTATATATTCGGGCATTCGAACCTTTTCTTACCAGCTTTTTACAAACCATGGTTGGACTTTCACATCTTCTTGTAGCCGAACAACTCCGCTCCCCCTATTGATTGTGTACAGTCGGGTATTTTAACCTTTTCTTACCCACTTTTTACCAACTATGGTCGGACATTCACACCTTCTTACCTCGGAACACCTCCGCTCCCTCTTTTGATGGTGTATGTTTGGGCATTCGAACCTTTTCTTACCCGCTTTTTACAAACTATGCTCGGACATTGAAACCTTCTTGTAGCCGAACACATCCACTCCTTCTTTTGATGATATATGCTTGGGCATTCAAACCTACTTTTTGCCCGGTTTTCATTAATTTTGGGTGGACATTCACACCTTGTCACAGCCAAACACCTCCGCTCCCTGTTTTGATCATGTATGGTTGGACATTCGCACCTTGTCTCACCCGCTTTTTGCAAACTATGGTCGGCTGTTCACAGCTTCCTCTCCACCATACTTGTATGGTGGGATGTTCACACCCAGTTGCATCCGAAAACCTCCGCCCCCACTTTTGTTGATATTTAGTTGGTCATTCGCAGCTTACCCGCTTTTGGCAAACTATGGCCTTCTTGCAGCCAAACACCTCTGATCTCGCTTTTGATAATGTAAGGTTGGGCATTCAGACCTTGCTTCACCTGCTTTTCACCAAATATAGTCGGACATTCACACCTTCTTGCAGCCGAACACTTCCGCTCCACCTTTTAGTGTTCTATCACACCTTTTTTTCACCGAATTTTATAGATTATGGTTGGAAATTCTCAACCTCTCTCATCCGAAGACCTCTCCTCCCGCTTTTGTTAATATATTTGAACTTTAGTGAGACATTCACACCTTCTTGCAGCTGAACCACCTCCGCTCCCTGTTTTGATCATGTATGGTCTGGCAATACTACCTTTTCTTACCCGTTTGTGAGTAATTATGGCTGGACATTCACACCTACTTGCAGCCGAACACCACCTCTCTCGCTTTTGATGATGTATGGACCGGCATTCTTACCTTTTCTAACACATGTTTCAGAAATTACGGTCGGAGATTCACACCTACTCACAGCCGAACAACTCCGCTCCCGCATTTGATGGTGTGCAGTCGGACATTCTCACCCTTTCTCATCAGCTTTTTGCAAATTATAATCTGACATTCACACCTACTTGCAGTCGAAAAGCTATACTCCCGCTTTTGATTATGTTTGGTTGGATATTCAAACCTTTTCTTAACTGCTTTTTACAAACTTTGGTTGGACGTTCACACCTTCTTGTAGCCGAACACATCCACTCCTGATTTTGATGATGTATGGTTGGGCATTCGCACCTTTTTTTTACCCATTTGTCAGGAATAATGGGTGGACATTCACACCTTCTTGCAGCTGAACACCTCCTCTCCCACTTATGATCATGTGCGGTTTGATTTTCGAAAATTTTCTTTCATGTTTTCTAGCAATTATTGATGGACATTTAGACCTTCTTGCAGCTGAACACCTCCGCTCCTGCTTTTGATCATACCTTGTCAGGCATTCGCACCATGTCTTACCCGCTTTTTACAAACTTTAGTCGAACATTTACACCTTTTTGCAGCCGAACACCACCTCTCTCGCTTTTGATGATGTATGGTCCGGCATTCTTTCCTTTTCTAACACATTTTTCAGCAATTATGGTCGGACATTCACACCTACTCAGAGCCGAACACCTCCTGTCCCGCATTTGATGGTGTATAGTCGGGCATTCTCACCCTTTCTCATCAGCTTTTTGCAAATTATGATCTGACATTCACACCTGCTTTTGATAATGTATGGTTGGGCATTCGCACCTTTTTTTACCCATTTTTCAGGAATTATGGGTGGACATTCACACCTTCTTGCAGCTGAACACCTCCTCTCCCGCTATTGATTGTGTACAGTCGGGTATTTTAACCTTTTCTTACCCGCTTTTTACCAACTATGGTCGGACATTCACACCTTCTTACAGCGGAACACCTCCGCTCCCTCTTTTGATGGTGTATGTTCGGGCAGTCAAACCTTTTCTTACCTGCTTTTTACAAACTATGGTCAGACATTCAACCCTTCTTGGAGCCGAACACATCCACTCCTGCTTTTGATTATGTATAGTTGGGCATTCGCACCTTTTCTTACCCATTTTTCAGTAATTATGGGTGTACATTCACACCTTCTTGCAGCCAAACACCTCCGCTCCCTCTTTTGATCATACATTTTCGGGCATTCGCACCTTTTCTTACCCGCTTTTTACAAACCATGGTCGGACTTTCACACCTTTTAGTAGCCGAACAACTCCGCACCCGCTACTGATTGTGTACAGTCGGGTATTTTAACCTTTTCTTACCCGTTTTTTACCAACTATGGTCGGACATTCACACCTTCTTACAGCGGAACACCTCCGCTCCCTCCTTTGATGGTGTATGTTCGGGCATTCAAACCTTTTCTTACCCGCTTTTTACAAACTATGGTCAGACGTTCAAACCTTCTTGTAGCCGAACACATCCACTCCTGCTTTTGATGATGTATGGTTGGGCATTCGAACCTACTTGTTGCCCGCTTTTCATTAATTATGGGTGGACATTCACACCTTGTCTCAGCCAAACACCTCCGCTCCCTGTTTAGATCATGTATGGTTTGACATTCGCACCTTTGCTTACCCTCTTTTTATACTGATTGCTCAAGATTAAGTTGTTCTTTCTCAAACTACAAAATTTTTTTAATTGTTGAAACTTGATTTGAAGTGGATAAATAAGGAAGACAAACAGTTTTAAGTCAGGCTGATAGCAATTAATTTTATAGCAAAATCTGTATTTCGTCATTTGTCGAGAGATGCTTATTGCTGAAGAAGTTCTTTCTCATTCTACAAAGTACAACGTTGTTTATCATTGAAACTTGATTAGACATGAATAAATATGAAGGACAAAGCAGTCTTAACATGGTTTGAGTTAAGGAATTCGTTTTATAGGAGAATCCGAATTCGTGCATAACTCGTAAAATAGAGCTTATTTTCGGATTCCTGAAGAATGAGTCTGGTTCTTTCTCATAATACAAAGTTTGTTGTTTATTGTTGAAACTTCATCAGACCGTTAGATATAGTCGGACTCACCTCGACGCACGGCTTGGGATCTGGAACCAGTACTCTTGAGAGGGGTTGGACTCTCTTCCACTCTGGAGTTGCCCGTGGTGAGAGGCGCAAAGCAGGTGTGGGCATACTTATTGCCCCCCGGCTGTGTGCCAGTACATTGGGGTTTACCCCAGTGAACGAGAGGGTAGCCTCCCTCCGCCTTTGGGTGGGGGGACGAGTCCTGACTGTTGTTTGTGCCTATGCGCCAAACAGCAGTTCAGAGTACCTACCCTTTTTGGAGTCTCTGGGGGAGGCACTGGAGAATGCTCCTACCGGAGACTCCCTCATTCTGCTGGGGGACTTCAATGCTCACGTGGGCAATGACAGTGAGACCTGGAGGGGTGTGATTGGGAGGAACGGCCCCCCCGATCTGAATCAGAGTGGTGTTATGTTGTTGGACTTCTGTGCCAGTCATAGACTGTCCATAACGAACACCATGTTCAGGCATAAGGGTGTCCATATGTGCACTTGGCACCAGGACACCCTTGGCCGCAGTTCGATGATCGACTTTGTGGTTGTATCATCGGACTTGCGGCCGTATGTCCTGGACACTCGGGTGAAGAGAGGGGCGGAGCTGTCAACTGATCACCACCTGGTGGTGAGTTGGCTCCGCTGGTGGGGGAGGATGCCGATCAGACCTGGCAGGCCCAAACGTATTGTGAGGGTCTGCTGGGCGCGTTTGTCAGAATCCCCCGTCAGAAGGAGCTTTAACTTCCACCTCCGGCAGAGCTTCAACCATATTTGAGGTGGGGGACATTGAGTCCGAATGGGCCATGTTCCGTGACTCCATTGCCGAGGCAGCTGGTCGGAGTTGTGGCCGTAAGGTGGTCGGTGCCTGTCGTGGCGGCAACCCTCGAACCTGCTGGTGGACACCAGTGGTGAGGGAAGCCGTCAAGCTGAAGAAGGAGTCCTATCGGGCCTTTTTGGCCAGTGGGACCCTGGAAGAAGCTGATAGGTACCGACGGGCCAGACGGGCCACGGCTTCGGCGGTTGTGAGGCAAAAACTCGGGCCTGGGAGGAGTTCGGTGAGACCATGGAGAACGATTTCCGGACGGCCTCGAAAAGATTCTGGTCCACCATCCGGCGTCTCAGGGGGGGGGAAGCGGCTCACAGTCAACACTGTTTACAGTGGGGACGGGGCTTTGCTGACCTCAACTAGGGATGTTGTGAGTCGGTGGGGGGAGTACTTCGAGGAACTCCTCAATCCTACCAACACGTGCTCGGAAGAGGCAGAGTCGGAGAGCTTGGAGACGGGGCCTCCCATTTCTGGGGCTGAGGTTGCCGAGGTGGTTAAAAAGCTCCTCGGTGGCAAGGCCCCGGGGGTGGATGAGGTCCGTCCTGAGTTTCTCAAGGCTCTGGATGTTGTAGGGCTGTCTTGGCTGACACGCCTCTGCAGTATCGCATTGACATCGGGGACAGTGCCTCTGGACTGGCAGATTGGGGTGGTGGTCCCCCTCTTTAAAAAGGGGGACCGGAGGGTGTGTTCCAACTATAGGGGTATCACACTCCTCAGCCTCCCTGGTAAGGTCTATTCGGGGGTATTGGAGAGGAGGATCCGTCGGATAATCGAGCCTCGGATTCAGGAGATGCAGTGTGGCTTTCGTCCTGGCCGTGGAACAGTGGACCAGCTCTATACCCTCGGCAGGATCCTGGAGGGTGCATGGGAGTTCGCCCAACCAGTCTACATGTGTTTTGTGGACTTGGAGAAAGCGTTCGACCGTGTCCCTCGTGGAGTCCTGTGGGGGGTGCTCCGGGAATATGGAGTGCCGGACCCCTTGATAGGGGCCGTTCGGTCTCTGTATGACCGGTGCCAGAGTTTGGTCCGCATTGCCGGCAGTAAGTCGGATACGTTTCCGGTGAGAGTTGGACTCCGTCAGGGCTGCCCTTTGTCACCGATTCTGTTCCTAACTTTTATGGACAGAATTTCTAGGCGGAGCCAGGGCGTTGAGGGTGTCCCATTTGGCGACCTCAGAATCGGGTCTCTGCTTTTTGCAGATGATGTGGTTCTGTTAGCGTCGTCAGGCCGTGACCTTCAGCTCTCACTGGAGTGATTCGCAGCCGAGTGTGAAGCGGCTGGGATGAGAATCAGCACCTCCAAATCCGAGACTATGGTTCTCAGCCGGAAAAGGGTGGAATGCTCTCTCCGGGTCGGGAATGAGATCCTTCCCCAAGAGGAGGAGTTCAAGTATCTCGGGGTCTTGTTCACGAGTGACGGACGAATGGAGCGGGAGATTGACGGGCGGATCGGTGCGGCGCCTGCAGTGTTGCAGGCTCTGCA
The DNA here is from genome assembly GCF_036924035.1 of Leuresthes tenuis. Lineage (NCBI taxonomy): Eukaryota > Metazoa > Chordata > Actinopteri > Atheriniformes > Atherinopsidae > Leuresthes > Leuresthes tenuis. Next base: position 30,251,218 of record NW_027325358.1, read on the forward strand.
CCGACCCGTCGTTGTGAAGAGGGAGCTGAGCCAGAAGGCGAAGCTCTCTACTTACTGGTCAATCTACGTTCCCATCCTCACCTATGGTCACGAGTTGTGGGTAGTGACCGAAAGAACAAGATCGCGAATACAAGCGGCCGAAATGGGTTTCCTCCGCAGGGTGTCTGGGCTCTCCCTTAGAGATAGGGTGAGAAGCTCAGTCATCCGGGAGGGGCTCGGAGTAGAACCGCTGCTCCTCCGCATTGAGAGGAGTCAGATGAGGTGGCTCGGGCATCTGGTTAGGATGCCCCCTGGGCGCCTCCCTGGGGAGGTGTTCCGGGCACGTCCCACTGGGAGGAGATCCCGGGGGAGACCCAGGACACGTTGGAGAGACTATGTCTCTCGGCTGGCCTGGGAACGCCTCGGGGTCCCCCCGGAAGAGCTGGAGGAAGTGGCCGGGGACAGAGACGTCTGGGTTTCTCTGCTCAAGCTGCTGCCCCCGCGACCCGACCCCCGGATAAGCGGCAGATGATGGATGGATGGATGGATATATCCTCCACCAACCAGACTTACAACCCCCGACTAGGGTAGCAGAATTTCTAAGCATCTGTACCCCAAAACTACTATCAAAAATATATAAATTATTGTCTAAGATAGATGACACAATGTCTCTTCCATCCTCAAAATGGGAGGCAGATTTATCCATCAGTTCTGGTCATAGCTTCTAACCACAAATATGTTTGAACACCTTCATAAAGACTCGAAATCCTAATTTACAGCTCATACAATACAAAATCCTTCATAGAACACACTATACAGGATGGGTCTAACACACTCAAACATCTGCTCACATTGCACAGATAACACACCTGATGATTATGCACACGCTTTGTGGTTTTTCTGCGCCTGTCCAGAAGTTCTGGCTTGAAGTCTGTGAGGACCTATCAACATGGCTAAAGTGTAGCATCCCTGCATGCCCCACACTGTGCATACTGGGTGACTTAGACAACATCAACATGGAAATTAACTCAGCACACATGGTTGTCACAGTGTTATGTATCGCAAAGAAAACTATTCTCATGAACTGGAAAGCGAAGAACAATCTGTGTATTAACCAGTTTAGAAATTTTCTTTTAGATTATATTAGCATGGAAACAATGTCTGCCTCCTCAAAACATCAATTGGCTGAATTTCATTCTCTCTGGTCCCCTCTGATTAGTTTTATCACATAGTGGTGGTGGTGGGTTGCTGGGTGATGGTGGGTCTCAGGCCCGGGCTGCTGCGACTGGTGTGACCGGGTGGTTTGTTTGTTTGTTTTTTGATGTTATTTGTTTGTTTTTTGTAGAGGTCCTCCTGGGTGGGGTTGGATTGAGTGGGGTGGGGCGGGATGGGTACCTTCTGGGGGTACAGTAGCTCCCGGAATATGGTCGCTGCAGGCCCCGAGCCTGGTGGACATCAGGTCCTCCTACCCATTGTTGGCTCCCAGGTAGCGGGGATGCCTATTGCAGCCAGTCCCTGGCTGCCCTCTCTGGGGGAGAGTAGCTCCCCCGGTATATATCCCCATACCCCTCTCCCTTCTGGCTCCTGTACACAGCACACACTCACACATGAAGGGTTTTGGGGGCGTGTGTGTTCGGTGGGGTGTAGTGGATGGGGCCACGTAGGTGGTCCCCTTTGGTTGCACTCTGCAGTTCCCTGCCCCTGTTTTAATTACACCTTAGACATTACTACTTATCAAACACACTCACACACACACATTAGGTCTTGGGGGGTGGTTACACTGAGTGGCATCTGGTGGGCGGGGCTCTTTGGGTATGTAGGCTGCCCAGAGTGCCGCGCTCCCAGTTCTACAAGTTTGGCTGCCCCTCAATTTTAATTGCTCACTATTAGAAAATATTGAAGAGCCAGAAGGGTGAGGGGAGGGGTCTTCTTCGCACACCCCTGCTTCCTGGTGTCTGCTTGGGGCAGGAGGGGCCAGGAGGATTAATTAATTGTTCTGCTGGTTCGGGGTCTTTGGTGGCTGGGGGGTTGCTGGCCTCCTGGTGTGCCCGCTGCACTACACCCCAGCAGAGTCGAGGGAGGTAGGATGTGTGGATGTGTGGATGTATGGGACGTGAAAGTGTGTGTGGTAATGATTGGGCCTGGATCTGGGACTTGCTGTCGCCTGGCCTGCCTGTGTTTCTCCCGATGGGGCATCAGCGTTGCCTCTCCCCACTGCTCGCGACTTCACCCACCTGTGGGCACGTCTTGACTCCCAGGGCACTTGGCCAGGGGCGCTGGGGCAGGCGCTGACCCACTTTGTGGCTGTCTGGGGCGCTTGGCCCTCCTGGGTATTGGGTGGGGCCTCTGCCGGGGGGTTAGGGGGCGCTCGGGCTCCTGGGGCCCAGGTCCAGTGCACGGCCCATGTCTGGGCGGCTGGGGCCTGGCGGGGTCGGTGGGCTGTTACCCCTGGTTCCCGGAGTGCCTCTGCCCTATGCTTATGGGGGCTCTTTCCGGGGGCTTCCTCTGCAGTCTTCTGGGTGGATGCGTGGTTGCCCCTGCAGTGGGCTGCCTGGGTTCTGTGCTCTGTGGGGGCTGCTGGTGGCCTGGGTCTTTTGGCCCTCTCTGCCTGCTTCTGATTGCTTGGGGGGGGGGGGGCTGTGGATTGTGGCCCTGTACGCTTATACACTCATAACTAAGCACGGTTATCATGTAGGTCCTGTGCCATGGGTGTTGCATGTTCTCACACACACACACACACATTCATTAGTCCAGTAGCATGGTCACTAAGCAGTTGATGTATTATCATGTCGTCTCAGGTCATCTATATCCACAGCTGTGTTGTATGCGATTGCCGCTTCTTGTGCTGGTTTTTGTTTGTTTGTGTGTTTGTTTTTTCTCTGCTTGTCTGCTTTCAGGTGCTCCTGGTGGCGCTAAGGCTGGATTCCCCTCATAGGCCATGGATTGTTGTCTGTTTTGTTTTTTACAGGTGTAGCAGCTGGTTGTCTGGTTTTTGTTTCTATTTTTGTTCTGTTTCCTCTTCTTTCCTCTTCTTCTTTCCTTGTCCCCCGGTCCGGTTCAGTTCAGTTCATGTCATATATTGTAAACAGAAATAAATAAATGGGCATCAAGGGGAGCTTTACATTTATAAAACTTCCCTTGGCAAAACAAATCTGTTTGGCATCAAAGGTATTCAGACTACAATTCTTCTGACATAATGCTGAACAGGACAAGGGGAAAAAAAAGTAAAGAAGACAGTTCTGCCGAAAGCCAGGGATAGACCTGTTCTAAGTTCTATACTTTTTAAAAGGGGCGTGTTTATCAACTATGGAATTAGAAGATTTACAAAAATGGTCAAGTGCTAGATCTTCATCTGTGATTTTAACAGTGTCATATAACTATTCAACAGATCAGTTAAAAAAAAGCCTGCTCATGGAGATGTTTCAGGATCTGGATACCAAGCGTGGACCTAATGTTTTCATTTTTGCAATTCTGATACAGGCTATTGAGCAGTGATAACTAACACCAAGTTCAGATACTGCGGATTTTCTACCTTTGATATGTTAAGATTGAGCCAATCAGGGACAACCTTGAAGGATCTCTTTGGTTTTGTAGGATCAGTAATTACCTGAGAAAGGTTGATATTGGTACACACCTTTTTTAAATGATCAGAGGCAGAGTTCAACTTGTTTAAATTAAAATTGCCACACAGAGATTGGGTTTAGGCCACATGCACACAGAATGACATCAACAAATATAAGAAATATTAAACATTTACACATAGATTTTTGAATACATGTAGAGGAATGATACTTTGAAATGTGCTCATTGCGGAGTTATGATCAGTTGAGTAATGAAGGTTGAACTATTCTAGGAAAGAGGTTTTATTCCCAGCATCATGATGGACACTCCTGATATAGAAGGTTTCGCTAACGCATTGGAATTGTTTTACTATTTTCATATGCATGTGCAATGAAGAATTGCTTGCTGCTGATAAATGCAAAGAAGAACAGCTTACACATAGATGCTCACATATAGGCTGCTGAATGCAATGAAGACCTGCTTATCAAGTAAAGTTCAATGTCAATGTGTAATATTCAATTAGCATTTGCAAAACAGTGAAGTTAAACAATGAATGGGTCCATAGTCGGTATGAGAAGACTACAGGAATATTTACCTGGGTGTACGTTCAAACAGAGATGAGAAAATTGCGATAAATAATTGTTTGTTTGTTTGTTAGTATGTATAGGAATGTTATGTGTATAAACTGTGTTGAGTTATAGTTACTCAGTAGTGTCTCAGTGAAACAACCGACGGGGTAAGCCTTGCGGTGACAACAAAAGCAGTGTTTTACTGATCAGTCAAGTTGCTCCAGTGTACTCCATACAAACTGGTTGGCTACTGAAGGGATAGAAAATGGGGAATACTTGTTTTAAAGCAAACAAGGAATTAGATGGGAAAAATACATGTTTTAACGGGACCCAGACAATATTAAATACTCAGACAGATGGGAGAAGAAGTGTAGTTTTGTAGGAAATCACAAAATTATTACATAGAATTAGTGAAATCAATTGAAGAATGCCTTTCTGAAGAGCTGTTTACCACAGATGAGCAGCTTTGCGACCAAGCACATTGTAGATCGCTTTACTGCCAAAATGATCTAATTTAATGGATTGGTTTAGACATGCATAACAGCATTTTAAGAACAAAGAGAGAAACAAAAAGGGACAACGCTTCATGGTGGAAGGGGATGTATAAATAACTGTGTATATGATGAAGGGGGTGGCAACACCCATTCCAAAATCCCGCCATTCCGACATCCCGCTATTCCGACATCCCACCATTCTGACATACCACCATTCCGACATACCACCATTCCGACATGCAAACGTCCCACCATTCCGACATCCCACCATTGCGACATCCCGCTATTCTGACGTTCAAATGTCCCACCATTCCGACAAGGCTTTCCGTATAAGGAAATGTGTGTTACTCAACAGGTGAGTCCCTTCTTTCTGTTCATGCAATTTATATGTTTAACACATGTTTATAGACAAGCGTTATTAAAAACACAAAGTCTCCGCAACTGGAGGAGGAGAAGCAGTCCGCGGTGGTTTTCAATCACACACTCCAATGCCACTTGTTTCAACTTCCGAAAATTTAATCCAGGAAAAAAAGGCTTACAAACATGGACCAAAACGGCTCCATAACACGCACAAGAATCCAAAAGAAACGAAAGTTAACTAAAAGAAAGCAAATAAACAGTATGAAGTGGTCAAAATTGGTTTTACGCATGCCTATGTGCGTCTGGCACATGCGTCTTCGGGCTCTCCCACGTTGGTTTGTGGATGAAAGCTATATGTTCAGCTGTAATGTCATGTAAAAACAATCTCTACATGACATTTACTCCCAGGTGTGACCAGTTAGGTCCTTAAGATATCAACAGGCTGTATAAAGCTACAACCGTTGCGGCTGTGTGTTTGTGCCAAATGTGCAAAGCCCATCCGCGCTTCCCAAAATTGGAGTGAGTACTCATAAATCACGTGAATAACATGAATAAACGTTTTTACAAAATTTTGTTGTGTTTTATACGTTCTATGCTGTCATTTCTCTCTTCTCCTATTGGCAAGGCAAGGCAGAGTGCTCGCAACTGTGTCCTGTGCAGTAGCCGTGATATCTGTAATTGCAATTATTACTTTTGCATATGATGACAGCGTGCAAAAGACACATGGGCTCTGTGGAGAGCTCCGCTCCAGCTGGCTGCTGTGACAGCTCACTGACACTGTATTTCTGCTTAATCAGTTTCAGTCTCGCCAGAGTTACATTAATATCTGTATTTTTATATTTGAAATTCAGGGGATTTTGATAATAGATTATTAAAGTTTGTTTGCGAGGCTGTGGCCTCTGCATGTGCAAAGCTTGTGCGCCAAACTTTAGGGCGTATTTGCGCCGGCATATCATTAGTGCAAAATGTTTTGGGTAAAAAATAGGCTATTAAAAGGAACTGTCGGAATGGCGGTATGTTAAAAAAAAACAAAAAACATACCGCCATTCCGACCATAGGAGGAAAAAAGTGTTGGAATGGTGGGACGTTTGATAAAAAATTAAGTGTCGCCATTCCGACAATTGGAGACCCATGTCGGAATGGCGAGATGTCGGAATGGCAGCATGTAACCATGATGAAGGAGAGACCATTTGAGCAGCACAGCCATTTCGCAGCACAGGGACAGCAGTCCAAGTTACAGGATCTCCCACGTGGTATCACCTGTCACATTGTGTCAAGGCATCAAAAGAAGAAAAAATCACCAAACTCAAGGACAAAAAGACAAAGACTCCGGTGAACGAAGAGAGAGTACTGACAAACCAGAAATACAAAAGGATTCTCGATATCAAGATCCAGAAGAAGAGGCTAACAATGCCACGAACACTTACGATGCTGGGAATGATGCCAGCAATGAACAGAGAAGAAGATTCAGTGTCATCAATCTGCATTACGTGCCTCTAATGAGGGGGTGAATATAGAATCCTCAACGATTACAACGTCTCTGGGAACTGTGACAACAACAAGGTTTAAACCATTTTGATATATATTGTAACCTATTGTCTAAGGAATAGTGCTGAAAATGAGGTAAATCTAATCCACCACTGTCCTTGGTCTTCTGTAGGGTTTTTAAACTAATACGTGGTGGTTTGTTTTTCCACAGAAATTTGGAGATGCATGAATCTAGTGACTTAAACCAAGTAGCAGATGGTTTTATGGGGATCATTGAGAACAAATAGTTAACTTTTGGTAGTATCATCATTTTAATGGATGTAACTCTCCCCATAAGTGATATAGGTAAGGACTTCCAACGAGAGATCGTCCTCTACTGTCTTTAATAATTGCACATAATTTAGCTTTGTTAGCTCTGAGATCCTGGAGGAAATGTTTATGCCTGAATATCTAATATTTCCTGACTGTAAAGTGATCGCAGGTATATTATGGACCCTACAGTTAATGGGCAGAACTGTGGTCTTAGACCAGTTGATAGAGTAGTCAGAAAGTGCTGAGAATTTATTTATGAGTGTGATCGTGTGACTGAGAGACGTCTGTGAGTTCTGAAGGAAAAGTAATACATCATCAGCATAAAGACTTATTTTATGCTCAATATTTTGGGATTAATTACTCACAAACGGGTAAGAAAAGGTAGTATTGCCAGACCATACATGATCAAAACAGGGAGCGGAGGTGGTTCAGCTGCAAGGTGTGAATGTCTGACTATAGTTTGTAAAAAGCGGGTAAGATAAGGTGCGAATGCCCGACAATGTATGATCAAAAGAGGGAGCGGAGGTTTTCGGCTGCAAGAAGGTCTGAATGTCCACCCAAAATTCCTGAAAAATGGGTAAAAAAAGGGTGCGAATGCCAAACCATACATCATCAAAAGCAGGAGTGGATGTGTTCGGCTACAAGAAGATTTGAATGTCCATCAATAATTGCTTTAAAACTGGAAAGAAAATTTTCGAATATCAAACCGCACATGATCATAAGCGGGAGAGGAGTTGTTCAGCTGCAAGAAGGTGTGAATGTCCACCCATAATTACTGAAAAATGGGTAAGAAAAGGTGAAAATGCCCAACCATACATCATCAAAAGCAGGAGTGGATGTGTTCGGCTACAAGAAGGTTTGAATGTCCGAGCATAGTTTGTAAAAAGCGGGTAAGAAAAGGTTCGAATGCCCAAACATACACCATCAAAAGAGGGAGCGGAGGTGTTCTGCTGTAAGAAGGTGTGAACGTCCAACCATGGTTTGTAAAAAGCTTGTAAGAAAAGGTTCGAATGCCCGAATATATACCATCAAAAGCGGAAGCGGAGGTGTTCGGCTGCAAGAAGGTGTGAACGTCCGACCAAAGTTTGTAAAAAGCAGTTAAGAAAAGGTTCGAATATCCAACCAAACATAATCAAAAGCGGGAGCAGAGCTGTTCGACTGCAAGTAGGTGTGAATGTCCAGCCATAATTACTCACAAACGGGTAAGAAAAGGTAGTATTGCCAGACCATACATGATCAAAACAGGGAGCTGAGGTGGTTCAGCACCAAGGTGTGAATGTCTGAATATAGTTTGTAAAAAGCGGGTAAGATAAGGTGCGAATGCCCGACAATGTATAATCAAAAGAGGGAGCAGAGGTTTTCGGCTACAAGAAGGTTTGAATGTCCGACCATAGTTTGTAAAAAGCGGGTAAGAAAAGGTTCAAATGCCTGACAATACACCATCAAAAGCGGGAGCGGAGATGTTCCGCTGTAAGACGGTGTGAATGTCCGACCATATTTGGTAAAAAGCGGGTAAGAAAAGGTTAAAATACCCGACTGTACACAATCAATAGCGGGAGCGGAGTTGTTTGGCTACAAGAAGGTGTGAAAGTCCGACCACGGTTTGTAAAAAGCGGGTAAGAAAAGGTTCGAATGCCCGAATATATACCATCAAAAGTGGAAGTGGATGTGTTCGGCTGCAAGAAGGTGTGAACGTCCGACCAAAGTTTGTAAAAAGCAGTTAAGAAAAGGTTCGAATATCCAACCAAACATAATCAAAAGCGGGAGCAGAGCTGTTCGACTGCAAGTAGGTGTGAATGTCAGATCATAATTTGCAAAAAGCTGATGAGAAAGGGTGAGAATGCCCGGCTATACACCATCAAATGCGGGAGCGGAAGGGTTCGGCTGTGAGTAGGTGTGAATGTCCAACCATAATTGCTGAAAAATGTGTTAGAAGAGACTAGAATGCCGGACAAGACATCATCAAATGCGGGAGCGGAGTTGTTCGGCTGTGAGTAGGTGTGAATCTCCGAGCATAGTTTGTAAAAAGGGGGTAAGAATAGGTTGGAATGCCCGAACATACACTATCAAAACAGGGAGCTAAGGTGGCTCAGCTGCAAGGTGTGAATGTCTGACTATAGTTTGTAAATAAGGTGCGAATGCCCAACAATGTATAATCAAAAGAGGGAGCGGAGGTTTTCGGCTACAAGAAGGTTTGAATGTCCGACCATAGTTTGTAAAAAGCGGGTAAGAAAAGGTTCAAGCGCCTGACTATACACCATCAAAAGCGGGAGCAGAGGTGTTCCGCTGTAAGACGGTGTGAATGTCCGACCATATTTGGTAAAAAGCGGGTAAGAAAAGGTTAAAATACCCGACTGTACACAATCAATAGCGGGAGAGGAGGTGTTCGGCTGCAAGAAGGTGTGAATGTCCACCCATAGTTACTGAAAAATGGGTAAGAAAAGGTGCGAATGCCCAACCATACATTATCAAAAGCAGGTGTGAATGTCAGATCATAATTTGCAAAAAGCTGATGAGAAAGGGTGAGAATGCCCGACTATACACCATCAAATGTGGGAGCGGAGTTGTTCGGCTGTGAGTAAGTGTGAATCTCCGACCATAATTGCTGAAAAATGTGTTAGAAAAGGTAAGAATGCCGGTCCATACATCATCAAAAGCGGGAGAGGTGGTGTTCGGCTGCAAGTAGGTGTGAATGTCCAGCCATAATTACTAACAAATGGGTAGGAAAAGGTAGTATTGCCATACCATATATGATCAAAACAGGGAGCGGAGGTGGTTCAGCTGCAAGAAGGTGTGAATGTCCGACTAAAGTTCAAATATATGAACAAAAGCGGGAGGAGAGGTCTTCGGATGAGAGTGGTTGAGAATTTCCAACCATAATCTATAAAATGCGGTGAAAAAAAGGTGTGATAGAACACTAAAAGGTGGAGCGGAAGTGTTCGGCTGCAAGAAGGTGTGAATGTCCTACTATATTTGGTGAAAAGCAGGTGAAGCAAGGTCTGAATGCCCAACCTTACATCATCAAAAGCGAGATCAGAGGTGTTTGGCTGCATGAAGGCCATAGTTTGCCAAAAGCGGGTAAGCTGCGAATGACCGACTAAATATCAACAAAAGGTCTTCGGATGCAACTGGGTGTGAATATCCCACCATACAAGTATCATGGAGAGGAAGCTGTGAAAAGCCGACCATAGTTGGCAAAAAGCGGGTGAAAAAAAGGTGCGAATGTCCAACCATACATGATCAAAACAGGGAGCGGAGGTGTTTGGCTGTGACAAGGTGTGAATGTCCACCCAAAACTAATGAAAAGTGGGCAACAAGTAGGTTTGAATGCCCAACCATACATCATCAAAAGCAGGAGTGGATGTGTTCGGCTACAAGAAGGTTTGAATGTCCGAGCATAGTTTGTAAAAAGCGGGTAAGAAAAGGTTCGAATGCCCAAACATACACCATCAAAAGAGGGAGCGGAGGTGTTTGGCTACAAGAATGTGTGACAGTCCGACCACGGTTTGTAAAACGCGGGTAAGAAAAGGTTCGAATGCCCGAATATATACCATCAAAAGTGGAAGTGGATGTGTTCGGCTGCAAGAAGGTGTGAACGTCCGACCAAAGTTTGTAAAAAGCAGTTAAGAAAAGGTTTGAATATCCAACCAAACATAATCAAAAGCGGGAGCATAGCTTTTCGACTGCAAGTAGGTGTGAATGTCAGATCATAATTTGCAAAAAGCTGATGAGAAAGGGTGAGAATGTCCGACTGCACACCATCAAATGCGGGAGCGGAGTTGTTCGGCTGTGAGTAGGTGTGAATCTCCGACCGTAATTTCTGAAAAATGTGTTAGAAAAGGTAAGAATGCCGGTCCATACATCATCAAAAGCGAGAGAGGTGGTGTTCGGCTGCAAGTAGGTGTGAATGTCCAGCCATAATTACTCACAAACGGGTAAGAAAAGGTAGTATTGCCAGACCATACATGATCAAAACAGGGAGCGGAGGTGGTTCAGCTGCAAGAAGGTGTGAATGTCCGACTAAAGTTCAAATATATTAACAAAAGCGGGAGGAGAGGTCTTCGGATGAGAGTGGTTGAGAATTTCCAACCATAATCTATAAAATTCGGTGAAAAAAAGGTGTGATAGAAACACTAAAAGGTGGAGCGGAAGTGTTCGGCTGCAAGAAGGTTTTAATGTCCGACTATATTTGGTGAAAAGCAGGTGAAGCAAGGTCTGAATGCCCAACCTTACATCATCAAAAGCGAGATCAGAGGTGTTTGGCTGCATGAAGGCCATAGTTTGCAAAAAGCGGGTGAGAAAAGGTGCGAATGTCCAACCATACATGATCAAAACAGGGAGCGGAGGTGTTTGGCTGTGACAAGGTGTGAATGTCCACCCAAAATTAATGAAAAGCGGGTAAAAAGTAGGTTTGAATGCCCAAGCATACATCATCAAAAGAAGGAGTGGATGTGTTCGGCTACAAGAAGGTTTGAATGTCCGAACATAGTTTGTAAAAAGCGGGTAAGAAAAGGTTCGAATGCCCAAACATACACCATCAAAAGAGGGAGCGGAGGTGTTCCGCTGTAAGGTGTGAATGTCCGACCATAGTTGGTAAAATGTGGGTAAGAAAAGGTTAAAATACCCGACTGTACACAATCAATAGCGGGAGCGGATGTGTTTGGCTACAAGAATGTGTGAAAGTCCGACCATGGTTTGTAAAAAACGGGTAAGAAAAGGTGCGAATGCCCGTCAATGTATGATCAAAAGAGGGAGCGGAGGTTTTTGGCTACAAGAAGGTTTGAATGTCCGACCATAGTTTGTAAAAAGCGGGTAAGAAAAGGTTCAAATGCCTGACTATACACCATCAAAAGCGGGAGCGGAGGTGTTCCGCTGTAAGACGGTGTGAATGTCCGACCATAGTTGGTAAAAAGCGGGTAAGAAAAGGTTAAAATACCCGACTGTACACAATCAATAGGGTGAGTGGAGTTGTTCGGCTACAAGAAGGTGTGAAAGTCCAACCATGGTTTGTAAAAAGCTGGTAAGAAAAGGTTCGAATGCCCGAATATATACCATCAAAAGCGGAAGCGGAAGTGTTCGGCTGCAAGAAGGTGTGAACGTCCGACCAAAGTTTGTAAAAAGCAGTTAAGAAAAGGTTCGAATATCCAACCAAACATAATCAAAAGCGGGAGCAGAGCTGTTCGACTGCAAGTAGGTGTGAATGTCCAGCCATAATTACTCACAAACGGGTAAGAAAAGGTAGTATTGCCAGACCATACATGATCAAAACAGGGAGCTGAGGTGGTTCAGCACCAAGGTGTGAATGTCTGACTATAGTTTGTAAAAAGCGGGTAAGATAAGGTGCGAATGCACGATAATGTATAATCAAAAGAGGGAGCAGAGGTTTTCGGCTACAAGAAGGTTTGAATGTCCGACCATAGTTTGTAAAAAGCGGGTAAGAAAAGGTTACCATACATCATCAAAAGCAGGAGTGGATGTGTTCGGCTACAAGAAGATTTGAATGTCCATCAATAATTGCTTTAAAACATGAAAGAAAATTTTCGAATATCAAACCGCACATGATCATAAGCGGGAGAGGAGTTGTTCAGCTGCAAGAAGATGTGAATGTCCACCCATAATTACTGAAAAATGGGTAAGAAAAGGTGAAAATGCCCAACCATACATCATCAAAAGCAGGAGTGGATGTGTTCGGCTACAAGAAAGTTTGAATGTCCGACCATAGTTTGTAAAAAGCGGGTAAGAAAAGGTTCGAATGCCTGAACATAGACCATCAAAAGAGGGAGCGGAGGTGTTCCGCTGTAAGAAGGTGTAAATGTCCGACCATAGTTGGTAAAAAACGGGTAAGAAAAGGTTAAAATACCCGACTGTACACAATCAATAGCGGGAGCGGAGTTGTTTGGCTACAAGAAGGTGTGAAAGTCCGACCACGGTTTGTAAAAAGCGGGTAAGAAAAGGTTCGAATGCCCGACAATGTATGATCAAAAGAGGGAGTGGAGGTCTTCGGCTGCAAGGTCTGAATGTCCAACCATAATTTCTAAAAACCGGGTAAGAAAAGGCTCGAAATTCCGACTATACACAATCAAAAGCGGGAGCGGGAGGTTTTCAGCTGCAAATCCTTCACTCAAACCAAGTGAAAACTGCTTTGTCCTTCATATTTATCAATGTCTAGATCGACTTCAACAAAGAACAACATTGTACTTTGCAGTAAAGAAAGAGCAAATCAAAAGTTTTAGGAATCCGAGAATAAGCTTATTTTCATGAGTTCTGCACGATTATTGATTTTACTATAAATGAATGCCTTCACTCAAACTATGTTAAAACTGCTTTGTCCGTTATATTTATCAATGTCTAGATTGACTTCAACAAAGAACAACACTGGATTTTGCAGTAGAAGAAAGAGCAACACTGAAGGATCAGTAATCCGAGAATAAGCTTATTTTCATACGTTCTGCATGATTTGGGATTTTATGTATAAAATGAATTCCTTCACTCAAACCAAGTTAAAACTGCTTTGTCCTTCATATTTATCAGTCTAGATCGACTTCAACAAAGAACAACATTGTATTTTGCAGTAGAAGAAAAAGCAACACTGAAGGATCAGGAATCCGAGAATAAGCTTCTTTTCATACGTTCTGCATGATTTGGGATTTTATGTATAAAATGAATTCCTTCACTCAAACCAAGTGAAAACTGCTTTGTCCTTCATATTTATCAATGTCTAGATTTACTTCAACAAAGAACAACATTGTATTTTGCAGTAGTAGAAAGAGCAACACTTGAAGGAACAGGAATCCGAGAATAAGCTTATTTTCATACGTTCTGCATGATTTGGGATTTTATGTATAAAATGAATTCCTTTACTCAAACTATGTTAAAACTGCTTTGTCCTTCATATTTATCAATGTCTAGATTGACTTCAACAAAGAACAACATTGTATTTTGCAGTAGAAGAAATAGCAACACTGAAGGATCAGGAATCCGAAAACACGCTTATTTTCATACGTTCTGCTTGATTTGGGATTTTGCTATAAAATTAATTCCTTCACTCAAACAAAGTGGAAACTGCTTTGTCCTTCATATTTATCAATGTCTATATCGATTTCAACAAAGAACAAGGCTGTATTTTGCAGTATAGGAAAGAGCAACACTGGAGGATCAGGAATCCGAGAATAAGCTTACTTTCATGAGTCCTGCACGATTTCGGATTTTCCTATAAAATGAATTGCTTTGCTCAAACCAAGTTAAAATTGCTTTGTCCTTCATAGTTATCCATGTCTAAAATGTATCAAGCATAAAGTTCCTCATATTACCCTGAATGAGAAAGAAGCATCCCTTTGGTTGAGCAATACGTTCCTTATGCGGAGTTATGCATGATTTCGGATTTTGCTATAAAATTCATTCCTTCACACCTTTTTTTTTCACCGCATTTTATAGATTATGGTTGGAAATTTCAACCACTCTAATCCGAAGACCTCTCCTCCCGCTTTTGTTAATATATTTGAACTTTAGTTGGACATTCACCCCTTTTTGCAGCTAAACCACCTCCGCTCCCTGTTTTGATCATGTATGGTCTGGCAATACTACATTTTCTTACCCGTTTGTGAGTAATTATGGCTGGATATTCACACCTACTTGCAGCTGAACACAATCTCTCTCGCTTTTAATTATGTTTGGATATTCGAACCTTTTCTTTACTGCTTTTTGCCAACTTTGGTCGGACGTTCACACCGTCTTGCAGCCGAACACTTCCGCTCCACCTTTTAGTGTTCTATCACACCTTTTTTTCACCGCATTTTATAGATTATGGTTGGAAATTCTCAACCACTCTCATCCGAAGACCTCTCCTCCCGCTTTTGTTAATATATTTGAACTTTAGTTGGACATTCACCCCTTTTTGCAGCTAAACCACCTCCGCTCCCTGTTTTGATCATGTATGGTCTGGCAATACTACCTTTTCTTACCCGTTTGTGAGTAATTATGGCTGGACATTCACACCTACTTGCAGCCGAACACCACCTCTCTCGCTTTTGATGATGTATGGACCGGCATTCTTACCTTTTCTAACACATTTTTCAGAAATTACGGTCGGAGATTCACACCTACTCACAGCCGAACAACTCCGCTCCCGCATTTGATGGTGTGCAGTCGGACATTCTCACCCTTTCTCATCAGCTTTTTGCAAATTATAATCTGACATTCACACCTACTTGCAGTCGAAAAGCTATACTCCCGCTTTTGATTATGTTTGGTTGGATATTCAAACCTTTTCTTAACTGCTTTTTACAAACTTTGGTTGGACGTTCACACCTTCTTGTAGCCGAACACATCCACTCCTGCTTTTGATGATGTATGGTTGGGCATTCGCACCTTTTTTTTACCCATTTGTCAGGAATAATGGGTGGACATTCACACCTTCTTGCAGCTGAACACCTCCTCTCCCACTTATGATCATGTGCGGTTTGATTTTCGAAAATTTTCTTTCATGTTTTCTAGGAATTATTGATGGACATTTAGACCTTCTTGCAGCTGAACACCTCCGCTCCTGCTTTTGATCATACCTTGTCAGGAATTCGCACCATGTCTTACCCGCTTTTTACAAACTTTAGTCGAACATTTACACCTTTTTGCAGCCGAACACCACCTCTCTCGCTTTTGATGATGTATGGTCCGGCATTCTTTCCTTTTCTAACACATTTTTCAGCAATTATGGTCGGACATTCACACCTACTCAGAGCCGAACACCTCCGCTCCCGCATTTGATGGTGTATAGTCGGGCATTCTCACCCTTTCTCATCAGCTTTTTGCAAATTATGATCTGACATTCACACCTGCTTTTGATAATGTATGGTTGGGCATTCGCACCTTTTTTTACCCATTTTTCAGGAATTATGGGTGGACATTCACACTTTCTTGCAGCTGAACACCTCCTCTCCTTCTTATGATCATGTGCGGATGATATTCGAAAATTTTCTTTCATGTTTTAAAGCAATTATTGATGGACATTCAGACCTTCTTGCAGCTGAACCACTCTGCTCCCGCTTTTGATGGTGTATAGTCGGGCTTTCGAGCCTTTCCTTCCCGGTTTTTACAAATTATGGTTGGACATTCAGACCTTCTTGCAGCCGAACACCTCCGCTCCCTCCTTTGATCATACATTGTCGGGCATTAGCACCTTTTCTTACCCGCTTTTTACAAACCATAGTCGGACTTTCACATCTTTTAGTAGCCAAACAACTCCGCTCCCGCTATTGATTGTGTACAGTCGGGTATTTTAACCTTTTCTTACCCGCTTTTTACCAACTATGGTCGGACATTCACACCTTCTTACAGCAGAACACCTCCGCTCCCTCTTTTGATGGTGTATGTTCGGGCAGTCAAACCTTTTCTTACCTGCTTTTTACAAACTATGGTCAGACATTCAACCCTTCTTGGAGCCGAACACATCCACTCCTGCTTTTGATTATGTATAGTTGGGCATTCGCACCTTTTCTTACCCATTTTTCAGTAATTATGGGTGTACATTCACACCTTCTTGCAGCCAAACACCTCCGCTCCCTCTTTTGATCATACATTTTCGGGCATTCGCACCTTTTCTTACCCGCTTTTTACAAACCATGGTCGGACTTTCACACCTTTTAGTAGCCGAACAACTCCGCACCCGCTACTGATTGTGTACAGTCGGGTATTTTAACCTTTTCTTACCCGTTTTTTACCAACTATGGTCGGACATTCACACCTTCTTACAGCGGAACACCTCCGCTCCCTCCTTTGATGGTGTATGTTCGGGCATTCAAACCTTTTCTTACCCGCTTTTTACAAACTATGGTCAGACGTTCAAACCTTCTTGTAGCCGAACATATCCACTCCTGCTTTTGATGATGTATGGTTGGGCATTCGAACCTACTTGTTGCCCGCTTTTCATTAATTATGGGTGGACATTCACACCTTGTCTCAGCCAAACACCTCCGCTCCCTGTTTTGATCATGTATGGTTTGACATTCGCACCTTTGCTTACCCTCTTTTTATACTGATTGCTCAAGATTAAGTTGTTCTTTCTCAAACTACAAAATTTTTTTAATTGTTGAAACTTGATTTGAAGTGGATAAATAAGGAAGACAAACAGTTTTAAGTCAGGCTGATAGCAATTAATTTTATAGCAAAATCTGTATTTCGTCATTTGTCGAGAGATGCTTATTGCTGAAGAAGTTCTTTCTCATTCTACAAAGTACAACGTTGTTTATCATTGAAACTTGATTAGACATGAATAAATATGAAGGACAAAGCAGTCTTAACATGGTTTGAGTTAAGGAATTCGTTTTATAGGAGAATCCGAATTCGTGCATAACTCGTAAAATAGAGCTTATTTTCGGATTCCTGAAGAATGAGTCTGGTTCTTTCTCATAATACAAAGTTTGTTGTTTATTGTTGAAACTTCATCAGACCGTTAGATATAGTCGGACTCACCTCGACGCACGGCTTGGGATCTGGAACCAGTACTCTTGAGAGGGGTTGGACTCTCTTCCACTCTGGAGTTGCCCGTGGTGAGAGGCGCAAAGCAGGTGTGGGCATACTTATTGCCCCCCGGCTGTGTGCCAGTACATTGGGGTTTACCCCAGTGAACGAGAGGGTAGCCTCCCTCCGCCTTTGGGTGGGGGGACGAGTCCTGACTGTTGTTTGTGCCTATGCGCCAAACAGCAGTTCAGAGTACCTACCCTTTTTGGAGTCTCTGGGGGAGGCACTGGAGAATGCTCCTACCGGAGACTCCCTCATTCTGCTGGGGGACTTCAATGCTCACGTGGGCAATGACAGTGAGACCTGGAGGGGTGTGATTGGGAGGAACGGCCCCCCCGATCTGAATCAGAGTGGTGTTATGTTGTTGGACTTCTGTGCCAGTCATAGACTGTCCATAACGAACACCATGTTCAGGCATAAGGGTGTCCATATGTGCACTTGGCACCAGGACACCCTTGGCCGCAGTTCGATGATCGACTTTGTGGTTGTATCATCGGACTTGCGGCCGTATGTCCTGGACACTCGGGTGAAGAGAGGGGCGGAGCTGTCAACTGATCACCACCTGGTGGTGAGTTGGCTCCGCTGGTGGGGGAGGATGCCGATCAGACCTGGCAGGCCCAAACGTATTGTGAGGGTCTGCTGGGCGCGTTTGTCAGAATCCCCCGTCAGAAGGAGCTTTAACTTCCACCTCCGGCAGAGCTTCAACCATATTTGAGGTGGGGGACATTGAGTCCGAATGGGCCATGTTCCGTGACTCCATTGCCGAGGCAGCTGGTCGGAGTTGTGGCCGTAAGGTGGTCGGTGCCTGTCGTGGCGGCAACCCTCGAACCTGCTGGTGGACACCAGTGGTGAGGGAAGCCGTCAAGCTGAAGAAGGAGTCCTATCGGGCCTTTTTGGCCAGTGGGACCCTGGAAGAAGCTGATAGGTACCGACGGGCCAGACGGGCCACGGCTTCGGCGGTTGTGAGGCAAAAACTCGGGCCTGGGAGGAGTTCGGTGAGACCATGGAGAACGATTTCCGGACGGCCTCGAAAAGATTCTGGTCCACCATCCGGCGTCTCAGGGGGGGGGAAGCGGCTCACAGTCAACACTGTTTACAGTGGGGACGGGGCTTTGCTGACCTCAACTAGGGATGTTGTGAGTCGGTGGGGGGAGTACTTCGAGGAACTCCTCAATCCTACCAACACGTGCTCGGAAGAGGCAGAGTCGGAGAGCTTGGAGACGGGGCCTCCCATTTCTGGGGCTGAGGTTGCCGAGGTGGTTAAAAAGCTCCTCGGTGGCAAGGCCCCGGGGGTGGATGAGGTCCGTCCTGAGTTTCTCAAGGCTCTGGATGTTGTAGGGCTGTCTTGGCTGACACGCCTCTGCAGTATCGCATTGACATCGGGGACAGTGCCTCTGGACTGGCAGATTGGGGTGGTGGTCCCCCTCTTTAAAAAGGGGGACCGGAGGGTGTGTTCCAACTATAGGGGTATCACACTCCTCAGCCTCCCTGGTAAGGTCTATTCGGGGGTATTGGAGAGGAGGATCCGTCGGATAATCGAGCCTCGGATTCAGGAGATGCAGTGTGGCTTTCGTCCTGGCCGTGGAACAGTGGACCAGCTCTATACCCTCGGCAGGATCCTGGAGGGTGCATGGGAGTTCGCCCAACCAGTCTACATGTGTTTTGTGGACTTGGAGAAAGCGTTCGACCGTGTCCCTCGTGGAGTCCTGTGGGGGGTGCTCCGGGAATATGGAGTGCCGGACCCCTTGATAGGGGCCGTTCGGTCTCTGTATGACCGGTGCCAGAGTTTGGTCCGCATTGCCGGCAGTAAGTCGGATACGTTTCCGGTGAGAGTTGGACTCCGTCAGGGCTGCCCTTTGTCACCGATTCTGTTCCTAACTTTTATGGACAGAATTTCTAGGCGGAGCCAGGGCGTTGAGGGTGTCCCATTTGGCGACCTCAGAATCGGGTCTCTGCTTTTTGCAGATGATGTGGTTCTGTTAGCGTCGTCAGGCCGTGACCTTCAGCTCTCACTGGAGTGATTCGCAGCCGAGTGTGAAGCGGCTGGGATGAGAATCAGCACCTCCAAATCCGAGACTATGGTTCTCAGCCGGAAAAGGGTGGAATGCTCTCTCCGGGTCGGGAATGAGATCCTTCCCCAAGAGGAGGAGTTCAAGTATCTCGGGGTCTTGTTCACGAGTGACGGACGAATGGAGCGGGAGATTGACGGGCGGATCGGTGCGGCGCCTGCAGTGTTGCAGGCTCTGCACCGACCCGTTGTTTTGAAGAGGGAGCTGAGCCAGAAGGCGAAGCTCTCTACTTACTGGTCAATCTACGTTCCCATCCTCACCTATGGTCACGAGTTGTGGGTAGTGACCGAAAGAACAAGATCGCGAATACAAGCGGCCGAAATGGGTTTCCTCCGCAGGGTGTCTGGGCTCTCCCTTAGAGATAGGGTGAGAAGCTCAGTCATCCGGGAGGGGCTCGGAGTAGAACCGCTGCTCCTCCGCATTGAGAGGAGTCAGATGAGGTGGCTCGGGCATCTGGTTAGGATGCCCCCTGGGCGCCTCCCTGGGGAGGTGTTCCGGGCACGTCCCACTGGGAGGAGATCCCGGGGGAGACCCAGGACACGTTGGAGAGACTATGTCTCTCGGCTGGCCTGGGAACGCCTCGGGGTCCCCCCGGAAGAGCTGGAGGAAGTGGCCGGGGAGAGAGACGTCTGGGTTTCTCTGCTCAAGCTGCTGCCCCCGCGACCCGACCCCCGGATAAGCGGCAGATGATGGATGGATGGATGGATATATCCTCCACCAACCAGACTTACAACCCCCGACTAGGGTAGCAGAATTTCTAAGCATCTGTACCCCAAAACTACTATCAAAAATATATAAATTATTGTCTAAGATAGATGACACAATGTCTCTTCCATCCTCAAAATGGGAGGCAGATTTATCCATCAGTTCTGGTCATAGCTTCTAACCACAAATATGTTTGAACACCTTCATAAAGACTCGAAATCCTAATTTACAGCTCATACAATACAAAATCCTTCATAGAACACACTATACAGGATGGGTCTAACACACTCAAACATCTGCTCACATTGCACAGATAACACACCTGATGATTATGCACACGCTTTGTGGTTTTTCTGCGCCTGTCCAGAAGTTCTGGCTTGAAGTCTGTGAGGACCTATCAACATGGCTAAAGTGTAGCATCCCTGCATGCCCCACACTGTGCATACTGGGTGACTTAGACAACATCAACATGGAAATTAACTCAGCACACATGGTTGTCACAGTGTTATGTATCGCAAAGAAAACTATTCTCATGAACTGGAAAGCGAAGAACAATCTGTGTATTAACCAGTTTAGAAATTTTCTTTTAGATTATATTAGCATGGAAACAATGTCTGCCTCCTCAAAACATCAATTGGCTGAATTTCATTCTCTCTGGTCCCCTCTGATTAGTTTTATCACATAGTGGTGGTGGTGGGTTGCTGGGTGATGGTGGGTCTCAGGCCCGGGCTGCTGCGACTGGTGTGACCGGGTGGTTTGTTTGTTTGTTTTTTGATGTTATTTGTTTGTTTTTTGTAGAGGTCCTCCTGGGTGGGGGTTGGATTGAGTGGGGTGGGGCGGGATGGGTACCTTCTGGGGGTACAGTAGCTCCCGGAATATGGTCGCTGCAGGCCCCGAGCCTGGTGGACATCAGGCCCTCCTACCCATTGTTGGCTCCCAGGTAGCGGGGATGCCTATTGCAGCCAGTCCCTGGCTGCCCTCTCTGGGGGAGAGTAGCTCCCCCGGTATATATCCCCATACCCCTCTCCCTTCTGGCTCCTGTACACAGCACACACTCACACATGAAGGGTTTTGGGGGCGTGTGTGTTCGGTGGGGTGTAGTGGATGGGGCCACGTAGGTGGTCCCCTTTGGTTGCACTCTGCAGTTCCCTGCCCCTGTTTTAATTACACCTTAGACATTACTACTTATCAAACACACTCACACACACACATTAGGTCTTGGGGGGTGGTTACACTGAGTGGCATCTGGTGGGCGGGGCTCTTTGGGTATGTAGGCTGCCCAGAGTGCCGCGCTCCCAGTTCTACAAGTTTGGCTGCCCCTCAATTTTAATTGCTCACTATTAGAAAATATTGAAGAGCCAGAAGGGTGAGGGGAGGGGTCTTCTTCGCACACCCCTGCTTCCTGGTGTCTGCTTGGGGCAGGAGGGGCCAGGAGGATTAATTAATTGTTCTGCTGGTTCGGGGTCTTTGGTGGCTGGGGGGTTGCTGGCCTCCTGGTGTGCCCGCTGCACTACACCCCAGCAGAGTCGAGGGAGGTAGGATGTGTGGATGTGTGGATGTATGGGACGTGAAAGTGTGTGTGGTAATGATTGGGCCTGGATCTGGGACTTGCTGTCGCCTGGCCTGCCTGTGTTTCTCCCGATGGGGCATCAGCGTTGCCTCTCCCCACTGCTCGCGACTTCACCCACCTGTGGGCACGTCTTGACTCCCAGGGCACTTGGCCAGGGGCGCTGGGGCAGGCGCTGACCCACTTTGTGGCTGTCTGGGGCGCTTGGCCCTCCTGGGTATTGGGTGGGGCCTCTGCCGGGGGGTTAGGGGGCGCTCGGGCTCCTGGGGCCCAGGTCCAGTGCACGGCCCATGTCTGGGCGGCTGGGGCCTGGCGGGGTCGGTGGGCTGTTACCCCTGGTTCCCGGAGTGCCTCTGCCCTATGCTTATGGGGGCTCTTTCCGGGGGCTTCCTCTGCAGTCTTCTGGGTGGATGCGTGGTTGCCCCTGCAGTGGGCTGCCTGGGTTCTGTGCTCTGTGGGGGCTGCTGGTGGCCTGGGTCTTTTGGCCCTCTCTGCCTGCTTCTGATTGCTTGGGGGGGGGGGGGGGGGGGGGGGGGGGGGGGGGGCTGTGGATTGTGGCCCTGTACGCTTATACACTCATAACTAAGCACGGTTATCATGTAGGTCCTGTGCCATGGGTGTTGCATGTTCTCACACACACACACACACATTCATTAGTCCAGTAGCATGGTCACTAAGCAGTTGATGTATTATCATGTCGTCTCAGGTCATCTATATCCACAGCTGTGTTGTATGCGATTGCCGCTTCTTGTGCTGGTTTTTGTTTGTTTGTGTGTTTGTTTTTTCTCTGCTTGTCTGCTTTCAGGTGCTCCTGGTGGCGCTAAGGCTGGATTCCCCTCATAGGCCATGGATTGTTGTCTGTTTTGTTTTTTACAGGTGTAGCAGCTGGTTGTCTGGTTTTTGTTTCTATTTTTGTTCTGTTTCCTCTTCTTTCCTCTTCTTCTTTCCTTGTCCCCCGGTCCGGTTCAGTTCAGTTCATGTCATATATTGTAAACAGAAATAAATAAATGGGCATCAAGGGGAGCTTTACATTTATAAAACTTCCCTTGGCAAAACAAATCTGTTTGGCATCAAAGGTATTCAGACTACAATTCTTCTGACATAATGCTGAACAGGACAAGGGGAAAAAAAAGTAAAGAAGACAGTTCTGCCGAAAGCCAGGGATAGACCTGTTCTAAGTTCTATACTTTTTAAAAGGGGCGTGTTTATCAACTATGGAATTAGAAGATTTACAAAAATGGTCAAGTGCTAGATCTTCATCTGGGATTTTAACAGTGTCATATAACTATTCAACAGATCAGTTAAAAAAAAGCCTGCTCATGGAGATGTTTCAGGATCTGGATACCAAGCGTGGACCTAATGTTTTCATTTTTGCAATTCTGATACAGGCTATTGAGCAGTGATAACTAACACCAAGTTCAGATACTGCGGATTTTCTACCTTTGATTTGTTAAGATTGAGCCAATCAGGGACAACCTTGAAGGATCTCTTTGGTTTTGTAGGATCAGTAATTACCTGAGAAAGGTTGATATTGGTACACACCTTTTTTAAATGATCAGAGGCAGAGTTCAACTTGTTTAAATTAAAATTGCCACACAGAGATTGGGTTTAGGCCACATGCACACAGAATGACATCAACAAATATAAGAAATATTAAACATTTACACATAGATTTTTGAATACATGTAGAGGAATGATACTTTGAAATGTGCTCATTGCGGAGTTATGATCAGTTGAGTAATGAAGGTTGAACTATTCTAGGAAAGAGGTTCTATTCCCAGCATCATGATGGACACTCCTGATATAGAAGGTTTCGCTAACGCATTGGAATTGTTTTACTATTTTCATATGCATGTGCAATGAAGAATTGCTTGCTGCTGATAAATGCAAAGAAGAACAGCTTACACATAGATGCTCACATATAGGCTGCTGAATGCAATGAAGACCTGCTTATCAAGTAAAGTTCAATGTCAATGTGTAATATTCAATTAGGATTTGCAAAACAGTGAAGTTAAACAATGAATGGGTCCATAGTCGGTATGAGAAGACTACAGGAATATTTACCTGGGTGTACGTTCAAACAGAGATGAGAAAATTGCGATAAATAATTGTTTGTTTGTTTGTTAGTATGTATAGGAATGTTATGTGTATAAACTGTGTTGAGTTATAGTTACTCAGTAGTGTCTCAGTGAAACAACCGACGGGGGAAGCCTTGCGGTGACAACAAAAGCAGTGTTTTACTGATCAGTCAAGTTGCTCCAGTGTACTCCATACAAACTGGTTGGCTACTGAAGGGATAGAAAATGGGGAATACTTGTTTTAAAGCAAACAAGGAATTAGATGGGAAAAATACATGTTTTAACGGGACCCAGACAATATTAAATACTCAGACAGATGGGAGAAGAAGTGTAGTTTTGTAGGAAATCACAAAATTATTACATAGAATTAGTGAAATCAATTGAAGAATGCCTTTCTGAAGAGCTGTTTACCACAGATGAGCAGCTTTGCGACCAAGCACATTGTAGATCGCTTTACTGCCAAAATGATCTAATTTAATGGATTGGTTTAGACATGCATAACAGCATTTTAAGAACAAAGAGAGAAACAAAAAGGGACAACGCTTCATGGTGGAAGGTGATGTATAAATAACTGTGTATATGATGAAGGGGGTGGCAACACCCATTCCGAAATCCCGCCATTCCGACATCCCGCTATTCCGACATCCCACCATTCCGACATACCACCATTCCGACAAACCACCATTCCGACATGCAAACGTCCCACCATTCCGACATCCCACCATTGCGACATCCCGCTATTCTGACGTTCAAATGTCCCACCATTCCGACAAGGCTTTCCGTATAAGGAAATGTGTGTTACTCAACAGGTGAGTCCCTTCTTTCTGTTCATGCAATTTATATGTTTAACACATGTTTATAGACAAGCGTTATTAAAAACACAAAGTCTCGGCAACTGGAGGAGGAGATGCAGTCCGCGGTGGTTTTCAATCACACACTCCAATGCCACTTGTTTCAACTTCCGAAAATTTAATCCAGGAAAAAAAGGCTTACAAACATGGACCAAAACGGCTCCATAACACGCACAAGAATCCAAAAGAAACGAAAGTTAACTAAAAGAAAGCAAATAAACAGTATGAAGTGGTCAAAATTGGTTTTACGCATGCCTATGTGCGTCTGGCACATGCGTCTTCGGGCTCTCCCACGTTGGTTTGTGGATGAAAGCTATATATTCAGCTGTAATGTCATGTAAAAACAATCTCTACATGACATTTAGTCCCAGGTGTGACCAGTTAGGTCCTTAAGATATCAACAGGCTGTATAAAGCTACAACCGTTGCGGCTGTGTGTTTGTGCCAAATGCGCAAAACCCATCCGCGCTTCCCAAAATTGGAGTGAGTACTCATAAATCACGTGAATAACATGAATAAACGTTTTTACTGCATTTTGTTGTGTTTTATACGTTCTATGCTGTCATTTCTATCTTCTCCTATTGGCAAGGCAAGTTAGAGTGCTCGCAACTGTGTCCTGTGCAGTAGCCGTGATATCTGTAATTGCAATTATTACTTTTGCATATGATGACAGCGTGCAAAAGACGCATGGGCTCTGTGGAGAGCTCCGCTCCAGCTGGCTGCTGTGACAGCTCACTGACACTGTATTTCTGCTTAATCAGTTTCAGTCTCGCCAGAGTTACATTAATATCTGTATTTTTATATTTGAAATTCAGGGGATTTTGATAATAGATTATTAAAGTTTGTTTGCGAGGCTGTGGCCTCTGCATGTGCAAAGCTTGTGCGCCAAACTTTAGGGCGTATTTGCGCCGGCATATCATTAGTGCAAAATGTTTTGGGTAAAAAATAGGCTATTAAAAGGAACTGTCGGAATGGCGGTATGTTAAAAAAAACAAAAAACATACCGCCATTCCGACCATAGGAGGAAAAAAGTGTCGGAATGGTGGGACGTTTGATAAAAAATTAAGTGTCGCCATTCCGACAATTGGAGACCCATGTCGGAATGACGAGATGTCGGAATGGCAGCATGTAACCATGATGAAGGAGAGACCATTTGAGCAGCACAGCCATTTCGTAGCACAGGGACAGCAATCCAAGTTACAGGATCTCCCACGTGGTATCACCTGTCACATTGTGTCAAGGCATCAAAAGAAGAAAAAATCACCAAACTCAAGGACAAAAAGACAAAGACTCCGGTGAACGAAGACAGAGGACTGACAAACCAGAAATACAAAAGGATTCTCGATATCAAGATCCAGAAGAAGAGGCTAACAATGCCACGAACACTTACGATGCTGGGAATGATGCCAGCAATGAACAGAGAAGAAGATTCAGTGTCATCAATCTGCATTACGTGCCTCTAATGAGGGGGTGAATATAGAATCCTCAACGATTACAACGTCTCTGGGAACTGTGACAACAACAAGGTTTAAACCATTTTGATATATATTGTAACCTATTGTCTAAGGAATAGTGCTGAAAATGAGGTAAATCTAATCCACCACTGTCCTTGGTCTTCTGTAGGGTTTTTAAACTAATACGTGGTGGTTTGTTTTTCCACAGAAATTTGGAGATGCATGAATCTAGTGACTTAAACCAAGTAGCAGATGGTTTTATGGGGATCATTGAGAACAAATAGTTAACTTTTGGTAGTATCATCATTTTAATGGATGTAACTCTCCCCATAAGTGATATAGGTAAG
This sequence comes from Leuresthes tenuis, assembly GCF_036924035.1. Lineage (NCBI taxonomy): Eukaryota > Metazoa > Chordata > Actinopteri > Atheriniformes > Atherinopsidae > Leuresthes > Leuresthes tenuis. Next base: position 30,277,563 of record NW_027325358.1, read on the forward strand.
GACTTCCAACGAGAGATCGTCCTCTACTGTCTTTAATAATTGCACATAATTTAGCTTTGTTAGCTCTGAGATCCTGGAGGAAATGTTTATGCCTGAATATCTAATATTTCCTGACTGTAAAGTGATCGCAGGTATATTATGGACCCTACAGTTAATGGGCAGAACTGTGGTCTTAGACCAGTTGATAGAGTAGTCAGAAAGTGCTGAGAATTTATTTATGAGTGTGATCGTGTGACTGAGAGACGTCTGTGAGTTCTGAAGGAAAAGTAATACATCATCAGCATAAAGACTTATTTTATGCTCAATATTTTGGGATTAATTACTCACAAACGGGTAAGAAAAGGTAGTATTGCCAGACCATACATGATCAAAACAGGGAGTGGAGGGTTTTGGCTACAAGAAGGTTTGAATGTCCGACCATAGTTTGTAAAAAGCGGGTAAGAAAAGGTTACCATACATCATCAAAAGCAGGAGTGGATGTGTTCGGCTACAAGAAGATTTGAATGTCCATCAATAATTGCTTTAAAACATGAAAGAAAATTTTCGAATATCAAACCGCACATGATCATAAGCGGGAGAGGAGTTGTTCAGCTGCAAGAAGGTGTGAATGTCCACCCATAATTACTGAAAAATGGGTAAGAAAAGGTGAAAATGCCCAACCATACATCATCAAAAGCAGGAGTGGATGTGTTCGGCTACAAGAAAGTTTGAATGTCCGACCATAGTTTGTAAAAAGCGGGTAAGAAAAGGTTCGAATGCCCGAACATAGACCATCAAAAGAGGGAGCGGAGGTGTTCCGCTGTAAGAAGGTGTAAATGTCCGACCATAGTTGGTAAAAAGCGGGTAAGAAAAGGTTAAAATACCCGACTGTACACAATCAATAGCGGGAGCGGAGTTGTTTGGCTACAAGAAGGTGTGAAAGTCCGACCACGGTTTGTAAAAAGCGGGTAAGAAAAGGTTCGAATGCCCGAATATATACCATCAAAAGTGGAAGTGGATGTGTTCGGCTGCAAGAAGGTGTGAACGTCCGACCAAAGTTTGTAAAAAGCAGTTAAGAAAAGGTTCGAATATCCAACCAAACATAATCAAAAGCGGGAGCAGAGCTGTTCGACTGCAAGTAGGTGTGAATGTCAGATCATAATTTGCAAAAAGCTGATGAGAAAGGGTGAGAATGTCCGGCTATACACCATCAAATGTGGGAGCGGAAGTGTTCGGCTGTGAGTAGGTGTGAATGTCCAACCATAATTGCTGAAAAATGTGTTAGAAGAGACTAGAATGCCGGACAAGACATCATCAAATGCGGGAGCGGAGTTGTTCGGCTGTGAGTAGGTGTGAATCTCCGAGCATAGTTTGTAAAAAGGGGGTAAGAATAGGTTCGAATGCCCGAACATACACTATCAAAACAGGGAGCTGAGGTGGCTCAGCTGCAAGGTGTGAATGTCTGACTATAGTTTGTAAATAAGGTGCGAATGCCCAACAATGTATAATCAAAAGAGGGAGCGGAGGTTTTCGGCTACAAGAAGGTTTGAATGTCCGACCATAGTTTGTAAAAAGCGGGTAAGAAAAGGTTACCATACATCATCAAAAGCAGGAGTGGATGTGTTCGGCTACAAGAAGATTTGAATGTCCATCAATAATTGCTTTAAAACATGAAAGAAAATTTTCGAATATCAAACCGCACATGATCATAAGCGGGAGAGGAGTTGTTCAGCTGCAAGAAGGTGTGAATGTCCACCCATAATTACTGAAAAATGGGTAAGAAAAGGTGAAAATGCCCAACCATACATCATCAAAAGCAGGAGTGGATGTGTTCGGCTACAAGAAAGTTTGAATGTCCGACCATAGTTTGTAAAAAGCGGGTAAGAAAAGGTTCGAATGCCCGAACATAGACCATCAAAAGAGGGAGCGGAGGTGTTCCGCTGTAAGAAGGTGTAAATGTCCGACCATAGTTGGTAAAAAGCGGGTAAGAAAAGGTTAAAATACCCGACTGTACACAATCAATAGCGGGAGCGGAGTTGTTTGGCTACAAGAAGGTGTGAAAGTCCGACCACGGTTTGTAAAAAGCAGGTAAGAAAAGGTTCGAATGCCCGAATATATACCATCAAAAGTGGAATTGGATGTGTTCGGCTGCAAGAAGGTGTGAACGTCCGACCAAAGTTTGTAAAAAGCAGTTAAGAAAAGGTTCGAATATCCAACCAAACATAATCAAAAGCGGGAGCAGAGCTGTTCGACTGCAAGTAGGTGTGAATGTCAGATCATAATTTGCAAAAAGCTGATGAGAAAGGGTGAGAATGTCCGGCTATACACCATCAAATGTGGGAGCGGAAGTGTTCGGCTGTGAGTAGGTGTGAATGTCCAACCATAATTGCTGAAAAATGTGTTAGAAGAGACTAGAATGCCGGACAAGACATCATCAAATGCGGGAGCGGAGTTGTTCGGCTGTGAGTAGGTGTGAATCTCCGAGCATAGTTTGTAAAAAGGGGGTAAGAATAGGTTCGAATGCCCGAACATACACTATCAAAACAGGGAGCTGAGGTGGCTCAGCTGCAAGGTGTGAATGTCTGACTATAGTTTGTAAATAAGGTGCGAATGCCCAACAACGTATAATCAAAAGAGGGAGCGGAGGTTTTCGGCTACAAGAAGGTTTGAATGTCCGACCATAGTTTGTAAAAAGCGGGTAAGAAAAGGTTACCATACATCATCAAAAGCAGGAGTGGATGTGTTCGGCTACAAGAAGATTTGAATGTCCATCAATAATTGCTTTAAAACATGAAAGAAAATTTTCGAATATCAAACCGCACATGATCATAAGCGGGAGAGGAGTTGTTCAGCTGCAAGAAGGTGTGAATGTCCACCCATAATTACTGAAAAATGGGTAAGAAAAGGTGAAAATGCCCAACCATACATCATCAAAAGCAGGAGTGGATGTGTTCGGCTACAAGAAAGTTTGAATGTCCGACCATAGTTTGTAAAAAGCGGGTAAGAAAAGGTTCGAATGCCCGAACATAGACCATCAAAAGAGGGAGCGGAGGTGTTCCGCTGTAAGAAGGTGTAAATGTCCGACCATAGTTGGTAAAAAGCGGGTAAGAAAAGGTTAAAATACCCGACTGTACACAATCAATAGCGGGAGCGGAGTTGTTTGGCTACAAGAAGGTGTGAAAGTCCGACCACGGTTTGTAAAAAGCGGGTAAGAAAAGGTTCGAATGCCCGAATATATACCATCAAAAGTGGAAGTGGATGTGTTCGGCTGCAAGAAGGTGTGAACGTCCGACCAAAGTTTGTAAAAAGCAGTTAAGAAAAGGTTCGAATATCCAACCAAACATAATCAAAAGCGGGAGCAGAGCTGTTCGACTGCAAGTAGGTGTGAATGTCAGATCATAATTTGCAAAAAGCTGATGAGAAAGGGTGAGAATGTCCGGCTATACACCATCAAATGTGGGAGCGGAAGTGTTCGGCTGTGAGTAGGTGTGAATGTCCAACCATAATTGCTGAAAAATGTGTTAGAAGAGACTAGAATGCCGGACAAGACATCATCAAATGCGGGAGCGGAGTTGTTCGGCTGTGAGTAGGTGTGAATCTCCGAGCATAGTTTGTAAAAAGGGGGTAAGAATAGGTTCGAATGCCCGAACATACACTATCAAAACAGGGAGCTGAGGTGGCTCAGCTGCAAGGTGTGAATGTCTGACTATAGTTTGTAAATAAGGTGCGAATGCCCAACAATGTATAATCAAAAGAGGGAGCGGAGGTTTTCGGCTACAAGAAGGTTTGAATGTCCGACCATAGTTTGTAAAAAGCGGGTAAGAAAAGGTTACCATACATCATCAAAAGCAGGAGTGGATGTGTTCGGCTACAAGAAGATTTGAATGTCCATCAATAATTGCTTTAAAACATGAAAGAAAATTTTCGAATATCAAACCGCACATGATCATAAGCGGGAGAGGAGTTGTTCAGCTGCAAGAAGGTGTGAATGTCCACCCATAATTACTGAAAAATGGGTAAGAAAAGGTGAAAATGCCCAACCATACATCATCAAAAGCAGGAGTGGATGTGTTCGGCTACAAGAAAGTTTGAATGTCCGACCATAGTTTGTAAAAAGCGGGTAAGAAAAGGTTCGAATGCCCGAACATAGACCATCAAAAGAGGGAGCGGAGGTGTTCCGCTGTAAGAAGGTGTAAATGTCCGACCATAGTTGGTAAAAAGCGGGTAAGAAAAGGTTAAAATACCCGACTGTACACAATCAATAGCGGGAGCGGAGTTGTTTGGCTACAAGAAGGTGTGAAAGTCCGACCACGGTTTGTAAAAAGCAGGTAAGAAAAGGTTCGAATGCCCGAATATATACCATCAAAAGTGGAATTGGATGTGTTCGGCTGCAAGAAGGTGTGAACGTCCGACCAAAGTTTGTAAAAAGCAGTTAAGAAAAGGTTCGAATATCCAACCAAACATAATCAAAAGCGGGAGCAGAGCTGTTCGACTGCAAGTAGGTGTGAATGTCAGATCATAATTTGCAAAAAGCTGATGAGAAAGGGTGAGAATGTCCGGCTATACACCATCAAATGTGGGAGCGGAAGTGTTCGGCTGTGAGTAGGTGTGAATGTCCAACCATAATTGCTGAAAAATGTGTTAGAAGAGACTAGAATGCCGGACAAGACATCATCAAATGCGGGAGCGGAGTTGTTCGGCTGTGAGTAGGTGTGAATCTCCGAGCATAGTTTGTAAAAAGGGGGTAAGAATAGGTTCGAATGCCCGAACATACACTATCAAAACAGGGAGCTGAGGTGGCTCAGCTGCAAGGTGTGAATGTCTGACTATAGTTTGTAAATAAGGTGCGAATGCCCAACAACGTATAATCAAAAGAGGGAGCGGAGGTTTTCGGCTACAAGAAGGTTTGAATGTCCGACCATAGTTTGTAAAAAGCGGGTAAGAAAAGGTTACCATACATCATCAAAAGCAGGAGTGGATGTGTTCGGCTACAAGAAGATTTGAATGTCCATCAATAATTGCTTTAAAACATGAAAGAAAATTTTCGAATATCAAACCGCACATGATCATAAGCGGGAGAGGAGTTGTTCAGCTGCAAGAAGGTGTGAATGTCCACCCATAATTACTGAAAAATGGGTAAGAAAAGGTGAAAATGCCCAACCATACATCATCAAAAGCAGGAGTGGATGTGTTCGGCTACAAGAAAGTTTGAATGTCCGACCATAGTTTGTAAAAAGCCGGTAAGAAAAGGTTCGAATGCCCGAACATAGACCATCAAAAGAGGGAGCGGAGGTGTTCCGCTGTAAGAAGGTGTAAATGTCCGACCATAGTTGGTAAAAAGCGGGTAAGAAAAGGTTAAAATACCCGACTGTACACAATCAATAGCGGGAGCGGAGTTGTTTGGCTACAAGAAGGTGTGAAAGTCCGACCACGGTTTGTAAAAAGCGGGTAAGAAAAGGTTCGAATGCCCGAATATATACCATCAAAAGTGGAAGTGGATGTGTTCGGCTGCAAGAAGGTGTGAACGTCCGACCAAAGTTTGTAAAAAGCAGTTAAGAAAAGGTTCGAATATCCAACCAAACATAATCAAAAGCGGGAGCAGAGCTGTTCGACTGCAAGTAGGTGTGAATGTCAGATCATAATTTGCAAAAAGCTGATGAGAAAGGGTGAGAATGTCCGGCTATACACCATCAAATGTGGGAGCGGAAGTGTTCGGCTGTGAGTAGGTGTGAATGTCCAACCATAATTGCTGAAAAATGTGTTAGAAGAGACTAGAATGCCGGACAAGACATCATCAAATGCGGGAGCGGAGTTGTTCGGCTGTGAGTAGGTGTGAATCTCCGAGCATAGTTTGTAAAAAGGGGGTAAGAATAGGTTCGAATGCCCGAACATACACTATCAAAACAGGGAGCTGAGGTGGCTCAGCTGCAAGGTGTGAATGTCTGACTATAGTTTGTAAATAAGGTGCGAATGCCCAACAATGTATAATCAAAAGAGGGAGCGGAGGTTTTCGGCTACAAGAAGGTTTGAATGTCCAACCATAGTTTGTAAAAAGCGGGTAAGAAAAGGTTACCATACATCATCAAAAGCAGGAGTGGATGTGTTCGGCTACAAGAAGATTTGAATGTCCATCAATAATTGCTTTAAAACATGAAAGAAAATTTTCGAATATCAAACCGCACATGATCATAAGCGGGAGAGGAGTTGTTCAGCTGCAAGAAGGTGTGAATGTCCACCCATAATTACTGAAAAATAGGTAAGAAAAGGTGAAAATGCCCAACCATACATCATCAAAAGCAGGAGTGGATGTGTTCGGCTACAAGAAAGTTTGAATGTCCGACCATAGTTTGTAAAAAGCGGGTAAGAAAAGGTTCGAATGCCCGAACATAGACCATCAAAAGAGGGAGCGGAGGTGTTCCGCTGTAAGAAGGTGTAAATGTCCGACCATAGTTGGTAAAAAGCGGGTAAGAAAAGGTTAAAATACCCGACTGTACACAATCAATAGCGGGAGCGGAGTTGTTTGGCTACAAGAAGGTGTGAAAGTCCGACCACGGTTTGTAAAAAGCGGGTAAGAAAAGGTTCGAATGCCCGAATATATACCATCAAAAGTGGAAGTGGATGTGTTCGGCTGCAAGAAGGTGTGAACGTCCGACCAAAGTTTGTAAAAAGCAGTTAAGAAAAGGTTCGAATATCCAACCAAACATAATCAAAAGCGGGAGCAGAGCTGTTCGACTGCAAGTAGGTGTGAATGTCAGATCATAATTTGCAAAAAGCTGATGAGAAAGGGTGAGAATGTCCGGCTATACACCATCAAATGTGGGAGCGGAAGTGTTCGGCTGTGAGTAGGTGTGAATGTCCAACCATAATTGCTGAAAAATGTGTTAGAAGAGACTAGAATGCCGGACAAGACATCATCAAATGCGGGAGCGGAGTTGTTCGGCTGTGAGTAGGTGTGAATCTCCGAGCATAGTTTGTAAAAAGGGGGTAAGAATAGGTTCGAATGCCCGAACATACACTATCAAAACAGGGAGCTGAGGTGGCTCAGCTGCAAGGTGTGAATGTCTGACTATAGTTTGTAAATAAGGTGCGAATGCCCAACAATGTATAATCAAAAGAGGGAGCGGAGGTTTTCGGCTACAAGAAGGTTTGAATGTCCGACCATAGTTTGTAAAAAGCGGGTAAGAAAAGGCTCGAAAGCCCGACTATACACAATCAAAAGCGGGAGCGGGAGGTTTTCAGCTGCAAATCCTTCACTCAAACCAAGTGAAAACTGCTTTGTCCTTCATATTTATCAATTTCTAGATTGACTTCAACAAAGAACAACACTGGATTTTGCAGTAGAAGAAAGAGCAACACTGAAGGATCAGTAATCCGAGAATAAGCTTATTTTCATACGTTCTGCATGATTTGGGATTTTATGTATAAAATGAATTCCTTCACTCAAACCAAGTTAAAACTGCTTTGTCCTTCATATTTATCAATGTCTAGATCGACTTCAACAAAGAACAACATTGTATTTTGCAGTAGAAGAAAAAGCAACACTGAAGGATCAGGAATCCGAGAATAAGCTTCTTTTCATACGTTCTGCATGATTTGGGATTTTATGTATAAAATTAATTCCTTCACTCAAACCAAGTGAAAACTGCTTTGTCATATTTTTCAGCAAGTATGGTCGGACATTCACACCTACTCACAGCCGAACACCTCCGCTCCCGCATTTGATGGTGTATAGTCGGGCATTCTCACCATTTCTCATCAGGTTTTTACAAATTATGATCTGACATTCACACCTGCTTTTGATGTTGTATGGTTGGGCATTCGCACCTTTTTTTTACCCATTTTTCAGGAATTATGGGTGGACATTCACACCATCTTGCAGCTGAACACCTTCTCTCCCGCATATGATCATGTGCGGTTTGATATTCGAAAATTTTCTTTCATGTTTTTTAGCAATTATTGATGGACATTCAGACCTTCTTGCAGCTGAACACCTCTGCTCCCGCTTTTGATGGTGTATAGTCGGGCTTTCGAGCCTTTTCTTCCCCGGTTTTTACAAATTATGGTTGGACATTCAGACCTTCTTGCAGCCGAAAACCTCCGCTCCCTCTTTTGATCATACATTGTCGGGCATTCGCACCTTGTCTTACCCGCTATTTACAAAACATGGTCGGACTTTCACACCTTCTTGTAGCCGAACACATTCGCTCCCGCTATTGATTGTGTACAGTCGGGTATTTTAACCTTTTCTTACCCACTTTTTACCAATTATGGTCGGACATTCACACCATCTTACAGCGGAACACCTCCGCTCCCTCTTTTGATGGTGTATGTTCGGGCATTCAAATTTTTTCTTACCCACTTTTTACAAACTATGGTCGGACATTCAAACCTTCTTGTAGCAGAACACATCCACTTCTTCTTTTGATGATGTATGGTTGGGCATTCGCTCCTTTTCTTACCCATTTTTCAGGAATTATGGGTGGACATTCACACCTACTTGCAGTCGAACAGCTCTGCTCCCTCTTTTGATGGTGTATGTTAGGGCATTCGCACCTTTTCTTACCTGCTTTTTACAAACTTTGGTCGGACGTTCACACCTTCTTGCAGCCGAACACCTCCGCTCCCTCTTTTGATGGTGTATGTTTGGGCATTCAAACCTTTTCTTACCCGCTTTTTACAAACTATGCTCGGACATTCACACCTTCTTGTAGCCGAACACATCCCTTCCCGCTATTGATTGTGTACAGTCGGACATTTTAACCTTTTCTTACCCGCTTTTTACCAACTACGGTCGGACATTCACACCTTCTTATGGCGGAACACCTCCGCTCCCTCTTTTGATGGTGTAAGTTCGGGCATTCGAACCTTTTCTTACCGGCTTTTTACAAACTATGCTCGGACATTCACACCTTCTTGCAGCGAAACACCTCCGCTCCCCCTTTTGATTGTGTATGTTCGGGCATTCGAACCTTTTCTTACCCGCCTTTTACAAACTATGGTCGGACATTCAAACCTTCTTGTGGCCGAACACATCCACTTCTGCTTTTGATGATGTATAGTTGGGCATTCACACCTTTTCTTACCCATTTTTCAGTAATTATTGATGGACATTCAGACCTTCTTGCAGCTGAACACCTCTGCTCCCGCTTTTGATGGTGTATAGTCGGGCTTTCGAGGCTTTTCTTCAACGGTGTTTACAAATTATGGTTGGAAATTCAGACCTTGCAGCCGAACACCTCCGCTCCCTCTTTTGATCATACATTGTCAGACATTCGCACCTTGTCTTACCCGCGTTTTACAAACCATGGTCGGACTTTCACACCTTCTTGTAGCCGAACAACTCCGCTCCCGCTATTGATTGTGTATAGTCGGCTATTTTAACCTTTTCTTACCCGCTTTTTACCAATTATGGTCGGACATTCACACCGTCTTACAGCGGAACACCTCCCCTCCCTCTTTTGATGGTGTATGTTCGGGCATTCAAACTTTTTCTTACCCACTTTTTACAAACTATGGTTGGACATTCAAACCTTCTTGTAGCAGAACACATCCACTTCTTCTTTTGATGATGTATGGTTGGGCATTCGCACCTTTTCTTACCCATTTTTCAGGAATTATGGGTGGACATTCACACCTACTTGCAGTCGAACAGCTCTGCTCCCACTTTTGATGGTGTATGTTCGGGCATTCGCACCTTTTCTTTCCTGCTTTTTACAAACTTTGGTCGGACGTTCACACCTTCTTGCAGCCGAACACCTCCGCTTCCGCTTTTGATGGTATATATTCGGGCATTCGAACCTTTTCTTACCCGCTTTTTACCAACTATGGTCGGACATTCGCATCATCTTACAGCGGAACACCTCCGCTCCCTCTTTTGATGGTGTATGTTCGGGCATTCAAATTTTTTCTTACCCACTTTTTACAAACTATGGTCGGACATTCAAACCTTCTTGTAGCAGAACACATCCACTTCTTCTTTTGATGATGTATGGTTGGGCATTCGCTCCTTTTCTTACCCATTTTTCAGGAATTATGGGTGGACATTCACACCTACTTGCAGTCGAACAGCTCTGCTCCCTCTTTTGATGGTGTATGTTAGGGCATTCGCACCTTTTCTTACCTGCTTTTTACAAACTTTGGTCGGACGTTCACACCTTCTTGCAGCCGAACACCTCCGCTCCCTCTTTTGATGGTGTATGTTTGGGCATTCAAACCTTTTCTTACCCGCTTTTTACAAACTATGCTCGGACATTCACACCTTCTTGTAGCCGAACACATCCCTTCCCGCTATTGATTGTGTACAGTCGGACATTTTAACCTTTTCTTACCCGCTTTTTACCAACTACGGTCGGACATTCACACCTTCTTATGGCGGAACACCTCCGCTCCCTCTTTTGATGGTGTATGTTCGGGCATTCGAACCTTTTCTTACCGGCTTTTTACAAACTATGCTCGGACATTCACACCTTCTTGCAGCGAAACACCTCCGCTCCCCCTTTTGATTGTGTATGTTCGGGCATTCGAACCTTTTCTTACCCGCCTTTTACAAACTATGGTCGGACATTCAAACCTTCTTGTGGCCGAACACATCCACTTCTGCTTTTGATGATGTATAGTTGGGCATTCACACCTTTTCTTACCCATTTTTCAGTAATTATTGATGGACATTCAGACCTTCTTGCAGCTGAACACCTCTGCTCCCGCTTTTGATGGTGTATAGTCGGGCTTTCGAGGCTTTTCTTCAACGGTGTTTACAAATTATGGTTGGAAATTCAGACCTTGCAGCCGAACACCTCCGCTCCCTCTTTTGATCATACATTGTCAGACATTCGCACCTTGTCTTACCCGCGTTTTACAAACCATGGTCGGACTTTCACACCTTCTTGTAGCCGAACAACTCCGCTCCCGCTATTGATTGTGTATAGTCGGCTATTTTAACCTTTTCTTACCCGCTTTTTACCAATTATGGTCGGACATTCACACCGTCTTACAGCGGAACACCTCCCCTCCCTCTTTTGATGGTGTATGTTCGGGCATTCAAACTTTTTCTTACCCACTTTTTACAAACTATGGTTGGACATTCAAACCTTCTTGTAGCAGAACACATCCACTTCTTCTTTTGATGATGTATGGTTGGGCATTCGCACCTTTTCTTACCCATTTTTCAGGAATTATGGGTGGACATTCACACCTACTTGCAGTCGAACAGCTCTGCTCCCACTTTTGATGGTGTATGTTCGGGCATTCGCACCTTTTCTTTCCTGCTTTTTACAAACTTTGGTCGGACGTTCACACCTTCTTGCAGCCGAACACCTCCGCTTCCGCTTTTGATGGTATATATTCGGGCATTCGAACCTTTTCTTACCCGCTTTTTACCAACTATGGTCGGACATTCGCATCATCTTACAACGGAACACCTCCGCTCCCTCTTTTGATGGTGTATGTTCGGGCATTCGCACCTTTTCTTACCTGCTTTTTACAAACTTTGGTCGGACGTTGACACCTTCTTGCAGCCGAACACCTCAGCTTCCGCTTTTGATGGTATATATTCGGGCATTCGAACCTTTTCTTACACGCTTTTTACCAACTATGGTCGGACATTCGCACCATCTTACAGCGGAACACCTCTTCTCCCTCTTTTGATGATGAATGGTCCGGCATTCTTACCTTTTCTAACACATTTTTCAGCAATTATTGTCGGTCATTCACACCTTTCTCATCAGCTTTTTGCAAATTATGATCTGACATTCACACCTACTTGCAGCCGAACACCTCGGCTTCCGCTTTTGATGGTGTATATTTTGGCATTTGAACCTTTTCTTACCCGCTTTTTACAAACCATGGTCGGACTTTCACACCTTCTTTTAGCCGAACAACTCCGCTCCCGCTATTGATTGTGTAGAGTCGGGTATTTTAACCTTTTCTTACCCGCTTTTTACCAACTATGGTCGGACATTCACACCTTCTTACAGCGGAACACCTCCGCTCCCTCTTTTGATGGTGTATGTTCGGGCATTCAAACTTTTTCTTACCCACTTTTTACAAACTATGGTCGGACATTCAAACCTTCTTGTAGCAGAACACATCCACTTCTTCTTTTGATGATGTATGGTTGGGCATTCGCACCTTTTCTTACCCATTTTTCAGGAATTATGGGTGGACATTCACACCTACTTGCAGTCGATCAGCTCTGCTCCCTCTTTTGATGGTGTATGTTCGGGCATTCGCACCTTTTCTTACCTGCTTTTTACAAACTTTGGTCGGACGTTCACACCTTCTTGCAGCCGAACACCTCCGCTTCCGCTTTTGATGGTATATATTCGGGCATTCGAACCTTTTCTTACCCGCTTTTTACCAACTATGGTCGGACATTCGCATCATCTTACAGCGGAACACCTCCGCTCCCTCTTTTGATGGTGTATGTTCGGGCATTCGCCCCTTTTCTTACCTGCTTTTTACAAACTTTGGTCGGACATTCGCACCATCTTACAGCGGAACACCTCTTCTCCCGCTTTTGATGATGAATGGTCCGGCATTCTTACCTTTTCTAACACATTTTTCAGCAATTATTGTCGGTCATTCACACCTTTCTCATCAGATTTTTGCAAATTATGATCTGACATTCACACCTACTTGCAGCCAAACACCTCGGCTTCCGCTTTTGATGGTGTATATTTTGGCATTCAAACCTTTTCTTACCCGCTTTTTACAAACCATGGTCGGACTTTCACACCTTCTTTTAGCCGAACAACTCCGCTCCCGCTATTGATTGTGTAGAGTCGGGTATTTTAACCTTTTCTTACCCGCTTTTTACCAACTATGGTCGGACATTCACACCTTCTTACAGCGGAACACCTCCGCTCCCTCTTTTGATTGTGTATGTTCTGGCATTCGAACCTTTTCTTACCCACTTTTTACAAACTATGCTCGGACATTCACACCTTCTTGCAGCGAAACACCTCCGCTCCCTCTTTTGATTGTGTATGTTCGGGCATTCAAACCTTTTCTTACCCGCCTTTTACAAACTATGGTCGGACATTCAAACCTTCTTGTGGCTGAACACATCCACTTCTGCTTTTGATGATGTATAGTTGGGCATTCACACCTTTTCTTACCCATTTTTCAGTAATTATTGGTGGACATTCAGACCTTCTTGCAGCTGAACACCTCTGCTCCCGCTGTTGATGGTGTATAGTCGGGCTTTCGAGGCTTTTCTTCAACGGTGTTTACAAATTATGGTTGGAAATTCAGACCTTGCAGCCGAACACCTCCGCTCCCTCTTTTGATCATACATTGTCGGGCATTCGCACCTTTTCTTACCCGCGTTTTACAAACCATGGTCGGACTTTCACAACTTCTTGTAGCCGAACAACTCCGCTCCCACTATTGATTGTGTACAGTCGGGTATTTTAACCTTTTCTTACCCGCTTTTTACCAATTATGGTCGGACATTCACACCGTCTTACAGCGGAACACCTTCGCTCCCTCTTTTGATGGTGTATGTTCGGGCATTCGAACTTTTTCTTACCCACTTTTTACAAACTATGGTCGGACATTCAAACCTTCTTGTAGCAGAACTCATCCATTTCTTCTTTTGATGATGTATGGTTGGGCATTCGCACCTTTTCTTACCCATTTTTCAGGAATTATGTGTGGACATTCACACCTACTTGCAGTCGAACAGCTCTGCTCCCTCTTTTGATTATGTTTGGTTGGATATTTGAACCTTTTCTTAACTGCTTTTTACAAACTTTGGTCGGAAATTCACACCGTCTTACAGCGGAACACCTCCGCTCCCTCTTTTGATGGTGTATGTTCGAGCATTCGAACCTTTTCTTACCCGCTTTTTACAAACTATGCTCGGACATTCAAACCTTCTTGTAGCCGAACACATCCACTCCTGCTTTTGATGATGTATGGTTGGGCATTCAAACCTACTTGTTGCCCACTTTTCATTAATTATGAGTGGACATTCACACCTTGTCGCAGCCAAACACCTCCGCTCCCTGTTTTGATCATGTATGGTTGGACATTCGCACCTTTTCTCACCCGGTTTTTGCAAACTATGGTCGGCCATTCACAGCTTCCTCTCCACCATACTTGTATGGTGGGATATTCACACCCACTTGCATCCGAAGACCTCCGCCCCCACTTTTGTTGATATTTAGTCAGTCATTCGCACCTTACCCGCTTTTGGCAAACTATGGCCAAACCTCTGATCTCGCTTTTGATGATGTAAGGTTGTGCATTCAGACCTTGCTTCACCTGCTTTTCACCAAATAAAGCCGAACCTTTTAGTTTTTAGTTTTAGTTTTCTACGGGGCATTCACACCTTTTTTTTCACGGCATTTTATAAAAACACCACAGGAACACTGTATTGAGGCTTTGTTCTGACCGCTCATTCGGTGTCGCGTTTCTTTCAAGCAATTCTCCTGGTTAGCCCGCACTCGGCTCGCTCCCAGAGCCGTGTTAAAGTCTACTTCGCATTCACTCTCTTTTCTCAGCAGATTAAAACAAAGTTTCATCTTGGGCTCCCTGAAACTTCCATCCTGCACCGCTGTTTGCTTTTTCACAAGAGCAGAGGAGAGCGCACCGTTCCCAGCGGCACTGCAGTACCGGGTCGATGCTTGGAGTGAACGGAGCAAGCTCCTTTTTCAACTCCTATTGATAAAAATCCATTTAATATGTAGTCCTCGCATAGAGGACATATCAGACATTAAACTGATAAGAACAGATACTACACTTGATCTTAGCCAAAAGGCCGAGAAGCAATAACTGTCCACTGGAACACGTCCGAGGGCCCTTCCTGGCACAATGCGCACTTGTAGCGGTGTTCTTTTTATGGCCATAGTGTCACTTTGCACCTCCACCCACCCGCTGTACTGAGCACTCTTCAACCCTTTTAAATGGTATAACTTTACACTACCGCACGCTCCAGCGAACACCATTCAAGCAACAACTTTGCACTCCAGCTTCGAACATCGGCACAGTCGCAACAAGTAAGGCGACTCTACTCAGAGAAGTCACTCTGCACAGTAACAAGATTTCTTTTGCACAGACAGAAATTGCTTCATCCTCAAAGGTAAAGCCTGCCAAAAATAGAAACAACTCATTAGTGCTGCTCAACGTTGTACTTTGCAGTAAAAGAAAGAGCAAATCTAAAGTTTCAGGAATCCGAGAATAAGCTTACTTTCATGAGTTCTTCACGATTTTGGATTTTGCTATAGAATGAATTCCTTCACTCAAACTAAATTAAAACTGCTAAACCGCTAATCTGTTAAATGCAAGGCAGATGTCAAATTCACCGAAATAGGATCTAAGGGTATTTGGCCAATCGAGCTGTAGCAGCTTCGGTAAAAGAGTATAAGTTGAAGAGTTTGTGAATAAAGGTGTGCGCACACATAGTGAGTTGTAGGAAAATAGGC
The DNA here is from genome assembly GCF_036924035.1 of Leuresthes tenuis. Taxonomy (NCBI): domain Eukaryota; kingdom Metazoa; phylum Chordata; class Actinopteri; order Atheriniformes; family Atherinopsidae; genus Leuresthes; species Leuresthes tenuis. The sequence goes on from NW_027325358.1 coordinate 30,292,967, forward strand.
AGGGAGCAATGCCGGCTGGGGTATATGTTCTTGTATGTTGTCTGACTGTTTGATTTGAATGTGTTGTGTAAGTGTCCTGTTGAATGTTACATGTTTGGGCTTTGACACGCTTCACTGTGGTTGTTAACTGTGTGGTGTGTCCTGAAATGTTATATGTTTGGGCTGTGTGACATGCTTAATGCTGTTCAGTAGCAACCCACTTATTCATATATAGCAACTGACAACATAAGAAGTCCGGACATACTTTGATAGTAGTTGTAGAAGTATCCTTATTGATAATAGATAAACTAATTCATAGTGATAGAACAGTAGATGAACAGGTGCCTGCACATGTCTCATGAAAATAAAATGGGTGTATGATTGCTGACGGCAGCAATACTGCCAAACTTATGAGTTCTTGTGGCAAACTTGATTCAGTGTCTTGACGTGTATACGCTGTTTCGCTGACTTGTCACAAGAAACAAAGTGTGTTTGATAAGATCCGACCATTTTATTACGGGAGGATCAGTATGTATGGATTCTGATGTGACTGATAAACCCATTCGTATCTTAAGCATAATCTAATACGTGAGACAACGCCCTGGCACACAATCAAAAAAAAAAAAAGAGAGAGCGGTTTTGTGTCCCCATAATGTAGAAAAGAGAGAAAAAAGCCTTTCTGATTTGGTGTGTGTGCTCACAGTGCAGAGTGTAGAGAAAAGAGAGAAAAGAAAGCCGTTTTGGTGTCACGGGTGTTGTGACTTACACACACACATTTCTGAATTGAGAAAGGAAATTATTTTAGAGGAAGCACTAGAGTTTAGATCCCACATTTGTTGATAGGCATTCATTTAATTTTTCTTTTAATCAGTTTTAAAGTGAATACTAACTGAGAAATGAAAAAGGTGAAGAGTTTAGAAGCTTGGTTCAAGAGCAAAACTTGGTTTATGATCAGCTGAGTCTCTAAACAGAACAGCAAAGGGCTTCATCGAACATTTAAAAAAGATTCAGATTGTTAGAATATCCAGAATTTATAGGAATGGTGGTGATTACTCTTATTTTCTAGAATGGAAATAACTGCACCATGTCTGTTTTACGAATTTAAGGGGCTAAAAAGTTTTGTTCTCGTTTTTCTATGATTAACCGAATGTATGTGAGAGTCCAAACAGACAGAAGGGTTACGGCCGAGTGCTGGACCTTCCAAAAGAGATGAGACAGGCTGGACCCGTGCCATACTAGTTAAGACCTGCCTGTGGATAACAGGTTCTTTAAACTCTCACACACACAAACTCACACACGTTCGCACACATACACCCATACACACACACATTCTTGAACTTGCTGCAAGATTAAACCTTTGCATTAACTGACTCCAGCAACTCTGAGTCTCATTGAGAGACTTTTCTCAACAATTGGGTCCTCAAACCAGATCTCAACGTTTTTTCCGCTGTCCAGGGTCGGAGCTGAAACCGTGCACGGGGGAGTCCAGTACTCCTAATGAAAGACCCCCTGCTGAATTGCGGTAATTAGGGGCCAGTGTCCACTGAAAGGGGGAAAAAGGGACGAGATCGTACTTTTGAATCAATGGCCAGAAGCCATTGGCAGTGCAGGCATCAACAATAATGGTGTTATTTCACCCATTAACACTTAAGGTACCTCATGCAGTGGCTGTGATATGGTTACTTAACAAAATATCTTTACCAGACATCTCTCCTACATAACAGTTCTTCTTTCACAGCCACACCTTGTTGTCGAGAGATGTGCTACACTTAATCCATCCACACTGCTACCTACCCCACAGATGGAAAGCCTCATGATTGCCTGTCAGAAATAACCAGGCCAGGTTTTACCCAGGCCAGACTTAACTGATATACGTTATGAAAATGCAGAAATAACTATATTTATTCAACAGATCAAGGAAAAAAACCCTGATGGCACAAATGCTACAGGATTTGCAGTAGTAACAGAAACTGAAGTTTTCTTAAAACAACCACTACCAAAAAATTACTCTGTTCAAGCAGTCGAATTGGTAGCTTTAACTGAAGCTTGTAAATTAAATAACAAAAAGGTTGTTAACGTTTACACTGACAGTCAGTATGCCTTCTCAACTGTACATGTGTTAACACAGCATTGGAAAAACAGGTATGTTGACATCCACAGCTAAATGTATAAACTACAAATATTTTAGCATTATTAGATGTTATTCAATTGCCATCTACAATAGACTCGTATGAATGACCGGAAGGAAAACCATACTGCCAAAGAATTTGTTTAAATATGCTGCAGTATTGAGCCACGGACCATGTCATGTCTCAACAGGAGGGATGGAAGCAATAATGAACAAGGTTTTTACAGCATATGGTTTTACTAATTATTGAATTTTTTTTTTTAGAATAAATAAATGAATAAAGTTTTGTCTAGCAGGTCAAATATGTGCAAAATACATTCCACAGGGCAATCTAAGACCAAAACGAAGATAATTCCCTAAGCCAGTGTATCTTTTTCAACATATTTGTTTGGATTTCATTATTTCATTATTTTGTAGATTTCATTGAACTAAATTAATGTTAAGGGAAACGATTCTGCTCAGTGACAACAGAGGTTTTTACCAAATGGTCTGAAATATTTCCATGTGCACAAGCAGATGCAATCTCAGTAGCAAAATCACGCGTAAAATAACTCATTTCTAGATTTGAAATTCCTGAAAATGTCATCTCACTGATGGCAAAGAACTTAAAATAGACCTTAGAAACCACTGTGATATAGAAGGTTTCGCTAACACATTGGAATTGTTTTACTATTTACATATGCATGTGCAGTGAAGAATTGCTTGCTGCTGATAAATGCAAAGAAGAACAGCTTACACATAAATGCTCACATATAGGCTGCTGAATCCAGTAAAGTTCAATGTCAATGTGTAATATTCAATTAGGATTTGCAAAACAGTGAAGTTAAACAATGAATGGGTCCATAGTCGGTATGAGAAGACTACAGGAATATTTACCTGGGTGTACGTTCAAACAGAGATGAGAAAATTGCGATAAATTATTGTTTGTTTGTTTGTTAGTATGTATATGAATGTTATGTGTATAAACTGTGTTGAGTTGTAGTTACTCAGTAGTGTCTCAGTGAAACAACCGACGGGGGAAGCCTTGCGGTGACAACAAAAGCAGTGTTTTACTGATCAGTCAAGTTGCTCCAGTGTACTCCATACAAACTGGTTGGCTACTGAAGGGATAGAAAATGGGGAATACTTGTTTTAAAGCAAACAAGAAATTAGATGGGAAAAATACATGTTTTAACGGGACCCAGACAATATTAAATACTCAGACAGATGGGAGAAGAAGTGTAGTTTTGTAGGAAATCACAAAATTATTACATAAAATTAGTGAAATCAATTGAAGAATGCCTTTCTGAAGAGCTGTTTACCACAGATGAGAAGCTTTGCGACCAAGCACATTGTAGATCGCTTTATTGCCAAAATGATCTAGTTTAATGGATTGGTTTAGACATGCATAACAGCATTTTAAGAACAAAGAGAGAAACAAAAAGGGACAACGCTTCATGGTGGAAGGTGATGTATAAATAACTGTGTATATGATGAAGGAGAGACCATTTGAGCAGCACAGCCATTTCGCAGCACAGGGACAGCAGTCCAAGTTAAAGGATCTCCCACGTGGTATCACCTGTCACACTGTGTCAAGGCATCAAAAGAAGAAAAAATCACCAAACTCAAGGACAAAGAGACGAAGACTCCGGTGAACGAAGAGAGAGGACTTACAAACCAGAAATACAAAAGGATGCTCGATTTCAAGATCCAGAAGAAAAGGCTAACAATGCCACGAACACTTACGATGCTGGGAATGATGCCAGCAATGAACAGAGAAGAAGATTCAGTGTCATCAATCTGCAACACGTGCCTCTAATGAGGGGGTGAATATAGAATCCTCAACGATTACAACGTCTCTGGGAACTGTGACAACAACAAGGTTTAAACCATTTTGATATATATTGTAACCTATTGGCTAAGGAATAGTGCTGAAAATGAGGTAAATCTAATCCACCACTGTCCTTGGTCTTCTGTAGGGTTTTTAAACTAATACGTGGTGGTTTGTTTTTCCACAGAAATTTGGAGATGCATGAATCTAGTGACTGAAACCAAGTAGCAGATGGTTTTATGGGGATCATTGAGAACAAATAGTTAACTTTTGGTAGTATCATCATTTTAATGGTTGTAACTCTCCCCATAAGTGATATAGGTAAGGACTTCCAACGAGAGAGATCGTCCTCTACTCTCTTTAATAATTGCACATAATCCATCTGTACTTATCAGTTTAATATGTGATATGTCTATGCAAGGACTACATATTAAATGGATTTTTATCAATAGGAGTTGAAAAAGGAGCTTGCTCCGTTCACTCCAAGCATCGACCCGGTACTGCAGTGCCGCTGGGAACGGTGCGCTCTCCTCTGCTCTTGTGAAAAAGCAAACAGCGGTGCAGGATGGAAGTTTCTTTTAGTCTGCTGAGAAAAGAGAGTGAATGCGAAGTAGACTTTAACACGGCTCTGGGAGCGAGCCGAGTGCGGGCTAACCAGGAGAACTGCTTGAAAGAAACGCGACACCGAATGAGCGGTCAGAACAAAGCCTCAATACGGTGTTCCTGTGGTGTTTTTATAAAATGCGGTGAAAATAAAGGTGTGAATGCCCCATAGAAAACTAAAAGGTGGAGCGGAAGTGTTCGGCTGCAAGAAGGTGTGAATGTCCGACTATATTTGGTGAAAAGCAGGTGAAGCAAGGTCTGAATGCCCAACCTTACATCACCAAAAGCGAGATCAGAGGTTTTTGGCTGCAAGAAGGCCATAGTTTGCCAAAAGCGGGTAAGGTGCGAATATAAATATCAACAAAAGTGGGGGCGGAGGTCTTCGGATGCAAGTGGGTGTGAATATCCCACCATACAAGTATGGTGGAGAGGAAGCTGTGAATGGCCGACCATAGTTTGCAAAAAGCGGGTGAGAAAAGGTGCAAATGTCCAACCATACATGATCAAAACAGGGAGCGGAGGTGTTTGGCTGCGACAAGGTGTGAATGTCCACCCATAATTAATGAAAAGCGGGCAACAAGTAGGTTCGAATGCCATACCATACATCATCAAAAGCAGGAGTGGATGTGTTCCGCTGTAAGACGGTGTGAATGTCCGACCATAGTTGGTAAAAAGTGGGTATGAAAAGGTTCGAATGCCCAAATTCGGCTGCAAAAAACTGTGTTCGGCTGCAAAAAGGTGTGAATGTTCGACTAAAGTTTGTAAAAAGCTGGTAAGACAAGGTACGAATGCCTGACAATGTATGATCAAAAGCGGGAGCGGAGGTGTTCCGCTGCAAGAAGGTCTAAATGTCCATTATTAATTGCTAGAAAACATGAAAGAAAATTTTCCAAAATCAATCCGCACATGATCATAAGTGGGAGAGGAGGTGTTCAGCTGCAAGAAGGTGTGAATGTCCTACCATAATTGCTGAAAAATATGTTAGAAACGGTAAGAATGCCGGACCATACATCATCAAAAGCTAGAGAGGTGGTGTTCGGCTGCAAGTAGGTGTGAATGTCTGACTAAAGTTCAAATATATTAACAAAAGCGGGAGGAGAGGTCTTCGGATGAGTGGTTGAGAATTTCCAACCATAATGTATAAAATGCGGTGAAAAAAAAGGTGTGATAGAAACCTAAAAGGTGGAGCGGAAGTGTTCGGCTGCAAGAAGGTGTGAATGTCCATCTATAGTTGGTGAAAAGCAGTAAAAGCAAGGTCTGAATGCCCAACCTTACATCATCAAAAGCGAGATCAGAGGTGTTTGGCGGCAAGAAAACGGGTAAGGTGTGAATGACCGACTAAATATCAACAAAAGTGGGGGCGGAGATGTTCGGATGCAAGTGGGTGTGAATATCCCACCATACAAGTATGGTGGAGAGGAAGCTGTGAATGGCCGACCATAGTTTGCAAAAAGCGGGTGAGAAAAGGTGCGAATGTCCAACCATACATGATCAAAACAGGGAGCGGAGGTGTTTGGCTGCGACAAGGTGTGAATGTCCACCCATAATTAATGAAAAGCGGGCAACAAGTAGGTTCGAATGCCCAACCATACATCAACAAAAGCAGGAGTGGATGTGTTTGGCTACAAGAAGGTTTGAATGTCCAAGCATAGTTTGTAAAAAGCGGGTAAGAAAAGATGCGAATGCCCGACAAAGTATGATCAAAAGAGGGAGTGGAGGTTTTCGGCTACAGGAAGGTTTGAATGTCCGACCATAGTTTGTAAAAAGCGGGTAAGAAAAGGTGCGAATGCCCGAACATACACCATCAAAAGAGGGAGCGGAGGTGTTACGCTGAAAGACGGTGTGAATTTCCGACCATAGTTGGTAAAAAGCGGGTAAGAAAAGGTTCGAATGCCCGAATATATACCATCAAAAGCGGAAGCGGAGGTGTTCGGCTGCAAGAAGGTGTCAACGTCCGACCAAAGTTTGTAAAAAGCAGGTAAGAAAAGGTGCGAATGCCCGAACATACACCATCAAAAGAGGGAGCAGAGCTGATCGACTGCAAGTAGGTGTGAATGTCCACCCATAATTCCTGAAAAATGGGTAAGAAAAGGTGCGAATGCCCAACCATACATCATCAAAAGAAGAAGTGGATGTGTTCTGCTACAAGAAGGTTTGAATGTCCGACCATAGTTTGTAAAAAGTGGGTAAGAAAAAGTTCGAATGCCCGAACATACACCATCAAAAGAGGGAGCAGAGGTGTTCCGCTTTAAGATGCTGCGAATGTCCAACCATAGTTGTTAAAAAGCGGGTAAGAAAAGGTTAAAAAACCCGACTGTACACAATCAATAGCGGGAGCGGAGTTGTTCGGCTAAAAGAAGGTGTGAATGTCCGACCATGGTTTGTAAAACGCGGGTAAGACAAGGTGCGAATGCCCGACAATGTATGATCAAAAGAGGGAGCGGAGTTGTTCGGCTGCAAGGTCTGAATTTCCAACCATAATTTGTAAACACCATTGAAGAAAAGCCTCGAAAGCCCGACTATACACCATCAAAAGCGGGAGCGGAGGTGTTCAGCTGAAAGAAGGTCTGAATGTCCACCAATAATTACTGAAAAATGGGTAAGAAAAGGTGTGAATGCCCAACTATACATCATCAAAAGCAGAAGTGGATGTGTTCGGCCACAAGAAGGTTTGAATGTCCGACCATAGTTTGTAAAAGGCGGGTAAGAAAAGGTTCGAATGCCCGAACATACACAATCAAAAGAGGGAGCGGAGGTGTTTCGCTGCAAGAAGGTGTGAATGTCTGACCATAGTTGGTAAAAAGCGGGTAAGAAAAGGTTAAAATACCCGACTCTACACAATCAATAGCGGGAGCGGAGTTGTTCGGCTAAAAGATGGTGTGAAAGTCCGACCATGGTTTGTAAAAAGCGGGTAAGAAAAGGTTCGAATGCCAAAATATACACCATCAAAAGCGGAAGCCGAGGTTTTCGGCTGCAAGTAGGTGTGAATGTCAGATCATAATTTGCAAAAAGCTGATGAGAAAGGTGTGAATGACCGACAATAATTGCTGAAAAATGTGTTAGAAAAGGTAAGAATGCCGGACCATTCATCATCAAAAGCGGGAGAAGAGGTGTTCGGCTGCAAGAAGCTGTGAATGTCCAGCCATAATTACTCAAAAACGGGTAAGAAAAGGTAGTATTGCCAGACCATAAATGATCAAAAGAGGGAGCGGAGGTGTTCCGCTGTAAGAAGGTGTGAATGTCCGACCATAATTGGTAAAAAGCGGGTAAGAAAAGGTTAAAATACCCAACTGTACACAATCAATAGCGGGAGCGGAGTTGTTTGGCTACTAAAAGGTGTGAAAGTCCGACCATGGTTTGTAAAAAGCGGGTAAGAAAAGGTGCGAATGCCGGACAATGTATGATCAAAAGAGGGAACGGAGGTTTTCGGCTGAAAGAAGGTCTAAATGTCCAACCATAATTTGTAAAAACCGGGGAAGAAAAGGCTCGAAAGTCCGACTATACACCATCAAAAGCGGGAGCAGAGGTGTTCAGCTGCAAGAAGGTCTCAATGTCCATCAATAATTGCTAGAAAAGATGAAAGAAAATTTTCGAATATCAAACCGCACATGATCATAAGTGGGAGCGGAGGTGTTCAGCTGCAAGAAGGTGTGAATGTCCACCCATAATTCCTCAAAAATGGGTAAAAAAAGGTGCGAATGCCCAACCATACAACATCAAAAGAAGAAGTGGATGTGTTCGGCTACAAGAAGGTTTGAATGTCCGAGCATAGTTTGTAAAAAGCGGGTAAGAAAAGGTTCGAATGCCCGAACATACACCATCAAAAGAGGGAGCGGAGGTGTTCCGCCATAAGAAGGTGTTAATGTCCGACCGTAGTTGGTAAAAAGTGGGTATGAAAAGGTTAAAATACCCGACTGTGCACAATCAATAGCGGGAGCGAATGTGTTCGGCTACAAGAAGGTGTGAAAGTCCGACCATGTTTTGTAAATAGCGGGTAAGAAAAGGTGCGAATGCCCAACAATGTATGATCAAAAGAGGGAGCGGAGGTTTTCGGCTGCAAGAAGGTCTGAATTTCCAACCATAATTTGTAAAAACCGGGGAAGAAAAGGCTCGAAAGCCCGACTATACACCATCAAAAGCGGGAGCAGAGGTGTTCAGCTGCAAGAAGGTCTCAATGTCCATCAATAATTGCTAGAAAACATGAAAGAAAATTTTCGAATATCAAACCGCACATGATCATATGCGGGAGAGGAGGTGTTCAGCTGCAAGATGGTGTGAATGTCCACCCATAATTCCTGAAAAATGGGTAAAAAAAAAGGTGCGAATGCCCAACCATACAACATCAAAAGCAGGTGTGAATGTCAGATCATAATTTGCAAAAACCTGATGAGAAATGGTGAGAATGCCCGACTATACACCATCAAATGCGGGAGCGGAGGTGTTCGGCTGTGAGTAGGTGTGAATGTCCGACCATACTTGCTGAAAAATATGACAAAGCAGTTTTCACTTGTTTTGAGTGAAGGAATTCATTTTATATCAAAATCCGAAATTGTGTAGAACTCGTGGAAATAAGTTTATTCTCGGATTACTAAAGGTTTAGTGTTTTCTTTGGTATACTGCAAAGTAATACTTTCTTTTTTGTTGAAACCTATTCAGACATGGATAAATATTAAGGACAAAGCAGTTTTAACTTGGTTTGAGTGAAGGAATTCATTTTATATCAAAATCCGGAATTGTGTAGAACTCGTGAAAAGAAGCTTATTCTCGGATTCCTGAAAAAAATTAGTGTTGTTCTTTCCTATCCTGCAAAGTACTACGTTCTTTTTTGTTTAAAGCTATTTAGACATGGGTAAATATGAAGGACAAAGCAGTTTTAACTTGGTTTGAGTGAAGGAATTCATTTTATATCAAAATCCGAAATTGTGTAGAACTGGTGACAAGAAGCTTATTCTCGGATTCCTAAAGGTTTAGTGTTGTTCTTTCCTATCCTGCAAAGTACAACGTTCTTTTTTTGTTTAAAGCTATTTAGACATGGATAAATATGAAGGACAAAGCAGTTTTAACTTGGTTTGAGTGAAGGAATTCATTTTATATCAAAATCCAATGTTGTGCATTATGGCAGCAGAATTGTAGTCTGAATACCTTTTATGCCAAACAGATTTGCCTTGCCAAGGGAAGTTTTATAAATGTTTATTGTTTATGTTTAAAATATATAAACTAGCAGAATAATTAATTGATCCGCCTGGTCCCTCCCACCCCGGAGAGGGCAGCCAGAGACTGAACACCGCCTCTCCCGCATATGATCATGTGCGGTTTGATATTCGAAGATTTTCTTTCATGTTTTTTAGCAATTATTGATGGACATTGAGACCTTCTTGCAGCTGAACACCTCTGCTCCCGCTTTTGATGGTGTATAGTCGGGCTTTCGAGCCTTTTCTTCCCCAGTTTTTACAAATTATAGTTGGACATTCAGACCTTCTTGCAGCCGAAAACCTCCGCTCCCTCTTTTGATCATACATTGTCGGGCATTCGCACCTTTTCTTAACCGCTTTTTACAAAACATGGTCGGACTTTCACACCTTGTAGCCGAACACATCCCTTCCCGCTATTGATTGTGTACACTCGGCCATTTTAACCTTTTCTTACCCGCTTTTTACCAACTACGGTCGGACATTCACACCTTCTTATGGCGGAACACCTCCGCTCCCTCTTTTGATGGTGTATGTTCGGGCATTCGAACTTTTTCTTACCCGCTTTTTATAAACTATGGTCAGAAATTCAAACCTTCTTGTAGCCGAACACCTCCGCTCCCTCTTTTGATTGTGTATGTTCGGGCATTCAAACTTTTTCTTACCCGCTTTTTACAAACTATGCTCGGACATTCAAACCTTCTTGTAGCCGAACACATCCAGTCCTGCTTTTGATGATGTATGGTTGGGCATTCGCACCTTTTTTTACCCATTTTTGAGGAATTATGGGTGGACATTCACACCTTCTTGCAGCTGAACACCTCCGCTCCCACTTATGATCATGTGCGGTTTGATATTCGAAAATTTTCTTTCATGTTTTCTAGCAATTATTGATGGACATTCAGACCTTCTTGCAGCTGAACCCCTCTGCTCCCGCTTTTGATGGTGTATAGTCGGGCTTTCGAGCCTTTTCTTCCCCGGTTTTTACAAATTATGGTTGGACTTTCACACCTTTTAGTAGCCAAACACCTCCGCTCCTGCTATTGATTGTGTACAGTCGGGTATTTTAACCTTTTCTTACCCGCTTTTTACCAATTATGGTCGGACATTCACACCTTCTTGCAGCCGAAAACTTCCGTTCCCTCTTTTGATCATACATTGTCCGGCATTCACACCTTTTCTTACCCGCTTTTTACAAACCATGGTCGGACTTTCACACCTTTTAATAGCCAAATAACTCCGCTCCCGCTATCGATTGTGTACAGTCGGGTATTTTAACCTTTTCTTACCCGCTTTTTACCAATTATGGTCGGACATTCACACCTTCTTACAGCGGAACACCTCCGCTCCCTGTTTTGATCATTTATGGTCTGGCAATACTACCTTTTCTTACCCGTTTTTGAGTAATTATGGCTGGACATTCACAGCTTCTTGCAGCCGAACACCTCTTCTCCTGCTTTTGATGATGAATGGTCCGGCATTCTTATCTTTTCTAACACATTTTTCAGCAATTATTGTCGGTCATTCACACCTTTCTCATCAACTTTTTGCAAATTATGATCTGACATTCACACCTACTTGAAGCCGAACACCTCGGCTTCCGCTTTTGATGGTGTATATTTTGGCATTCGAACCTTTTCTTACCCGCTTTTTACAAACCATGGTCGGACTTTCACACCTTCTTTTAGCCGAACAACTCCGCTCCCGCTATTGATTGTGTAGAGTCGGGTATTTTAACCTTTTCTTACCCGCTTTTTTACCAACTATGGTCGGACATTCACACCTTCTTACAGCGGAACACCTCCTCTCCCTCTTTTGATGGTGTATGTTCTGGCATTCGAACCTTTTCTTACCCACTTTTTACAAACTATGCTCGGACATTCACACCTTCTTGCAGCGAAACACCTCCGCTCCCTCTTTTGATTGTGTACATTCGGGCATTCGAACCTTTTCTTACCCGCCTTTTACAAACTATGGTCGGACATTCAAACCTTCTTGTGGCCGAACACATCCACTTCTGCTTTTGATGATGTATAGTTGGGCATTCACAACTTTTCTTACCCATTTTTCAGTAATTATTGGTGGACATTCAGACCTTCTTGCAGCTGAACACCTCTGCTCCCGCTTTTGATGGTGTATAGTCGGGCTTTCGAGGCTTTTCTTCAACGGTGTTTACAAATTATGGTTGGAAATTCAGACCTTGCAGCCGAACACCTCCGCTCCCTCTTTTGATCATACATTGTCGGGCATTCGCACCTTGTCTTACCCGCGTTTTACAAACCATGGTCGGACTTTCACACCTTCTTGTAGCCGAACAACTCCGCTCCCGCTATTGATTGTGTACAGTCGGGTATTTTAACCTTTTCTTACCCGCTTTTTACCAATTATGGTCGGACATTCACACCGTCTTACAGCAGAACACCTCCGCTCCCTCTTTTTATGGTGTATGTTCGGGCATTCGAACTTTTTCTTACCCACTTTTTACAAACTATGGTCGGACATTCAAACCTTCTTGTAGCAGAACACATCCACTTCTTCTTTTGATGATGTATGGTTGGGCATTCGCACCTTTTCTTACCCATTCTTCAGGAATTATGGGTGGACATTCACACCTTCTTGCAGCTGAACACCTCCGCTCCCACTTATGATCATGTGCGGTTTGATATTCGAAAATTTTCTTTCATGTTTTCTAGCAATTATTGATGGACATTCAGACCTTCTTGCAGCTGAAGCCCTCTGCTCCCGCTTTTGATGGTGTATAGTCGGGCTTTCGAGCCTTTTCTTCCCCGGTTTTTACAAATTATGGTTGGACTTTCACACCTTTTAGTAGCCAAACACCTCCGCTCCTGGTATTGATTGTTTACAGTCGGGTATTTTAACCTTTTCTTACCCGCTTTTTACCAATTATGGTCGGACATTCACACCTTCTTGCAGCCGAAAACTTCCGTTCCCTCTTTTGATCATACATTGTCCGGCATTCACACCTTTTCTTACCCGCTTTTTACAAACCATGGTCGGACTTTCACACCTTTTAGTAGCCAAATAACTCCGCTCCCGCTATCGATTGTGTACAGTCGGGTATTTTAACCTTTTCTTACCCGCTTTTTACCAATTATGGTTGGACATTCACACCTTCTTACAGCGGAACACCTCCGCTCCCTGTTTTGATCATTTATGGTCTGGCAATACTACCTTTTCTTACCCGTTTTTGAGTAATTATGGCTGGACATTCACAGCTTCTTGCAGCCGAACACCTCTTCTCCCGCTTTTGATGATGAATGGTCCGGCATTCTTATCTTTTCTAACACATTTTTCAGCAATTATTGTCGGTCATTCACACCTTTCTCATCAGCTTTTTGCAAATTATGATCTGACATTCACACCTACTTGAAGCCGAACACCTCGGCTTCCGCTTTTGATGGTGTATATTTTGGCATTCGAACCTTTTCTTACCCGCTTTTTACAAACCATGGTCGGACTTTCACACCTTCTTTTAGCCGAACAACTCCGCTCCCGCTATTGATTGTGTAGAGTCGGGTATTTTAACCTTTTCTTACCCGCTTTTTTACCAACTATGGTCGGACATTCACACCTTCTTACAGCGGAACACCTCCGCTCCCTCTTTTGATGGTGTATGTTCTGGCATTCGAACCTTTTCTTACCCACTTTTTACAAACTATGCTCGGACATTCACACCTTCTTGCAGCGAAACACCTCCGCTCCCTCTTTTGATTGTGTATGTTCGGGCATTCGAACCTTTTCTTACCCGCCTTTTACAAACTATGGTCGGACATTCAAACCTTCTTGTGGCCGAACACATCCACTTCTGCTTTTGATGATGTATAGTTGGGCATTCACAACTTTTCTTACCCATTTTTCAGTAATTATTGGTGGACATTCAGACCTTCTTGCAGCTGAACACCTCTGCTCCCGCTTTTGATGGTGTATAGTCGGGCTTTCGAGGCTTTTCTTCAACGGTGTTTACAAATTATGGTTGGAAATTCAGACCTTGCAGCCGAACACCTCCGCTCCCTCTTTTGATCATACATTGTCGGGCATTCGCACCTTGTCTTACCCGCGTTTTACAAACCATGGTCGGACTTTCACACCTTCTTGTAGCCGAACAACTCCGCTCCCGCTATTGATTGTGTACAGTCGGGTATTTTAACCTTTTCTTACCCGCTTTTTACCAATTATGGTCGGACATTCACACCGTCTTACAGCAGAACACATCCACTTCTTCTTTTGATGATGTATGGTTGGGCATTCGCACCTTTTCTTACCCATTTTTCAGGAATTATGGGTGGACATTCACACCTACTTGCAGTCGAACAGCTCTGCTCCCACTTTTGATTATGTTTGATTGGATATTCGAACCTTTTCTTAACTGCTTTTTACAAACTTTGGTCGGACGTTCACACCTTCTTGCAGCCGAACACCTCCGCTTCCGCTTTTGATGGTATATATTCGGGCATTCGAACCTTTTCTTACCCGCTTTTTACCAACTATGGTCGGACATTCGCACCATCTTACAGCGGAACACCTCCGCTCCCTCTTTTGATGGTGTATGTTCGGGCATTCGCACCTTTTCTTACCTGCTTTTTACAAACTTTGGTCGGACGTTCACACCTTCTTGCAGCCGAACACCTCCGCTTCTGCTTTTGATGGTATATATTCGGGCATTCGAACCTTTTCTTACCCGCTTTTTACCAACTATGGTCGGACATTCGCACCATCTTACAGCGGAACACCTCTTCTCCCGCTTTTGATGATGAATGGTCCGGCATTCTTAACTTTTCTAACACATTTTTCAGCAATTATATTCGGTCATTCACACCTTTCTCATCAGCTTTTTGCAAATTATGATCTGACATTCACACCTACTACTACCTCGGCTTCCGCTTTTGATGGTGTATATTTTGGCATTCGAACCTTTTCTTACCCGCTTTTTACAAACCATGGTCGGACTTTCACACCTTCTTTTAGCCGAACAACTCCGCTCCCGCTATTGATTGTGTAGAGTCGGGTATTTTAATCTTTTCTTACCCGCTTTTTACCAACTATGGTCGGACATTCACACCTTCAACAAGCCCTTCAATGTCCACAATTTTGGCGTCACGAACAGGATCCCTCGACTGGTGTCTCTGGACCGGACCGCAGTGCATGGCCAGCCTGGACTGAAGTAGCTGTTCCAGCCTCATACCTCCAAGGCCTTTTCTGAGAGAGAGGACTGGCAGGTCCTTTTCCTGAATACCAGCGCTGGGATCATTTTTTAAATATGATAGTCTGAGACGATAGGACTGCTTTTTAGTTTTTATTTGAATAAAAGAGGGTTTCCCGGTTGTGTCATTAGTGAGACAGAGATTTCATGGGTAAGTGAAACTTTTGAAGCAGTCCGAAGAAGTGTGAAGTACTCCGAAGAAGTGTGAGTACAGATTAAGGTCCTCATTGGAGACGTCCTTTGAGTGAAGGAATATATTTCCCCATTCCAAGTCTGAGAATGGGAAACAGTAGGTCTCAGACTTTTGACCCTACCGGGGGACCTAAGCATGATGAAATGAAAAAGAAATATGGTCCAGAGGTTTTCCACCTGAAGGTTCTTTTAGTATGTTAGAAATAAGAAAATTAGAAGAAAAGTTTTGCAAATATGAGAAAGAGATGAAGCAAAAAAAAGAAAATTAAGTTTAAATAAGAAGTAAGAAAGGTATAGAATGTTGGAAAAAATAAAGTGTATTAAGAGAAAGAAAGGAAAATGTTAATGCCATGACGGAATGATGATAATAATTTGGTATGTGGACGAAAAGATAATTCAGCTCTGATTAAGACTGAATCTTCTTTTAAACCACCACCATATTCCACTGATAACACTTTTTCTCCTTCTGCACCTCTTTACCCCACCCTGAGCGCTCTCGCTGTGCCGGATCCAGACCTGGACTCCTGCCCTCCACGACGCCTGCAACAACAACAGCCAGCCCTGCCACAAGCCTCTGGCTCTCGGGAAGAAGGGACTTCTTCCATCCTCCCTCGGGAAGAAATTCCATCATCCTCACAACATCAGTTACATAGGTCTGATGATGAGGAAAAGGAAGACGTTTGGTTCTCCAGCGTACCTGCCCAAGAACTTTTAACGCAAGTGACAAAAATCCTTTACCCACAATCTGGACTTCAGAGATCTAAACGTGAGAAAAAACAAAACCAGATTCAAACCATGCCTATGGTTAAAGTTGCAGTTCCCACTGGACCATTACTGGTTTATCTACCCTGGACTGAGACTGACATCATGGAAGCATAACAATGCTTACCAGATCCAGAGATTTCTGGACCCCATTTTGCTGACGAGTTGCGAGATTTCTGCGCACAATTCTGCCCGACCGGGGTTGAATTGCGTCGCATATTGGCAAAAAAGTTCAAACTGACCGAACTCTACAAAATAGAGGCCAGTATGCTACAACTGGATTTGCGACCTACCAACAGTGAACGAGGACATAATGATAACGCTCAATATGAAGCAGCCATCCAAAGACTGTGTCAAGCCATCACCACTCAATTTCCAACCAAAATCAATATGTCCCACATTTACACCTGCAAACAGAAACCCGGTGAAGGGACTGATGATTTTGTACACCGCATCCTTGAGGAAGTCAGCAAGCACAGCGGTCATCAGAGACCAACGGATTTGGGTAATGAATCAGGACCATGGGAGAGTATTGCATGCAATGCAATAATTAAAGGCCTCATGCCAGATGTCGCCACTGAAGTAAAGAACATTTACGTGGGATGGTGTGAGGGTCCTCGTTTGGCTGACAAGTGTGAAAAGGAGCTGCATTTGGCAGCCATGACCATGTATTACGCAGTTGGTGTAAACAGAGGACGAGGCCGAAGTCGAAGACGTGGACGTGTGGGAGAGGAGGTCGAAATGGGCCACGCCAGAGCTATGATCCGAATATTTGTTTTTACTGTGGCTGTGTCCACAGCTGAAAAGTGATGAAATTGGGCAAAAGGCTGACTGAGGGTGGGAGGCAGGTTCTGGACGTCACGCGGCAGCGGAGCCTCCACTAATGGGTGATAGCACAAACACACTCACACATTTTTCCTGCTCTGTGTAGTGAAGAAACGCTTGCCGACTGTGATTCACGTAGTAAAGTTTTGCATGCTATTTCCGTCCTAGAGCAAAGATATTTCTCTCAGAATATAGGAACTTATGTTCATCAGTAGTGACGTCAGGGGAGTTTGATTGTCCTCCAAAGTTAAGTGGAAACCACGTTTACTCTATGTCTGCATCAGGCCAGGTTGTGAAGGAGAAAATGACAATGCCCATTGCGTGTTGTCACTCCCGATGAGCTCTCCTTCAAACACTCATTTTTGTTATCAGAGTTGTGTCCCATTAACCTGATGGGCTGTGATCTCATGTGTAAATTAGGCATTATTTTAACTTCTACACCAGAGGGTGTTAACGTTATGTTACAGCCTGACAAAGTTTTCACAGCAGTGCAGTTTGATTCATCTGCACTTACATATGCTTATGAGTGGAAACTTCCCAGCTCTCCTTTTTCACAACAACTAGTGGAAGAAGCAAAAGCGTTAGTTTCACCCCTTTCTGATTTCATGCAACCTGCTGATTTGCACTGCACATCACACATGTCTTTGCGGCCTGACAATGACTATGAGAAGAAGTGAAAAAATATGTGCGCCTACTTTATTGGCTGTGTCGCTCACTCCAGAGCAATTCGATTTTTTTAATGTTTGTGGTACTCGCCCTCACATTTCCTTGGCCAAACCTACACACTGGCATTGACAAGGTGTGGGAGAGTTTGTTGCTACATGTCAGAAAGAAACGGATTGGACCGTTTCACCTGCTGATCCAAATTTGATGTTTTCTGAACGATTGTCAGCATACAAAAAAACATTTTTGAGTACAATGCATTGTCAAAGAACTGTGGAATTAATTCCTACCACAGAATCACATTTTGAAGCATGTTTTTAATCTGAAAAAGATTTGTCTTCGATACCCATGTTGGCTGAAGTGCCCAATGATCTTTGGGCGAAGAGCAAATATGATGTGGGGTTTGTTTATTGTTGAAACTAGATTAGAAGTAGATAAATATGAAGGACAAAGCAGTTTGAACTTGGTTTGAGAGAAGGAATTCATTTTATTGCAAAATCTGAATTCATGCATAACTCGTCAAATAGATAGTGATGTGTCGTTCGTGAGCGATTCGTTCGATATGAACAAATTTTTTATATGACTTGGGAGTAACGAGTTGTCTCAGTGAGTGATTCGTTCATTTTCATGCAGTACCCTTCCTCACCACATGGCAGGCGGCAGCTTCATAAGCTCAGTCAGCAGGACAGGAAACAGTATTGATTCGTTCATGACTCAACTCCTCGACTGACGGGTCCTCGCACAGGAAACAGTATTGATTAGTTTACGACTCAACTCCTTGGGTCTTCGTTCATTTGTCACGTTTTAAATTCTACGTTTCATTTGACAGGCTGAAGAGCAGTAGGCACAACAGTTCGTTCACAAACCGGATCATTAATCTCATAGACTATTCTACCATCAACAACTTGGAAACCACAATCGACTCTCTAGATGCAGAAAAAGCATTTAATGGAGTGAACTGGAAATTTTTATTCGCAGCATAAAACAAATTCGGGTTTGGGTCACACTTCATCAACTGGATAAGGATATTATATAGCTCCCCAAATGCAAGTGTCAGGACAAATGATCAAACTTCTCCAAGCTTCAGACTGCAGAGAGGTACAAGACAGGGTTGCTCACTTTCTCCCTCACTTTTTGCTATTTTCATCAAACCTTTAGCAGCTGCTATCAGACAAGATAGAAATATTAAAGGCATCCAACCCCAAAATATTGAGCATAAAATAAGTCTTTATGCTGATGATGTATTATTTTTCCTTCAGAACTCAGAGACGTCTCTCACTCACACGATCACACTCATAAATAAATTCTCGGCACTTTCTGACTACTCTATCAAATGGTCTAAGACCACAGTTCTGCCCATTAACTGTAGGGTCCAGAATATACCTGCGATCACTTTACAGTCAGGAAATATTAGATATTTAGGCATAAACATTTCCTCCAGGCTCTCAGAGCTAACAAAGCTAAATTATGTGCAATTATTAAAGAGAGTAGAGGACGATCTCTCTCGTTGGAAGTCCTTACCTATATCACTTATGGGGAGAGTTACAACAGTTAAAATGATGATACTACCAAAAGTTAACTATTTGTTCTCAATGATCCCCATAAAACCATTTGCTACTTGGTTTAAGTCACTAGATTCATGCATCTCCAAATTTCTGTGGAAAAACAAACCACCACGTATTAGTTTAAAAACCCTACAGAAGACCAAGGACAGTGGTGGATTAGATTTACCTCATTTTCAGCACTATTCCTTAGCCAATAGGTTACAATATATATCAAAATGGTTTAAACCTTGTTGTTGTCACAGTTCCCAGAGACGTTGTAATCATTGAGGATTCTATATTCACCCCCTCATTAGAGGCACGTGTTGCAGATTGATGACACTGAATCTTCTTCTCTGTTCATTGCTGGCATCATTCCCAGCATCGTAAGTGTTCGTGGCATTGTTAGCCTCTTCTTCTGGATCTTGATATCGAGCATCCTTTTGTATTTCTGGTTTGTAAGTCCTCTCTCTTCGTTCACCGGAGTCTTTGTCTCTTTGTCCTTGAGTTTGGTGATTTTTTCTTCTTTTGATGCCTTGACACAGTGTGACAGGTGATACCACGTGGGAGATCCTTTAACTTGGACTGCTGTCCCTGTGCTGCGAAATGGCTGTGCTGCTCAAATGGTCTCTCCTTCATCATATACACAGTTATTTATACATCACCTTCCACCATGAAGCGTTGTCCCTTTTTGTTTCTCTCTTTGTTCTTAAAATGCTGTTATGCATGTCTAAACCAATTCATTAAACTAGATCATTTTGGCAGTAAAGCGATCTACAATGTGCTTGGTCGCAAAGCTGCTCATCTGTGGTAAACAGCTCTTCAGAAAGGCATTCTTCAATTGATTTCACTAATTTTATGTAATAATTTTGTGATTTCCTACAAAACTACACTTCTTCTCCCATCTGTCTGAGTATTTAATATTGTCTGGGTCCCGTTAAAACATGTATTTTTCCCATCTAATTCCTTGTTTGCTTTAAAACAAGTATTCCCCATTTTCTATCCCTTCAGTAGCCAACCAGTTTGTATGGAGTACACTGGAGCAACTTGACTGATCAGTAAAACACTGCTTTTGTTGTCACCGCAAGGCTTCCCCCGTCGGTTGTTTCACTGAGACACTACTGAGTAACTACAACTCAACACAGTTTATACACATAACATTCATATACATACTAACAAACAAACAAACAATAATTTATCGCAATTTTCTCATCTCTGTTTGAACGTACACCCAGGTAAATATTCCTGTAGTCTTCTCATACCGACTATGGACCCATTCATTGTTTAACTTCACTGTTTTGCAAATCCTAATTGAATATTACACATTGACATTGAACTTTACTGGATAAGCAGGTCTTCATTGCATTCAGCAGCCACTGCACATGCATATGTAAATAGTAAAACAATTCCAATGTGTTAGCGAAACCTTCTATATCACAGTGGTTTCTAAGATCTATTTTAAGTTCTTTGCCATCAGTGAGATGACATAGTTTACAAAGTGTGTCAAATTATCACTGAAGATCTTTTCAGGAATTTCAAATCTAGAAATGAGTTATTTTACGCGTGATTTTGCTACTGAGAGTGCATCTGCTTGTGCACATGGAAATATTTCAGACCATTTGGTAAAAACCTCTGTTGTCACTGAGCAGAATCGTTTCCCTTAACATTAATTTAGTTCAATGAAATCTACACAATAATAAAATAATGAAATCCAAACAAATATGTTGAAAACGATACACTGGCTTAGGGAATTATCTTCGTTTTGGTCTTAGATTGCCCTGTGGAATGTATTTTGCACATATTTGACCTGCTAGACAAAACTTTATTCATTTATTTATTCAAAAAAAAAAATTCAATAATTAGTAAAACCATATGCTGTAAAAACCTTGTTCATTATTGCTTCCATCCCTCCTGTTGAGACATGACATGGTGCGTGGCTCAATACTGCAGCATATTTAAACAAATTCTTTGGCAGTATGGTTTTCCTTCCGGTCATTCATACGAGTCTATTGTAGATGGCAATTGAATAACATCTAATAATGCTAAAATATTTGTAGTTTATACATTTAGCTGTGGATGTCAACATACCTGTTTTTCCAATGCTGTGTTAACACATGTACAGTTGAGAAGGCATACTGACTGTCAGTGTAAACGTTAACAACCTTTTTGTTATTTAATTTACAAGCTTCAGTTAAAGCTACCAATTCGACTGCTTGAACAGAGTAATTTTTTGGTAGTGGTTGTTTTAAGAAAACTTCAGTTTCTGTTACTACTGCAAATCCTGTAGCATTTGTGCCATCAGGGTTTTTTGCTTGACCTGTTGAATAAATATAGTTATTTCTGCATTTTCATAACGTATATCAGTTAAGTCTGGCCTGGGTAAAACACTGATGGTTATTTCTGACATGCAATCATGAGGCTTTCCATCTGTGGGGTAGGTAGCAGTGTGGATGGATTAAGTGTAGCACATCTCTCGACAACAAGGTGTGGCTGTGAAAGAAGAACTGTTATGTAGGAGAGATGTCTGGTAAAGATATTTTGTTAAGTAACCATATCACAGCCACTGCATGAGGTACCTTAAGTGTTAATGGGTGAAATAACACCATTATTGTTGATGCTGGCACTGCCAATGGCTTCTGGCCATTGATTCAAAAGTACGATCTCGTCCCTTTTTCCCCCTTTCAGTGGACACTGGCCCCTAATTACCGCAATTCAGCAGGGGGTCTTTCATTAGGAGTACTGGACTCCCCCGTGCACGGTTTCAGCTCCGACCCTGGAAAGCGGAAAAAATGTTGAGATCTGGTTTGAGGACCCAATTGTTGAGAAAAGTCTCTCATTGAGACTCAGAGTTGCTGGAGTCAGTTAATGCAAATGTTTAATCTTGCAGCAAGTTCAAGAATGTGTGTGTGTATGGGTGTATGTGTGCAAACGTGTGTGAGTTTGTGGGTGTGAGAGTTTAAAGAACCTGTTATCCACAGGCAGGTCTTAACTAGTATGGCACAGGTCCAGCCTGTCTCATCTTTTTTGGAAGGTCCAGCGCTCGGCCGTAACCCTTCTGTCTGTTTGGACTCCCACATACATTCGGTTAATCATAGAAAAACGAGAACAAAACTTTTTAGCCCCTTAAATTCATAAAACAGACATGGTGCAGTTATTTCCATTCTAGAAAATAAGAGTAATCACCACCATTCCTATAAATTCTGGATATTCTAACAATCTGATCTTTTTTAAATGTTCGATGAAGCCCTTTGCTGTTCTGTTTAGAGACTCAGCTGATCATAAACCAAGTTTTGCTCTTGAACCAAGCTTCTAAACTCTTCACCTTTTTCATTTCTCAGTTAGTATTCACTTTAAAACTGATTAAAAGAAAAATTAAATGAATGCCTATCAACAAATGTGGGATCTAAACTCTAGTGCTTTCTCTAAAATAATTTCCTTTCTCAATTCAGAAATGTGTGTGTGTAAGTCACAACACCCGTGACACCAAAACGGCTTTCTTTTCTCTCTTTTCTCTACACTCTGCACTGTGAGCACACACACCAAATCAGAAAGGCTTTTTTCTCTCTTTTCTACATTATGGACTGTGGGGACACAAAACCGCTCTCTCTCTTTTTTTTTTTTGATTGTGTGCCAGGGCGTTATCTCACGTATTAGATTATGCTTAAGATACGAATGGGTTTATCAGTCACATCAGAATCCATACATACTGATCCTCCCGTAATAAAATGGTCGGATCTTATCAAACACACTTTGTTTCTTGTGACAAGTCAGCGAAACAGCGTATACACGTCAAGACACTGAATCAAGTTTGCCACAAGAACTCATAAGTTTGGCAGTATTGCTCTGCCGTCAGCAATCATACACCCATTTTATTTTCATGAGACATGTGCAGGCACCTGTTCATCTACTGTTCTATCACTATGAATTAGTTTATCTATTATCAATAAGGATACTTCTACAACTACTATCAAAGTATGTCCGGACTTCTTATGTTGTCAGTTGCTATATATGAATAAGTGGGTTGCTACTGAAAAGCATTAAGCATGTCACACAGCCCAAACATATAACATTTCAGGACACACCACACAGTTAACAACCACAGTGAAGCGTGTCAAAGCCCAAACATGTAACATTCAACTGGACACTTACACAACACATTCAAATCAAACAGTCAGACAACATACAAGAACATATACCCCAGCAGGCATTGCTCCCTGCCTATTTTCCTACAACTCACTATGTGTGCGCACACCTTTATTCACAAACTCTTCAACTTATACTCTTTTACCGAAGCTGCTACAGCTCGATTGGCCAAATACCCTTAGATCCTATTTCGGTGAATTTGACATCTGCCTTGTATGTAACAGATTAGCGGTTTAGCAGTTTTAATTTAGTTTGAGTGAAGGAATTCATTTTATAGCAAAATCCGAAATCGTGAAGAACTCATGAAAGTAAGCTTATTCTCGGATTCCTGAAACTTTAGATTTGCTCTTTCTTTTACTGCAAAGTACAACGTTGAGCAGCACTAATGAGTTGTTTCTATTTTTGGCAGGCTTTACCTTTGCGGATGAAGCCCTTTCTGTCTGTGCAAAAGAAATCTTGTTACTGTGCAGAGTGACTTCTCTGAGTAGAGTCGCCTTACTTGTTGCGACTGTGCCGATGTTCGAAGCTGGAGTGCAAAGTTGTTGCTTGAATGGTGCTCGCTGGAGCGTGTGGTAGTGTAAAGTTATACCATTTAAAAGGGCTGAAGAGTGCTCAGTGCAGCGGGTGGGCGGAGGTGCAAAGTGACACTATGGCCATAAAAAGAACACCGCTACAAGTGCGCATTGTGCCAGGAAGGGCCCTCGGACGTGAACCAGTGGACTGTTATTGCTTCTCGGCCTTTTGGCTAAGATCAAGTGTAGTATCTGTTCTTATCAGTTTAATGTCTGATATGTCCTCTATGCGAGGACTACATATTAAATGGATTTTTATCAATAGGAGTTGAAAAAGGAGCTTGCTCCGTTCACTCCAAGCATCGACCCGGTACTGCAGTGCCGCTGGGAACGGTGCGCTCTCCTCTGCTCTTGTGAAAAAGCAAACAGCGGTGCAGGATGGAAGTTTCAGGGAGCCTAAGATGAAACTTTCTTTTAATCTGCTGAGAAAAGAGAGTGAATGCGAAGCAGACTTTTAACACGGCTCTGGGAGCGAGCCGAGTGCGGGCTAACCGGGAGAATTGCTTGAAAGAAACGCGACACCGAATGAGCAGTCAGAACAAAGCCTCAATACGGTGTTCCCGTGTTGTTTGTGGCTGCCTTGTCTTTTGCACAGAGTAAAAGGCAAGGCAGCCATCGAATAGGGCCCGATTGTTCCTACTTGGTCAGCCGAGGAGCAAGGGGGGGGAGCAAGCGTCTCAACCAAGCAAAGCTCACCATGGGGAAGGTGGCTATGCCAACTAGCCTGATGCCCTGCTCCCGCAGTGATGGATAATCGTACACTGGTTTCTCTTCATAATGTACAAGTCTTTCGCCTTTTACTAAAGACTTCCGTGGAGAGCAGCACTAATGAATTGTTTCTATTTTTGGCAGGCTTTACCTTTGCGGGTGAAGCCCTTTCTGTCTGTGCAAAAGAAATCTTGTTACTGTGCAGAGTGACTTCTCTGAGTAGAGTCGCCTTACTTGTTGTGACTGTGCCGATGTTCGAAGCTGGAGTGCAAAGTTGTTGCTTGAATGGTGCTTGCTGGAGCGTGCGGTAGTGTAAAGTTATACCATTTAAAAGGGTTGAAGAGTGCTCAGTGCAGCGGGTGGGCGGAGGTGCAAAGTGACACTATGGCCATAAAACGAACACCGCTACAAGTGCGCATTGTGCCAGGAAGGGCCCTCGGACGTGAACCAGTGGACAGATATCGCTTCTCGGCCTTTTGGCTAAGATCAAGTGTAGTATCTGTACTTATCAGTTTAATATGTGATATGTCTATGCAAGGACTACATATTAAATGGATTTTTATCAATAGGAGTTGAAAAAGGAGCTTGCTCCGTTCACTCCAAGCATCGACCCGGTACTGCAGTGCTGCTGGGAACGGTGCGCTCTCCTCTGCTCTTGTGAAAAAGCAAACAGCGGTGCAGGATGGAAGTTTCTTTTAATCTGCTGAGAAAAGAGAGTGAATGCGAAGCAGACTTTAACACGGCTCTGGGAGCGAGCCGAGTGCGGGCTAACCAGGAGAATTGCTTGAAAGAAACGCGACACCGAATGAGCGGTCAGAACAAAGCCTCAATACGGTGTTCCTGTGGTGTTTTTATAAAATGCGGTGTAAAAAAAGGTGTGAATGCCCCATAGAAAACTAAAAGGTGGAGCGGAAGTGTTCAGCTGCAAGAAGGTGTGAATGTCCGACTATATTTGATGAAAAGCAGGTGAAGCAAGGTCTGAATGCCCAACCTTACATCATCAAAAGCGAGATCAGAGGTTTTTGGCTGCAAGAAGGCCATAGTTTGCCAAAAGCGGGTAAGGTGCGAATGATCGGCTAAATATCAACAAAAGTGGGGGCGGAGGTCTTCGGATGCAAGTGGGTGTGAATATCCCACCATACAAGTATGGTGGAGAGGAAGCTGTGAATGGCCGACCATAGTTTGCAAAATGCGGGTGAGAAAAGGTGCGAATGTCCAACCATACATGATCAAAACAGGGAGCGGAGGTGTTTGGCTGCGACAAGGTGTGAATGTCCACCCATAATTAATGAAAAGCGGGCAACAAGTAGGTTCGAATGCCCAACCATACATCATCAAAAGCAGGAGTGGATGTGTTCGGCTACAAGAAGGTTTGAATGTCCGAGCATAGTTTGTAAAAAGCGGGTAAGAAAAGGTTCGAATGCCCGAACATACACCATCAAAAGAGGGAGCGGAGGTGTTCCGCTGTAAGACGGTGTGAATGTCCGACCATAGTTGGTAAAAAGTGGGTATGAAAAGGTTCGAATGCCCAAATTCGGCTGCAAAAAAGTGTGTTCGGCTGCAAAAAGGTGTGAATGTTCGACTAAATTTTGTAAAAAGCGGGTAAGACAAGGTGCGAATGTCCGAACATACACCATCAAAAGAGGGAGCGGAGGTGTTCCGCTGTAAGATGCTGCGAATGTCCGGCCATAGTTGGTAAAAAGCGGGTAAGAAAAGGTTAAAAAACCCGACTGTACACAATCAATAGCGGAAGCGGAGTTGTTCGGCTACAAGAAGGTGTGAAAGTCCACCAATAATTACTGAAAAATGGGTAAGAAAAGACGTGAATGCCCAACTATACATCATCAAAAGCAGAAGTGGATGTGTTCGGCCACAAGAAGGTTTGAATGTCCGACCATAGTTTGTAAAAGGCGGGTAAGAAAAGGTTCGAATGCCCGTACATACACAATCAAAAGAGGGAGCGGAGGTGTTTCGCTGCAAGAAGGTGTGAATGTCCGAGCATAGTTTGTAGAAAGTGGGTAAGAAAAGGTTCGAATGCCAGAACATACACCATCAAAAGAGGGAGCGGAGGTGTTCCGCTGTAAGAAGGTGTGAATGTCCGACCATAGTTGGTAAAAAGCGGGTAAGAAAAGGTTCGAATGCCAAAATATACACCATCAAAAGCGGAAGCCGAGGTGTTCGGCTGCAAGTAGGTGTGAATGTCAGATCATAATTTGCAAAAAGCTGATGAGAAAGGTGTGAATGACCGACAATAATTGCTGAAAAATGTGTTAGAAAAGATAAGAATGCCGGACCATTCATCATCAAAAGCGGGAGAAGAGGTGTTCGGCTGCAAGAAGCTGTGAATGTCCAGCCATAATTACTCAAAAACGGGTAAGAAAAGGTAGTATTGCCAGACCATAAATGATCAAAAAAGGGAGCGGAGGTTTTCCGCTGTAAGAAGGTGTGAATATCCGACCATAATTGGTAAAAAGCGGGTAAGAAAAGGTGCGAATGCCCGACAATGTATGATCAAAAGAGGGAACGGAGGTTTTCGGCTGCAAGAAGGTCTAAATGTCCAACCATAATTTGTAAAAACCGGGGAAGAAAAAGGCTCAGAAGCCCAACTATACACCATCAAAAGCGGGAGCGGAGGTGTTCAACTGCAAGAAGGTCTGAATGTCCATCAATAATTGCTAGAAAACATGAAAAAAAATTTTCGAATATCCAACCGCACATGATCATAAGTGGGAGAGGAGGTGTTCAGCTGCAAGAAGGTGTGAATGTCCACCCATAATTCCTCAAAAATGGGTAAAAAAAAAGGTGCGAATGCCCAACCATACATCATCAAAAGCAGGACTGGATGTGTTAGGCTACAAGAAGGTTTGAATGTAAGAGCATAGTTTGTAAAAAGCGGGTAAGAAAAGGTTCGAATGCCCGAACATACACCATCAAAAGAGGGAGCGGAGGTGTTCCGCCATAAGAAGGTGTGAATGTCCGACCGTAGTTGGTTAAAATACCCGACTGTACACAATCAATAGCGGGAGCGAATGTGTTCGGCTACAAGGTGTGAATGGCCGACCATTTTTTGTAAATAGCGGGTAAGAAAAGGTGCGAATGCCCAACAATGTATGATCAAAAGAGGGAGCGGAGGTTTTCGGCTAAAAGAAGGTCTGAATGTCCAACCATAATTTGTAAAAACCGGGGAAGAAAAGGCTCGAAAGCCCGACTATACACCATCAGAAGCGGGAGCAGAGGGGTTCAGCTGCAAGAATGTCTGAATGTCCATCAATAATTGCTAGAAAACATGAAAGAAAATTTTCGAATATCAAACCGCACATGATCATATGCGGGAGAGGAGGTGTTCAGCTGCAAGAAGGTGTGAATGTCCACCCATAATTCCTGAAAAATGGGTAAAAAAAGGTGCGAATGCCCAACCATACATCATCAAAAGCATGTGTGAATGTCAGATCATAATTTGCAAAAACCTGATTGTGTGCAGCTGAACACCTCTGCTCCCGCTTTTGATGGTGTATAGTCGGGCTTTCGAGGCTTTTCTTCAACGGTATTTACAAATTATGGTTGGAAATTCAGACCTTGCAGCCGAACACCTCCGCTCCCTCTTTTGATCATACATTGTCAGGCATTCGCACCTTGTCTTACCCGCTTTTTACAAACCATGGTCGGACTTTCACACCTTCTTGTAGCCGAACACATACGCTCCCACTATTGATTGTGTACAGTCGGGTATTTTAACCTTTTCTTACCCGCTTTTTACCAACTATGGTCGGACATTCCATTGCATGCAATACTCTCCCATGGTCCTGATTCATTACCCAAATCCCTTGGTCTCTGATGACCGCTGTGCTTGCTGACTTTCTCAAGGATGCGGTGTACAAAATCATCAGTCCCTTCACCAGGTTTCTGTTTGCAGGTGTAAATGTGGGACATATTGATTTTGGTTGGAAATTGAGTGGTGATGGCTTGACACAGTCTTTGGATGGCTGCTTCATATTGAGCGTTATCATTATGTCCTCGTTCACTGTTGGTAGGTCGCAAATCCAGTTGTAGCATACTGGCCTCTATTTTGCCGAGGTCGGTCGGTTTGAACTTTTTTGCCAATATGCGACGCAATTCAACCCCAGTCAGGCAGAATTGTGCGCAGAAATCTCGCAACTCGTCAGCAAAATGGGGTCCAGAAATCTCTGGATCTGGTAAGCATTGTTATGCTTCCATGATGTCAGTCTCAGTCCAGGGTCGATAAACCAGTAATGGTCCAGTGGGAACTGCAACTTTAACCATAGGCATGGTTTGAATCTGGTTTTGTTTTTTCTCACGTTTAGATCTCTGAAGTCCAGATTGTGGGTAAAGGATTTTTGTCACTTGCGTTAAAAGTTCTTGGGCAGGTACGCTGGAGAACCAAACGTCTTCCTTTTCCTCATCATCAGACCTATGTAACTGATGTTGTGAGAATGATGGAATTTCTTCCCGAGGGAGGATGGAAGAAGTCCCTTCTTCCCGAGAGCCAGAGGCTTGTGGCAGGGCTGGCTGTTGTTGTTGCAGGCGTCGTGGAGGGCAGGAGTCCAGGTCTGGATCCGGCACAGCTAATACTAAATTATTATCATCATTCCGTCATGGCATTTGTTTAACATTTTCCTTTCTTTCTCTTAATACACTTTATTTTTTCCAAAATTCTATACCTTTCTTACTTCTTATTTAAACTTAATTTTCTTTTTTTTGCTTCATCTCTTCTTCTTCTTCTCATATTTGCAAAACTTTTCTTCTAATTTTCTTATTTCTAACGGTAGGGTCAAAAGTCTGAGACCTACTGTTTCCCATTCTCAGACTTGGAATGGGGAAATATATTCCTTTACTCAAAGGACGTCTCCAATGAGGACCTTAATCTGTACTCACACTTCTTCGGAGTACTTCACACTTCTTCGGACTGCTTCAAAAGTTTCACTTACCCATGAAATCTCTGTCTCACTAATGACACAACCGGGAAACCCTCTTTTATTCAAATAAAAACTAAAAAGCAGTCCTATCGTCTCAGACTATCATATTTCAAAAATGATCCCAGCGCTGGTATTCAGGAAAAGGACCTGCCAGTCCTCTCTCTCAGAAAAGGCCTTGGAGGTATGAGGCTGGAACAGCTACTTCAGTCCAGGCTGGCCATGCACTGCGATCCGGTCCAGAGACACCAGTCGAGGGATCCTGTTCGTGACGCCAAAATTGTGGTGGAAATTTAGTAACGCACAGAGTCAGTTATTTTCTTCTGAGGAGATAAGAGGCTTTAATAATAATATCTTGAAAGAGAGAACAACACAGTACATAATACAGAGTTGCTCTGACCACTGAAGTAAAAACACACAGTTATATTGCCCGCTCATCACGTCATCTGTCTTTGGTTGATAGTTGATTGTTCTTCTAACTTTCCTCCCCAACCATCAGTTTAGGTTACCCAAAAGGAGTGTATTGCTCCATCACAAGTATGCTTCTTTCACATACAGGGTAATATGAAGAATTTTATGCCTGAAACCTATTTAGACATGCAAAAATATGAAGGACAAAGCAGTTTTAACTTGGTTTGAGTGAAGGAATTCATTTTATAACAAAATCTGAAATTGTGTAGAACTCGTGAAAATAAGCTTATTCTCGGATTCCTAAAGGTTTAGTGTTGTTCTTTCCTATCCTGCAAAGTACAACGTTCTTTTTTGTTTAAAGCTATTTAGACATGGATAAATATGAAGGACAAAGCAGTTTTAACTTGGTTTGAGTGAAGGAATTAATTTTATATCAAAATCCGGAATTGTGTAGAACTCGTGAAAAGAAGCTTATTCTTGGATTCCTGAAAAAATTTAGTGTTGTTGTTTCCTATCCTGAAAAGTACTACGTTTGTTTTTGTTTAAAGCTATTTAGACATGGATAAATATGAAGTACAAAGCAGTTTTAACTAATAATACCATTATATTAATCAACCCAAAAGAAACAAGGAAAATAATAACTTTATCTGTAAAACATCAGCCTGCATTTGCACACAACATGAGTTTAAAATGGAGGCATCATAGTAATAAAGGGTCCAATGATAAACAATCAAAACATGAACAATTAAACATGATTATCTTCATCCCTCTCTAAGTCAGCGTCACTAGAGGAAAAATTTTGAAAGCAAGAAAGTTATTTGAGTCATTTGGTCTTTTTCACACTGTTGTTTAGATGGACTACATAAAAGGATGTCATCCACATACTGCAAAAGAGCAGAGCCTGTGGTTGATTGAAGTTAATCCAGACTAGCTTTGAGGGCAGCATTGTAAATAGTGGGACTTTCACAGTACCCCTGGCATAACCGGGTAAAAGTCCAAGATCTCCCTTCAAACTAAAAAGCAAACCAAAATGGGCTATCAGGGTGCACTGGCGACAAGTCAACCACTGAGAAAAACTGTGCATCTGATGTAATTTGAGACAAAATAGTGTGTGGGTTGGGCACAGTAGGAGCATGTGGCTGAACTGCAGCATTCACCGCTTGGAGGTCCTGTACAAAACGCCATTCATCTGGCTGGCCAGCATCTTTAATCTTTTTAACAGGAATCAATGGAGTAAGCACAGGTGAATTTTCAAAAGGAACAATAACGCCTGTTTTCTGAAAAGATTGAAAAACAGGTTTAATCCCTTTAATTGCTTCAGGCTTAAAAGGGTATTGTTTTTTACATGGACAAAAGTCTGATTTAGGGGTGACAATTACTGGTTCACAGCCTTTTATCAACCCCACATCATATTTGCTCTTAGCCCAAAGATCATTGGGCACTTCAGCCAACATGGGTATCGAAGACAAATCTGTTTCAGATAAAAAACATGCTTCAAAATGTGATTCTGTGGTAGGAATTAAGTCCACAGTTCTTTGACAATGCATTGTACTCAAAAATGTTTTTTTGTATGCTGACAATCGTTCAGAAAACATCAAATTTGGATCAGCAGGTGAAACGGTCCACTCCATTTCTTTCTGACATGTAGCAACAAACTCTCCCACACCTTGTCACTGCCTGTGTGTACGTTTGGCCAAGGAAATGTGAGGGCGAGTACCACAAACATTAAAAAAATCGAAGTGCTCTGGAGTCAATAAAGTAGGCGCACATATTTTTTCACTTCTTCTCATAGTCATTGTCAGGCCCCAAAGAAATGTGTGATGTGCAGTGCAAATCAGTAGGTTGCATGAAATCAGAAAGGGGTGAAACTAACGCTTTTGCTTCTTCCACTAGTTGTTGTGAAAAAGGAGAGCTGGGAAGTTTCCACTCATAAGCATATGTAAGTGCCGATGAATCAAACTGCACTGCTGTGAAAACTTTGTCAGGCTGTAACATAACCTTAACACCCTCTGGTGTAGAAGTTAAAATAATGCCTAATTTACACATGAGATCACAGCCCATCAGGTTAATGGGACACAACTCTGATAACAAAAATGAGTGTTTGAAGGAGAGCTCAGTGACAACACGCAATGGGCATTGTCATTTTCTCCTTCACAACCTGGCCTGATGCAGACATACAGTAAACGTGGTTTCCACTTAACTTTGGAGGACAATCAAACTCCCCTGACGTCACTACTGATGAACATAAGTTCCTATATTCTGAGAGAAATATCTTTGCTCTAGGACGGAAATAGCATGCAAAACTTTACTACGTGAATCACAGTCGGCAAGCGTTGCTTCACTACACAGAGCAGGAAAAATGTGTGAGTGTGTTTGTGCTATCACCCATTAGTGGAGGCTCCGCTGCCGCGTGACGTCCAGAACCTGCCTCCCACCCTCAGTCAGCCTTTTGCCCAATTTCATCACTTTTTAGCTGTGGACAGTCCTTCTTCCAGTGTCCAGTCTGGCCACAGTAAAAACAAATATTCGGATCATAGCTCTGGCGTGGCCCATTTCGACCTCCTCTCCCACACGTCCACGTCTTCGACTTCGGCCTCGTCCTCTGTTTACACCAACTGCGTAATACATAGTCATGGTTGCCAAATGCAGCTCCTTTTCACACTTGTCCCTTTTGGTTGTCTTACGCGTCTCAACTTGGTTCTGAGCATGGCGAGCATATCGGCGAACGTCAGCCAAACGAGGACCCTCACACCATCCCACGTAAATGTTCTTTACTTCAGTGGCGACATCTATATAATATTGTCTGGGTCCCGTTAAAACATGTATTTTTCCCATCTAATTCCTTGTTTGCTTTAAAACAAGTATTCCCCATTTTCTATCCCTTCAGTAGCCAACCAGTTTGTATGGAGTACACTGGAGCAACTTGACTCATCAGTAAAACACTGCTTTTGTTGTCACCGCAAGGCTTCCCCCGTCGGTTGTTTCACTGAGACACTACTGAGTAACTACAACTCAACACAGTTTATACACATAACATTCATATACATACTAACAAACAAACAAACAATCATTTATCGCAATTTTCTCATCTCTGTTTGAACGTACACCCAGGTAAATATTCCTGTAGTCTTCTCATACCGACTATGGACCCATTCATTGTTTAACTTCACTGTTTTGCAAATCCTAATTGAATATTACACATTGACATTGAACTTTACTGGATAAGCAGGTCTTCATTGCATTCAGCAGCCTATATGTGAGCATCTATGTGTAAGCTGTTCTTCTTTGCATTTATCAGCAGCAAGCAATTCTTCACTGCACATGCATATGTAAATAGTAAAACAATTCCAATGTGTTAGCGAAACCTTCTATATCACAGTGGTTTCTAAGGTCTATTTTAAGTTCTTTGCCATCAGTGAGATGACATTGTTTACAAAGTGTGTCTAAGTATCACTGAAGATCTTTTCAGGAATTTCAAATCTAGAAATGAGTTATTTTACGCGTGATTTTGCTACTGAGAGTGCATCTGCTTGTGCACATGGAAATATTTCAGACCATTTGGTAAAAACCTCTGTTGTCACTGAGCAGAATCGTTTCCCTTAACATTAATTTAGTTCAATGAAATCTACACAATAATGAAATAATGAAATCCAAACAAATATGTTGAAAAAGATACACTGGCTTAGGGAATTATCTTCGTTTTGGTCTTAGATTGCCCTGTGGAATGTATTTTGCACATATTTGACCTGCTAGACAAAACTTTATTCATTTATTTATTCTAAAAAAAAAAATTCAATAATTAGTAAAACCATATGCTGTAAAAACCTTGTTCATTATTGCTTCCATCCCTCCTGTTAAGACATGACATGGTGCGTGGCTCAATACTGCAGCATATTTAAACAAATTCTTTGGCAGTATGGTTTTCCTCCCGGTCATTCATACGAGTCTATTGTAGATGGCAATTGAATAACATCTAATAATGCTAAAATATTTGTAGTTTATACATTTAGCTGTGGATGTCAACATACCTGTTTTTCCAATGCTGTGTTAACACATGTACAGTTGAGAAGGCATACTGACTGTCAG
The DNA here is from genome assembly GCF_036924035.1 of Leuresthes tenuis. Taxonomy (NCBI): domain Eukaryota; kingdom Metazoa; phylum Chordata; class Actinopteri; order Atheriniformes; family Atherinopsidae; genus Leuresthes; species Leuresthes tenuis. Next base: position 30,326,731 of record NW_027325358.1, read on the forward strand.
TGTAAACGTTAACAACCGTTTTGTTATTTAATTTACAAGCTTCAGTTAAAGCTACCAATTCGACTGCTTGAACAGAGTAATTTTTTGGTAGTGGTTGTTTTAAGAAAACTTCAGTTTCTGTTACTACTGCAAATCCTGTAGCATTTGTGCCATCAGGGTTTTTTGCTTGACCTGTTGAATAAATATAGTTATTTCTGCATTTTCATAACGTATATCAGTTAAGTCTGGCCTGGGTAAAACACTGATGGTTATTTCTGACATGCAATCATGAGGCTTTCCATCTGTGGGGTAGGTAGCAGTGTGGATGGATTAAGTGTAGCACATCTCTCGACAACAAGGTGTGGCTGTGAAAGAAGAACTGTTATGTAGGAGAGATGTCTGGTAAAGATATTTTGTTAAGTAACCATATCACAGCCACTGCATGAGGTACCTTAAGTGTTAATGGGTGAAATAACACCATTATTGTTGATGCCTGCACTGCCAATGGCTTCTGGCCATTGATTCAAAAGTACGATCTCGTCCCTTTTTCCCCCTTTCAGTGGACACTGGCCCCTAATTACCGCAATTCAGCAGGGGGTCTTTCATTAGGAGTACTGGACTCCCCCGTGCACGGTTTCAGCTCCGACCCTGGAAAGCGGAAAAAACGTTGAGATCTGGTTTGAGGACCCAATTGTTGAGAAAAGTCTCTCAATGAGACTCAGAGTTGCTGGAGTCAGTTAATGCAAATGTTTAATCTTGCAGCAAGTTCAAGAATGTGTGTGTGTATGGGTGTATGTGTGCGAACGTGTGTGAGTTTGTGTGTGTGAGAGTTTAAAGAACCTGTTATCAACAGGCAGGTCTTAACTAGTATGGCACAGGTCCAGCCTGTCTCATCTTTTTTGGAAGGTCCAGCGCTCGGCCGTAACCCTTCTGTCTGTTTGGACTCTCACATACATTCGGTTAATCATAGAAAAACGAGAACAAAACTTTTTAGCCCCTTAAATTCATAAAACAGACATGGTGCAGTTATTTCCATTCTAGAAAATAAGAGTAATCACCACCATTCCTATAAATTCTGGATATTCTAACAATCTGAATCTTTTTTAAATGTTCGATGAAGCCCTTTGCTGTTCTGTTTAGAGACTCAGCTGATCATAAACCAAGTTTTGCTCTTGAACCAAGCTTCTAAACTCTTCACCTTTTTCATTTCTCAGTTAGTATTCACTTTAAAACTGATTAAAAGAAAAATTAAATGAATGCCTATCAACAAATGTGGGATCTAAACTCTAGTGCTTTCTCTAAAATAATTTCCTTTCTCAATTCAGAAATGTGTGTGTGTAAGTCACAACACCCGTGACACCAAAACGGCTTTCTTTTCTCTCTTTTCTCTACACTCTGCACTGTGAGCACACACACCAAATCAGAAAGGCTTTTTTCTCTCTTTTCTACATTATGGACTGTGGGGACACAAAACCGCTCTCTCTCTTTTTTTTTTGATTGTGTGCCAGGGCGTTGTCTCACGTATTAGATTATGCTTAAGATACGAATAGGTTTATCAGTCACATCAGAATCCATACATACTGATCCTCCGGTAATAAAATGGTCGGATCTTATCAAACACACTTTGTTTCTTGTGACAAGTCAGCGAAACAGCGTATACACGTCAAGACACTGAATCAAGTTTGCCACAAGAACTCATAAGTTTGGCAGTATTGCTCTGCCGTCAGCAATCATACACCCATTTTATTTTCATGAGACATGTGCAGGCACCTGTTCATCTACTGTTCTATCACTATGAATTAGTTTATCTATTATCAATAAGGATACTTCTACAACTACTATCAAAGTATGTCCGGACTTCTTATGTTGTCAGTTGCTATATATGAATAAGTGGGTTGCTACTGAAAAGCATTAAGCATGTCACACAGCCCAAACATATAACATTTCAGGACACACCACACAGTTAACAACCACAGTGAAGCGTGTCAAAGCCCAAACATGTAACATTCAACAGGACACTTACACAACACATTCAAATCAAACAGTCAGACAACATACAAGAACATATACCCCAGCCGGCATTGCTCCCTGCCTATTTTCCTACAACTCACTATGTGTGCGCACACCTTTATTCACAAACTCTTCAACTTATACTCTTTTACCGAAGCTGCTACAGCTCGATTGGCCAAATACCCTTAGATCCTATTTCGGTGAATTTGACATCTGCCTTGTATGTAACAGATTAGCGGTTTAGCAGTTTTAATTTAGTTTGAGTGAAGGAATTCATTTTATAGCAAAATCCGAAATCGTGAAGAACTCATGAAAGTAAGCTTATTCTCGGATTCCTGAAACTTTAGATTTGCTCTTTCTTTTACTGCAAAGTACAACGTTGAGCAGCACTAATGAGTTGTTTCTATTTTTGGCAGGCTTTACCTTTGCGGATGAAGCCCTTTCTGTCTGTGCAAAAGAAATCTTGTTACTGTGCAGAGTGACTTCTCTGAGTAGAGTCGCCTTACTTGTTGCGACTGTGCCGATGTTCGAAGCTGGAGTGCAAAGTTGTTGCTTGAATGGTGCTCGCTGGAGCGTGTGGTAGTGTAAAGTTATACCATTTAAAAGGGCTGAAGAGTGCTCAGTGCAGCGGGTGGGCGGAGGTGCAAAGTGACACTATGGCCATAAAAAGAACACCGCTACAAGTGCGCATTGTGCCAGGAAGGGCCCTCGGACGGGAACCAGTGGACAGTTATCGCTTCTCGGCCTTTTGGCTAAGATCAAGTGTAGTATCTGTTATTATCAGTTTAATGTCTGATATGTCCTCTATGCGAGGACTACATATTAAATGGATTTTTATCAATAGGAGTTGAAAAAGGAGCTTACTCCGTTCACTCCAAGCATCGACCCGGTACTGCAGTGCCGCTGGGAACGGTGTGCTCTCCTCTGCTCTTGTGAAAAAGCAAACAGCGGTGCAGGATGGAAATTTCTTTTAATCTGCTGAGAAAAGAGAGTGAATGCGAAGCAGACTTTAACACGGCTCTGGGAGCGAGCCGAGTGCGGGCTAACCGGGAGAATTGCTTGAAAGAAACGCGACACCGAATGAGCAGTCAGAACAAAGCCTCAATACGGTGTTCCCGTGTTGTTTGTGGCTGCCTTGTCTTTTGCACAGAGTAAAAGACAAGGCAGCCATCGAATAGGGCCCGATTGTTCCTACTTGGTCAGCCGAGGAGCAAGGGGGGGGAGCAAGCGTCTCAACCAAGCAAAGCTCACCATGGGGAAGGTGGCTATGCCAACTAGCCTGATGCCCTGCTCCCGCAGTGATGGATAATCGTACACTGGTTTCTCTTCATAATGTACAAGTCTTTCGCCTTTTACTAAAGACTCCCGTGGAGAGCAGCACTAATGAATTGTTCCTATTTTTGGCAGGCTTTACCTTTGCGGGTGAAGCCCTTTCTGTCTGTGCAAAAGAAATCTTGTTACTGTGCAGAGTGACTTCTCTGAGTAGAGTCGCCTTACTTGTTGCGACTGTGCCGATGTTGCTTGAATGGTGCTCGCTGGAGCGTGCGGTAGTGTAAAGTTATACCATTTAAAAGGGTTGAAGAGTGCTCAGTGCAGCGGGTGGGCGGAGGTGCAAAGTGACACTATGGCCATAAAAAGAACACCGCTACAAGTGCGCATTGTGCCAGGAAGGGCCCTCGGACGTGAACCAGTGGACAGTTATCGCTTCTCGGCCTTTTGGCTAAGATCAAGTGTAGTATCTGTTCTTATCAGTTTAATGTCTGATATGTCCTCTATGCGAGGACTACATATTAAATGGATTTTTATCAATAGGAGTTGAAAAAGGAGCTTGCTCCGTTCACTCCAAGCATCGACCCGGTACTGCAGTGCCGCTGGGAACGGTGCGCTCTCCTCTGCTCTTGTGAAAAAGCAAGCAGCGGTGCAGGATGGAAGTTTCAGGGAGCCTAAGATGAAACTTTCTTTTAATCTGCTGAGAAAAGAGAGTGAATGCGAAGCAGACTTTAACACGGCTCTGGGAGCGAGCCGAGTGCGGGCTAACCGGGAGAATTGCTTGAAAGAAACGCGACACCGAATGAGCAGTCAGAACAAAGCCTCAATACGGTGTTCCCGTGTTGTTTGTGGCTGCCTTGTCTTTGGCACAGAGTAAAAGACAAGGCAGCCATCGAATAGGGCCCGATTGTTCCTACTTGGTCAGCCGAGGAGCAAGGGGGGGGAGCAAGCGTCTCAACCAAGCAAAGCTCACCATGGGGAAGGTGGCTATGCCAACTAGCCTGATGCCCTGCTCCCGCAGTGATGGATAATCGTACTCTGGTTTCTCTTCATAACGTACAAGTCCTTCGCCTTTTACTAAAGACTTCTGTGGAGAGCAGCACTAATGAATTCTTTCTATTTTTGGCAGGCTTTACCTTTGGGGGTGAAGCCCTTTCTGTCTGTGCAAAAGAAATCTTGTTACTGTGCAGAGTGACTTCTCTGAGGAGAGTCGCCTTACTTGTTGCGACTGTGCCGATGTTGCTTGAATGGTGCTCGCTGGAGCGTGCGGTAGTGTAAAGTTATACCATTTAAAAGGGCTGAAGAGTGCTCAGTGCAGCGGGTGGGCGGAGGTGCAAAGTGACACTATGGCCATAAAACGAACACCGCTACAAGTGCGCATTGTGCCAGGAAGGGCCCTCGGACGTGAACCAGTGGACAGATATTGCTTCTCGGCCTTTTGGCTAAGATCAAGTGTAGTATCTGTTCTTATCAGTTTAATATGTGATATGTCTATGCAAGGACTACATATTAAATGGATTTTTATCAATAGGAGTTGAAAAAGGAGCTTACTCCGTTCACTCCAAGCATCGACCCGGTACTGCAGTGCCGCTGGGAACGGTGTGCTCTCCTCTGCTCTTGTGAAAAAGCAAACAGCGGTGCAGGATGGAAGTTTCTTTTAATCTGCTGAGAAAAGAGAGTGAATGCGAAGCAGACTTTAACACGGCTCTGGGAGCGAGCCGAGTGCGGGCTAACCAGGGGAATTGCTTGAAAGAAACGCGACACCGAATGAGCGGTCAGAACAAAGCCTCAATACGGTGTTCCTGTGGTGTTTTTATAAAATGCGGTGTAAAAAAAGGTGTGAATGCCCCATAGAAAACTAAAAGGTGGAGCGGAAGTGTTCGGCTGCAAGAAGGTGTGAATGTCCGACTATATTTGGTGAAAAGCAGGTGAAGCAAGGTCTGAATGCCCAACCTTACATCATCAAAAGCGAGATCAGAGGTTTTTGGCTGCAAGAAGGCCATAGTTTGCCAAAAGCGGGTAAGGTGCGAATGATCGGCTAAATATCAACAAAAGTGGGGGCGGAGGTCTTCGGATGCAAGTGGGTGTGAATATCCCACCATACAAGTATGGTGGAGAGGAAGCTGTGAATGGCCGACCATAGTTTGCAAAAAGCGGGTGAGAAAAGGTGCGAATGTCCAACCATACATGATCAAAACAGGGAGCGGAGGTGTTTGGCTGCGACAAGGTGTGAATAATTATTATTATTAATAATAATTAATGAAAAGCGGGCAACAAGTAGGTTCGAATGCCCAACCATACATCATCAAAAGCAGGAGTGGATGTGCTACAAGAAGGTTTGAATGTCCGAGCATAGTTTGTAAAAAGCGGGTAAGAAAAGGTTCGAATGCCCGAACATACACCATCAAAAGAGGGAGCGGAGGTGTTCCGCTGTAAGACGGTGTGAATGTCCGACCATAGTTGGTAAAAAGTGGGTATGAAAAGGTTCGAATGCCCAAATTCGGCTGCAAAAAACTGTGTTCGGCTGCAAAAAGGTGTGAATGTTCGACTAAATTTTGTAAAAAGCGGGTAAGACAAGGTGCGAATGCCTGACAATGTATGATCAAAAGCGGGAGCGGAGGTGTTCAGCTGCAAGAAGGTCTAAATGTCCATTTTTAATTGCTAGAAAACATGAAAGAAAATTTTCGAAAATCAATCCGCACATGATCATAAGTGGGAGAGGAGGTGTTCAGCTGCAAGAAGGTGTGAATGTCCTACCATAATTGCTGAAAAATGTGTTAGAAACGGTAAGAATGCCGGACCATACATCATCAAAAGCTAGAGAGGTGGTGTTCGGCTGCAAGTAGGTGTGAATGTCTGACTAAAGTTCAAATATATTAACAAAAGCGGGAGGAGAGGTCTTCGGATGAGTGGTTGAGAATTTCCAACCATAATCTATAAAATGCGGTGAAAAAAAAGGTGTGATAGATACCTAAAAGGTGGAGCGGAAGTGTTCGGCTGCAAGAAGGTGTGAATGTTATATATATAGTTGGTGAAAAGCAGGAAAAGCAAGGTCTGAATGCCCAATCTTACATCATCAAAAGCGAGATCAGAGGTGTTTGGCGGCAAGAAAACGGGTAAGGTGTGAATGACCGACTAAATATCAACAAAAGTGGGGGCGGAGGTCTTCGGATGCAAGTGGGTGTGAATATCCCACCATACAAGTATGGTGGAGAGGAAGCTGTGAATGGCCGACCATAGTTTGCAAAAAGCGGGTGAGAAAAGGTGCGAATGTCCAACCATACATGATCAAAACAGGGAGCGGAGGTGTTTGGCTGCGACAAGGTGTGAATGTCCACCCATAATTAATGAAAAGCGGGCAACAAGTAGGTTCGAATGCCCAACCATACATCAACAAAATCAGGAGTGGATGTGTTTGGCTACAAGAAGGTTTGAATGTCCGAGCATAGTTTGTAAAAAGCCGCTGTCTTACCCGCTTTTTACAAAATTTAGTCGAACATTCACACCTTTTTGCAGCCGAACACAGTTTTTTGCAGCCGAATTTGGGCATTCGAACCTTTTCATACCCACTTTTTACCAACTATGGTCGGACATTCACACCGTCTTACAGCGGAACACCTCCGCTCCCTCTTTTGATGGTGTATGTTCGGGCATTCGAACCTTTTCTTACCCGCTTTTTACAAACTATGCTCGGACATTCAAACCTTCTTGTAGCCGAACACATCCACTCCTGCTTTTGATGATGTATGGTTGGGCATTCGAACCTACTTGTTGCCCGCTTTTCATTAATTATGGGTGGACATTCACACCTTGTCGCAGCCAAACACCTCCGCTCCCTGTTTTGATCATGTATGGTTGGACATTCGCACCTTTTCTCACCCGCATTTTGCAAACTATGGTCGGCCATTCACAGCTTCCTCTCCACCATACTTGTATGGTGGGATATTCACACCCACTTGCATCCGAAGACCTCCGCCCCCACTTTTGTTGATATTTAGCCGATCATTCGCACCTTAACCGCTTTTGGCAAACTATGGCCTTCTTGCAGCCAAAAACCTCTGATCTCGCTTTTGATGATGTAAGGTTGGGCATTCAGACCTTGCTTCACCTGCTTTTCATCAAATATAGTCGGACATTCACACCTTCTTGCAGCCGAACACTTCCGCTCCACCTTTTAGTTTTCTATGGGGCATTCACACCTTTTTTTACACCGCATTTTATAAAAACACCAAAGGAACACCGTATTGAGGCTTTGTTCTGACCGCTCATTCGGTGTCGCGTTTCTTTCAAGCAATTCTCCTGGTTAGCCCGCACTCGGCTCGCTCCCAGAGCCGTGTTAAAGTCTGCTTCGCATTCACTCTCTTTTCTCAGCAGATTAAAAGAAACTTCCATCCTGCACCGCTGTTTGCTTTTTCACAAGAGCAGAGGAGAGCGCACCGTTCCCAGCAGCACTGGGTCGATGCTTGGAGTGAACGGAGCAAGCTCCTTTTTCAACTCCTATTGATAAAAATCCATTTAATATGTAGTCCTTGCATAGACATATCACATATTAAACTGATAAGTACAGATACTACACTTGATCTTAGCCAAAAGGCCGAGAAGCGATATCTGTCCACTGGTTCACGTCCGAGGGCCCTTCCTGGTACAATGCGCACTTGTAGCGGTGTTCGTTTTATGGCCATAGTGTCACTTTGCACCTCCGCCCACCCGCTGCACTGAGCACTCTTCAACCCTTTTAAATGGTATAACTTTACACTACCGCACGCTCCAGCAAGCACCATTCAAGCAACAACTTTGCACTCCAGCTTCGAACATCGGCACAGTCGCAACAAGTAAGGCGACTCTACTCAGAGAAGTCACTCTGCACAGTAACAAGATTTCTTTTGCACAGACAGAAAGGGCTTCACCCGCAAAGGTAAAGCCTGCCAAAAATAGAAACAATTCATTAGTGCTGCTCTCCACGGAAGTCTTTAGTAAAAGGCGAAAGACTTGTACATTATGAAGAGAAACCAGTGTACGATTATCCATCACTGCGGGAGCAGGGCATCAGGCTAGTTGGCATAGCCACCTTCCCCATGGTGAGCTTTGCTTGGTTGAGACGCTTGCTCCCCCCCTTGCTCCTCGGCTGACCAAGTAGGAACAATCGGGCCCTATTCGATGGCTGCCTTGTCTTTTACTCTGTGCAAAAGACAAGGCAGCCACAAACAACACGGGAACACCGTATTGAGGCTTTGTTCTGACTGCTCATTCGGTGTCGCGTTTCTTTCAAGCAATTCTCCCGGTTAGCCCGCACTCGGCTCGCTCCCAGAGCCGTGTTAAAGTCTGCTTCGCATTCACTCTCTTTTCTCAGCAGATTAAAAGAAAGTTTCATCTTAGGCTCCCTGAAACTTCCATCCTGCACCGCTGTTTGCTTTTTCACAAGAGCAGAGGAGAGCGCACCGTTCCCAGCGGCACTGCAGTACCGGGTCGATGCTTGGAGTGAACGGAGCAAGCTCCTTTTTCAACTCCTATTGATAAAAATCCATTTAATATGTAGTCCTCGCATAGAGGACATATCAGACATTAAACTGATAAGAACAGATACTACACTTGATCTTAGCCAAAAGGCCGAGAAGCGATAACAGTCCACTGGTTCACGTCCGAGGGCCCTTCCTGGCACAATGCGCACTTGTAGCGGTGTTCTTTTTATGGCCATAGTGTCACTTTGCACCTCCGCCCACCCGCTGCACTGAGCACTCTTCAGCCCTTTTAAATGGTATAACTTTACACTACCACACGCTCCAGCGAGCACCATTCAAGCAACAACTTTGCACTCCAGCTTCGAACATCGGCACAGTCGCAACAAGTAAGGCGACTCTACTCAGAGAAGTCACTCTGCACAGTAACAAGATTTCTTTTGCACAGACAGAAAGGGCTTCATCCGCAAAGGTAAAGCCTGCCAAAAATAGAAACAACTCATTAGTGCTGCTCAACGTTGTACTTTGCAGTAAAAGAAAGAGCAAATCTAAAGTTTCAGGAATCCGAGAATAAGCTTACTTTCATGAGTTCTTCACGATTTCGGATTTTGCTATAAAATGAATTCCTTCACTCAAACTAAATTAAAACTGCTAAACCGCTAATCTGTTACATACAAGGCAGATGTCAAATTCACCGAAATAGGATCTAAGGGTATTTGGCCAATCGAGCTGTAGCAGCTTCGGTAAAAGAGTATAAGTTGAAGAGTTTGTGAATAAAGGTGTGCGCACACATAGTGAGTTGTAGGAAAATAGGCAGGGAGCAATGCCGGCTGGGGTATATGTTCTTGTATGTTGTCTGACTGTTTGATTGGAATGTGTTGTGTAAGTGTCCTGTTGAATGTTACATGTTTGGGCTTTGACACGCTTCACTGTGGTTGTTAACTGTGTGGTGTGTCCTGAAATGTTATATGTTTGGGCTGTGTGACATGCTTAATGCTTTTCAGTAGCAACCCACTTATTCATATATAGCAACTGACAACATAAGAAGTCCGGACATACTTTGATAGTAGTTGTAGAAGTATCCTTATTGATAATAGATAAACTAATTCATAGTGATAGAACAGTAGATGAACAGGTGCCTGCACATGTCTCATGAAAATAAAATGGGTGTATGATTGCTGACGGCAGAGCAATACTGCCAAACTTATGAGTTCTTGTGGCAAACTTGATTCAGTGTCTTGACGTGTATACGCTGTTTCGCTGACTTGTCACAAGAAACAAAGTGTGTTTGATAAGATCCGACCATTTTATTACGGGAGGATCAGTATGTATGGATTCTGATGTGACTGATAAACCCATTCGTATCTTAAGCATAATCTAATACGTGAGACAACGCCCTGGCACACAATCAAAAAAAAAAAAGAGAGAGAGCGGTTTTGTGTCCCCACAGTCCATAATGTAGAAAAGAGAGAAAAAAAGCCTTTCTGATTTGGTGTGTGTGCTCACAGTGCAGAGTGTAGAGAAAAGAGAGAAAAGAAAGCCGTTTTGGTGTCACGGGTGTTGTGACTTACACACACACATTTCTGAATTGAGAAAGGAAATTATTTTAGAGAAAGCACTAGAGTTTAGATCCCACATTTGTTGATAGGCATTCATTTAATTTTTCTTTTAATCAGTTTTAAAGTGAATACTAACTGAGAAATGAAAAAGGTGAAGAGTTTAGAAGCTTGGTTCAAGAGCAAAACTTGGTTTATGATCAGCTGAGTCGCTAAACAGAACAGCAAAGGGCTTCATCGAACATTTAAAAAAGATTCAGATTGTTAGAATATCCAGAATTTATAGGAATGGTGGTGATTACTCTTATTTTCTAGAATGGAAATAACTGCACCATGTCTGTTTTATGAATTTAAGGGGCTAAAAAGTTTTGTTCTCGTTTTTCTATGATTAACCGAATGTATGTGAGAGTCCAAACAGACAGAAGGGTTACGGCCGAGCGCTGGACCTTCCAAAAAAGATGAGACAGGCTGGACCTGTGCCATACTAGTTAAGACCTGCCTGTGGATAACAGGTTCTTTAAACTCTCACACCCACAAACTCACACACGTTTGCACACATACACCCATACACACACACATTCTTGAACTTGCTGCAAGATTAAACATTTGCATTAACTGACTCCAGCAACTCTGAGTCTCATTGAGAGACTTTTCTCAACAATTGGGTCCTCAAACCAGATCTCAACGTTTTTTCCGCTTTCCAGGGTCGGAGCTGAAACCGTGCACGGGGGAGTCCAGTACTCCTAATGAAAGACCCCCTGCTGAATTGCGGTAATTAGGGGCCAGTGTCCACTGAAAGGGGGAAAAAGGGACGAGATCGTACTTTTGAATCAATGGCCAGAAGCCATTGGCAGTGCAGGCATCAACAATAATGGTGTTATTTCACCCATTAACACTTAAGGTACCTCATGCAGTGGCTGTGATATGGTTACTTAACAAAATATCTTTACCAGACATCTCTCCTACATAACAGTTCTTCTTTCACAGCCACACCTTGTTGTCGAGAGATGTGCTACACTTAATCCATCCACACCGCTACCTACCCCACAGATGGAAAGCCTCATGATTGCATGTCAGAAATAACCATCAGTGTTTTACCCAGGCCAGACTTAACTGATATACGTTATGAAAATGCAGAAATAACTATATTTATTCAACAGGTCAAGCAAAAAACCCTGATGGCACAAATGCTACAGGATTTGCAGTAGTAACACTCCACCTGTCATCTGGTTGGAGTGGTGTGTTTTCTGTGGCTGGAAGGGCTGCTTTTACTTTCTGTGAAACTTGAGATAGAACAGTGGAAAGGTTTCGACAGTAAGACAACATAGCATCATCACAAACAGTTGTGGAAGGGAGGGGTCTGGTTACAGGTCCCAATCCCAGGTTAGGAGGTCTGCCAAATAAAATTTCAAATGCGCTGAGATTCACTTGAGCTCTGATAACTTGACTGATCAGTAAAACACTGCTTTTGTTGTCACCGCAAGGCTTCCCCCGTTGGTTGTTTCACTGAGACACTACTGAGTAACTACAACGCGCAGAAATCTCGCAACTCGTCAGCAAAATGGGGTCCAGAAATCTCTGGATCTGGTAAGCATTGTTATGCTTCCATGATGTCAGTCTCAGTCCAGGGTTGATAAACCAGTAATGGTCCAGTGGGAACTGCAACTTTAACCATAGGCATGGTTTGAATCTGGTTTTGTTTTTTCTCACGTTTAGATCTCTGAAGTCCAGATTGTGGGTAAAGGATTTTTGTCACTTGCGTTAAGAGTTCTTGGGCAGGTACGCTGGAGAACCAAACGTCTTCCTTTTCCTCATCATCAGACCTCAATTTCTTCCCGAGGGAGGATGGAAGAAGTCCCTTCTTCCCGAGAGCCAGAGGCTTGTGGCAGGGCTGGCTGTTGTTGTTGCAGGCGTCGTGGAGGGCAGGAGTCCAGGTCTGGATCCGGCACAGCTAATACTAAATTATTATCATCATTCCGTCATGGCATTTGTTTAACATTTTCCTTTCTTTCTCTTAATACACTTTATTTTTTCCAAAATTCTATACCTTTCTTACTTCTTATTTAAACTTAATTTTCTTTTTTTTGCTTCATCTCTTTCTCATATTTGCAAAACTTTTCTTCTAATTTTCTTATTTCTAACATACTAAAAGAACCTTCAGGTGGAAAACCTCTGGACCATATGTCTTTTTCATTTCATCATGCTCAGGTCCCCCGGTAGGGTCAAAAGTCTGAGACCTACTGTTTCCCATTCTCAGACTTGGAATGGGGAAATATATTCCTTCACTCAAAGGACGTCTCCAATGAGGACCTTAATCTGTACTCACACTTCTTCGGAGTACTTCACACTTCTTCGGACTGCTTCAAAAGTTTCACTTACCCGTGAAATCTCTGTCTCACTAATGACACAACCGGGAAACCCTCTTTTATTCAAATAAAAACTAAAAAGCAGTCCTATCGTCTCAGACTATCATATTTCAAAAATGATCCCAGCGCTGGTATTCAGGAAAAGGACCTGCCAGTCCTCTCTCTCAGAAAAGGCCTTGGAGGTATGAGGCTGGAACAGCTACTTCAGTCCAGGCTGGCCATGCACTGCGATCCGGTCCAGAGACACCAGTCGAGGGATCCTGTTCGTGACGCCAAAATTGTGGTGGAAATTTAGTAACGCACAGAGTCAGTTATTTTCTTCTGAGGAGATAAGAGGCTTTAATAATAATATCTTGAAAGAGAGAACAACACAGTACAGAATACAGAGTTGCTCTGACCACTGAAGTAAAAACACACAGTTATATTGCCCACTCATCACGTCATCTGTCTTTGGTTGATAGTTGATTGTTCTTCTAACTTTCCTCCCCAACCATCAGTTTAGGTTACCCAAAAGGAGTGTATTGCTCCATCACAAGTATGCTTCTTTCACATACAGGGTAATATGAAGAATTTTATGCCTGAAACCTATTTAGACATGCAAAAATATGAAGGACAAAGCAGTTTTAACTTGGTTTGAGTGAAGGAATTCATTTTATAACAAAATCTGAAATTGTGTAGAACTCGTGAAAATAAGCTTATTCTCGGATTCCTAAAGGTTTAGTGTTGTTCTTTCCTATCCTGCAAAGTACAACGTTCTTTTTTGTTTAAAGCTATTTAGACATGGATAAATATGAAGGACAAAGCAGTTTTAACTTGGTTTGAGTGAAGGAATTAATTTTATATCAAAATCCGGAATTGTGTAGAACTCGTGAAAAGAAGCTTATTCTTGAATTCCTGAAAAAATTTAGTGTTGTTGTTTCCTATCCTGAAAAGTACTACGTTTGTTTTTGTTTAAAGCTATTTAGACATGGATAAATATGAAGTACAAAGCAGTTTTAACTTGGTTTGAGTGAAGGAATTCATTTTATATCAAAATCCGATATTGTGTAGAACTCGTCAAACGACGCTTATTCTCGGATTCCTGAAAAGGTTTAGTGTTGTTCTTTCCTATCCTGCAAAGTACAACGTTCTTTTTTGTTTAAAGCTATTTAGACATGGATAAATATGAAGGACAAAGCAGTTTTAACTTGGTTTGAGTGAAGGAATTCATTTTATATCAAAATCCGAAATTGTGTAGAACTCGTGAAAATAAGCTTATTCTCGGATTCCTAAAGGTTTAGTGTTGTTGGCAGCAGAATTGTAGTCTGAATACCTTTATGCCAAACAGATTTGCTTTGCCAAGGGAAGTTTTTTAAATGTTTATTGTTTATGTTTACAGAGACTGGCTGCAATAGGCATCCCCGCTACCTGGGACCCAACACAGGGCAGGAGGGCCTGATGTCCATCAGGCTCGGGGCCTGCAGTCACCATATTCCGGGAGCTACTGTACCCCCAGAAGGAACCAATCCCGCCCCACACCACTCAACCCAACCCCACCCCGGAGGACCTCTACAAAAACAAACAAACAACAACAAAAATCAAACAAACAAACAAACAAATCACCCGGTCACACCAGTCGCAGCAGCCCGGGCCTGAGACCCACCATCACCCAGGCCCCCCCAGGCCCCTCCCAACAGGGGAAAAGCACACCCCCACACAGACGCCCTCCCCCTCACCGCACGCCCCAACACCCTAAAAAAAACAACCACCTGCGGACACCTTGGAGTTCCCAGAGCAACAAGCCCGGCACCAGGACCTGCACCAACCCACGCATACTGTGGCATGTCCAGGGCAACCCAGACCCCCCAGGCACAAGTCACCCAGTATGCACAGTGTGGGGCATGCAGGAATGCTACACTTTAGCCATGTTGATAGGTCCGCACAGACTTCAAGCCAGAACTTCTGGACAGGCGCACAAAACCACAAAGCGTGTGCATAATCATCAGATGTGTTATCTGTGCAATGTGAGCAGATGTTTGAGTGTGTTAGACCCATCCTGAACATCCTTTAAGCTGTATAGTGTGTTCTATGAAGAATTTTGTATTGTATGAGCTGTAAATTAGGATTTTGAGTCATTCTGAAGGTGTTCAAACATATTTGTGGCCAGAAGCTATGACTAGAACTGATGGATAAATCTGCCTCCCATTTTGAGGACGGTAGAGACATTGTGTCATCTATCTTAGACAATAATTTATATATTTTTGATAGTAGTTTTGGGGTGCAGATGCTTAGAAATTCTGCTACCCTAATCGGGAGTTGTAAGTCTGGTTGGTGGAGGATATATTTCTTTGTTATTATAGACTTAAGTTGTTGATATTCTAGGAATTTATTGCTTCCTATCTCATGTTGTGATATGAGCTCATCAAATGAAATAAAATGTCCATTTTGGATTATATGTTCCAGATGTTTGATTCCTTTGATCTTCCACAGAGTAAAGTTTAGCATTTTTTTGTTTTGCAGGATGTCAGGATTGTTCCAGATGGGTGTAAGCTTACACGGGACAAGTGAAGACTTTGTTATTTTAAGAAATTCCCACCAGGCTGTCAGAGAGGTGCTGATGTTAATGCTTTTGAAACATTTGTGATTTTTTACGTTTTGACTAATAAGTGGCAGGTCAGAGATTTCCAGATTATCACACAATGCTTGTTCTATATTTATCCATGTTCATCTATTGGGCTAGGTTTAAACCATTTTGATATATACCGTAACCTATTGGCTAAGGAATAGTGCTGAAAATTAGGTAAATCTAATCCACCACTGTCCTTGGTCTTCTGTAGGGTTTTTAAACTAATACGTGGTGGTTTGTTTTTCCACAGAAATTTGGAGATGCATGAATCTAGTGACTTAAACCAAGTAGCAGGTTGGTTTTATGGGGATCATTGAGAACAAATAGTTAACTTTTGGTAGTATCATCATTTTAATGGTTGTAACTCTCCCCATAAGTGATATAGGTAAGGACTTCCAACGAGAGAGATTGTCCTCTACTGTCTTTAATAATTGCACATAAATTAGCTTTGTTAGCTCTGAGAGCCTGGAGGAAATGTTTATGCCTAAATATCTAATATTTCCTGACTGTAAAGTGATCGCAGGTATATTCTGGACCCTACAGTCAGAAAGTGCTGAGAATTTATTTATGAGTGTGATCGTGTGAGTGAGAGACGTCTGTGAGTTCTGAAGGAAAAGTAATACATCATCAGCATAAAGACTTATTTTATGCTCAATATTTTGGGGTTGGTTGTCTTTAATATTTCTATCTTGTCTGATAGCAGCTGCTTAAGGTTTGATGAAAATAGCAAAAAGTGAGGGAGAAAGTGAGCAACCCTGTCTTGTACTTCTCTGCAGACTGAAGCTTGGAGAAGTTTGATCATTTGTCCTGACACTTGCATTTGGGGAGTCAGTTATTTTCTTGTGAGGAGATAAGAGGCTTTAATAATAATATCTTGCAAGAGAGAACAACACAGTACAGAATACAGAGTTGCTCTGACCACTGAAGCAAAAACACACAGTTATATTGCCCGCTCATCACGTCATCTGTTTTTGGGTATAATTGATTGTTCTTCTAACTTTCCTCCCCAACCATCAGTTGAGGTTACCCAGACACACTCGTAAATACCAGCCTAACCCTGTCCCCCCTAAAGTGCAGCTATCTCATTATAACAAGCCCACCATTGTAAAGAGGAATTTAAGAAAACAGGGCAGGGTGGTACCTTGCAGCTCGGTCATTTGCAGGTTATACACAGTAACACTCAATACAATGCATATAAGAATTATTTTCCATTACATTCCTCCCTTTTGATTATAATAATACCATTATATTAATCAACCCAAAAGAAACAAGGAAAATAATAACTTTATCTGTAAAACATCAGCCTGCATTTGCACACAACGTGAGTTTAAAATGCAGGCATCATAGTAATAAAGGGTCCAATGATAAACAATCAAAACATGAACAATTAAACATGATTATCTTCATCCCTCTCTAAGTCAGCGTCACTAGAGGAAAAATTTTGAAAGCAAGAAAGTTATTTGAGTCATTTGGTCTTTTTCACACTGTTGTTTAGATGGACTACATAAAAGGATGTCATCCACATACTGCAAAAGAGCAGAGCCTGTGGTTGATTGAAGTTAATCCAGACTAGCTTTGAGGGCAGCATTGTAAATAGTGGGACTTTCACAGTACCCCTGGCATAACCGGGTAAAAGTCCAAGATCTCCCTTCAAACTAAAAAGCAAACCAAAATGGGCTATCAGGGTGCACTGGCGACAAGTCAACCACTGAGAAAAACTGTGCATCTGATGTAATTTGAGACAAAATAGTGTGTGGGTTGGGCACAGTAGGAGCATGTGGCTGAACTGCAGCATTCACCGCTTGGAGGTCCTGTACAAAACGCCATTCATCTGGCTGGCCAGCATCTTTAATCTTTTTAACAGGAAACAATGGAGTAAGCACAGGTGAATTTTCAAAAGGAACAATAACGCCTGTTTTCTGAAAAGATTGAAAAACAGGTTTAATCCCTTTAATTGCTTCAGGCTTAAAAAGGTATTGTTTTTTACATGGACAAAAGTCTGATTTAGGGGTGACAATTACTGGTTCACAGCCTTTTATCAACCCCACATCATATTTGCTCTTAGCCCAAATATCATTGGGCACTTCAGCCAACATGGGTATCGAAGACAAATCTGTTTCAGATAAAAAACATGCTTCAAAATGTGATTCTGTGGTAGGAATTAAGTCCACAGTTCTTTGACAATGCATTGTACTCAAAAATGTTTTTTTGTATGCTGACAATCGTTCAGAAAACATCAAATTTGGATCAGCAGGTGAAACAGTCCACTCCATTTCTTTCTGACATGTAGCAACAAACTCTCCCACACCTTGTCACTGCCAGTGTGTACGTTTGGCCAAGGAAATGTGAGGGCGAGTACCACAAACATTAAAAAAATCGAAGTGCTCTGGAGTCAATAAAGTAGGCGCACATATTTTTTCACTTCTTCTCATAGTCATTGTCAGGCCCCAAAGAAATGTGTGATGTGCAGTGCAAATCAGTAGGTTGCATGAAATCAGAAAGGGGTGAAACTAACGCTTTTGCTTCTTCCACTAGTTGTTGTGAAAAAGGAGAGCTGGGAAGTTTCCACTCATAAGCATATGTAAGTGCCGATGAATCAAACTGCACTGCTGTGAAAACTTTGTCAGGCTGTAACATAACCTTAACACCCTCTGGTGTAGAAGTTAAAATAATGCCTAATTTACACATGAGATCACAGCCCATCAGGTTAATGGGACACAACTCTGATAACAAAAATGAGTGTTTGAAGGAGAGCTCATCGGGAGTGACAACACGCAATGGGCATTGTCATTTTCTCCTTCACAACCTGGCCTGATGCAGACATACAGTAAACGTGGTTTCCACTTAACTTTGGAGGGCAATCAAACTCCCCTGACGTCACTACTGATGAACATAAGTTCCTATATTCTGAGAGAAATATCTTTGCTCTAGGACGGAAATAGCATGCAAAACTTTACTACGTGAATCACAGTCGGCAAGCGTTGCTTCACTACACAGAGCAGGAAAAATGTGTGAGTGTGTTTGTGCTATCACCCATTAGTGGAGGCTCCGCTGCCGCGTGACGTCCAGAACCTGCCTCCCACCCTCAGTCAGCCTTTTGCCCAATTTCATCACTTTTTAGCTGTGGACAGTCCTTCTTCCAGTGTCCAGTCTGGCCACAGTAAAAACAAATATTCGGATCATAGCTCTGGCGTGGCCCATTTCGACCTCCTCTCCCACACGTCCACGTCTTCGACTTCGGCCTCGTCCTCTGTTTACACCAACTGCGTAATACATGGTCATGGCTGCCAAATGCAGCTCCTTTTCACACTTGTCCCTTTTGGTTGTCTTACGCGTCTCAACTTGGTTCTGAGCATGGCGAGCATATCGGCGAACGTCAGCCAAACGAGGACCCTCACACCATCCCACGTAAATGTTCTTTACTTCAGTGGCGACATCTATATAATATTGTCTGGGTCCCGTTAAAACATGTATTTTTCCCATCTCATTCCTTGTTTGCTTTAAAACAAGTATTCCCCATTTTCTATCCCTTCAGTAGCCAACCAGTTTGTATGGAGTACACTGGAGCAACTTGACTGATCAGTAAAACACTGCTTTTGTTGTCACTGCAAGGCTTCCCCCGTCGGTTGTTTCACTGAGACACTACCGAGTAACTACAACTCAACACAGTTTATACACATAACATTCATATACATACTAACAAACAAACAAACAATAATTTATCGCAATTTTCTCATCTCTGTTTGAACGTACACCCAGGTAAATATTCCTGTAGTCTTCTCATACCGACTATGGACCCATTCATTGTTTAACTTCACTGTTTTGCAAATCCTAATTGAATATTACACATTGACATTGAACTTTACTGGATAAGCAGGTCTTCATTGCATTCAGCAGCCTATATGTGAGCATCTATGTGTAAGCTGTTCTTCTTTGCATTTATCAGCAGCAAGCAATTCTTCACTGCACATGCATATGTAAATAGTAAAACAATTCCAATGTGTTAGCGAAACCTTCTATATCACAGTGGTTTCTAAGATCTATTTTAAGTTCTTTGCCATCAGTGAGATGACATAGTTTACAAAGTGTGTCAAATTATCACTGAAGATCTTTTCAGGAATTTCAAATCTAGAAATGAGTTATTTTACGCGTGATTTTGCTACTGAGAGTGCATCTGCTTGTGCACATGGAAATATTTCAGACCATTTGGTAAAAACCTCTGTTGTCACTGAGCAGAATCGTTTCCCTTAACATTAATTTAGTTCAATGAAATCTACACAATAATGAAATAATGAAATCCAAACAAATATGTTGAAAAAGATACACTGGCTTAGGGAATTATCTTCGTTTTGGTCTTAGATTGCCCTGTGGAATGTATTTTGCACATATTTGACCTGCTAGACAAAACTTTATTCATTTATTTATTCTAAAAAAAAAAATTCAATAATTAGTAAAACCATATGCTGTAAAAACCTTGTTCATTATTGCTTCCATCCCTCC
Source organism: Leuresthes tenuis (assembly GCF_036924035.1). Lineage (NCBI taxonomy): Eukaryota > Metazoa > Chordata > Actinopteri > Atheriniformes > Atherinopsidae > Leuresthes > Leuresthes tenuis. Next base: position 30,346,472 of record NW_027325358.1, read on the forward strand.
TGTTGAGACATGACATGGTGCGTGGCTCAATACTGCAGCATATTTAAACAAATTCTTTGGCAGTATGGTTTTCCTTCCGGTCATTCATACGAGTCTATTGTAGATGGCAATTGAATAACATCTAATAATGCTAAAATATTTGTAGTTTATACATTTAGCTGTGGATGTCAACATACCTGTTTTTCCAATGCTGTGTTAACACATGTACAGTTGAGAAGGCATACTGACTGTCAGTGTAAACGTTAACAACCTTTTTGTTATTTAATTTACAAGCTTCAGTTAAAGCTACCAATTCGACTGCTTGAACAGAGTAATTTTTTGGTAGTGGTTGTTTTAAGAAAACTTCAGTTTCTGTTACTACTGCAAATCCTGTAGCATTTGTGCCATCAGGGTTTTTTGCTTGACCTGTTGAATAAATATAGTTATTTCTGCATTTTCATAACGTATATCAGTTAAGTCTGGCCTGGGTAAAACACTGATGGTTATTTCTGACATGCAATCATGAGGCTTTCCATCTGTGGGGTAGGTAGCAGTGTGGATGGATTAAGTGTAGCACATCTCTCGACAACAAGGTGTGGCTGTGAAAGAAGAACTGTTATGTAGGAGAGATGTCTGGTAAAGATATTTTGTTAAGTAACCATATCACAGCCACTGCATGAGGTACCTTAAGTGTTAATGGGTGAAATAACACCATTATTGTTGATGCCTGCACTGCCAATGGCTTCTGGCCATTGATTCAAAAGTACGATCTCGTCCCTTTTTCCCCCTTTCAGTGGACACTGGCCCCTAATTACCGCAATTCAGCAGGGGGTCTTTCATTAGGAGTACTGGACTCCCCCGTGCACGGTTTCAGCTCCGACCCTGGAAAGCGGAAAAAACGTTGAGATCTGGTTTGAGGACCCAATTGTTGAGAAAAGTCTCTCAATGAGACTCAGAGTTGCTGGAGTCAGTTAATGCAAATGTTTAATCTTGCAGCAAGTTCAAGAATGTGTGTGTGTATGGGTGTATGTGTGCAAACGTGTGTGAGTTTGTGTGTGTGAGAGTTTAAAGAACCTGTTATCCACAGGCAGGTCTTAACTAGTATGGCACAGGTCCAGCCTGTCTCATCTTTTTTGGAAGGTCCAGCGCTCGGCCGTAACCTTTCTGTCTGTTTGGACTCTCACATACATTCGGTTAATCATAGAAAAACGAGAACAAAACTTTTTAGCCCCTTAAATTCATAAAACAGACATGGTGCAGTTATTTCCATTCTAGAAAATAAGAGTAATCACCACCATTCCTATAAATTCTGGATATTCTAACAATCTGAATCTTTTTTAAATGTTCGATGAAGCCCTTTGCTGTTCTGTTTAAAGACTCAGCTGATCATAAACCAAGTTTTGCTCTTGAACCAAGCTTCTAAACTCTTCACCTTTTTCATTTCTCAGTTAGTATTCACTTTAAAACTGATTAAAAGAAAAATTAAATGAATGCCTATCAACAAATGTGGGATCTAAACTCTAGTGCTTTCTCTAAAATAATTTCCTTTCTCAATTCAGAAATGTGTGTGTGTAAGTCACAACACCCGTGACACCAAAACGGCTTTCTTTTCTCTCTTTTCTCTACACTGTGAGCACACACACCAAATCAGAAAGGCTTTTTTCTCTCTTTTCTACATTATGGACTGTGGGGACACAAAACCGCTCGCTCTCTTTTTTTTTTTGATTGTGTGCCAGGGCGTTGTCTCGCGTATTAGATTATGCTTAAGATACGAATGGGTTTATCAGTCACATCAGAATCCATACATACTGATCCTCCCGTAATAAAATGGTCGGATCTTATCAAACACACTTTGTTTCTTGTGACAAGTCAGCGAAACAGCGTATACACGTCAAGACACTGAATCAAGTTTGCCACAAGAACTCATAAGTTTGGCAGTATTGCTCTGCCGTCAGCAATCATACACCCATTTTATTTTCATGAGACATGTGCAGGCACCTGTTCATCTACTGTTCTATCACTATGAATTAGTTTATCTATTATCAATAAGGATACTTCTACAACTACTATCAAAGTATGTCCGGACTTCTTATGTTGTCAGTTGCTATATATGAATAAGTGGGTTGCTACTGAAAAGCATTAAGCATGTCACACAGCCCAAACATATAACATTTCAGGACACACCACACAGTTAACAACCACAGTGAAGCGTGTCAAAGCCCAAACATGTAACATTCAACAGGACACTTACACAACACATTCAAATCAAACAGTCAGACAACATACAAGAACATATACCCCAGCCGGCATTGCTCCCTGCCTATTTTCCTACAACTCACTATGTGTGCGCACACCTTTATTCACAAACTCTTCAACTTATACTCTTTTACCGAAGCTGCTACAGCTCGATTGGCCAAATACCCTTAGATCCTATTTCGGTGAATTTGACATCTGCCTTGTATGTAACAGATTAGCGGTTTAGCAGTTTTAATTTAGTTTGAGTGAAGGAATTCATTTTATAGCAAAATCCGAAATCGTGAAGAACTCATGAAAGTAAGCTTATTCTCGGATTCCTGAAACTTTAGATTTGCTCTTTCTTTTACTGCAAAGTACAACGTTGAGCAGCACTAATGAGTTGTTTCTATTTTTGGCAGGCTTTACCTTTGCGGATGAAGCCCTTTCTGTCTGTGCAAAAGAAATCTTGTTACTGTGCAGAGTGACTTCTCTGAGTAGAGTCGCCTTACTTGTTGCGACTGTGCCGATGTTCGAAGCTGGAGTGCAAAGTTGTTGCTTTAATGGTGCTCGCTGGAGCGTGTGGTAGTGTAAAGTTATACCATTTAAAAGGGCTGAAGAGTGCTCAGTGCAGCGGGTGGGCGGAGGTGCAAAGTGACACTATGGCCATAAAAAGAACACCGCTACAAGTGCGCATTGTGCCAGGAAGGGCCCTCGGACGTGAACCAGTGGACAGATATCGCTTCTCGGCCTTTTGGCTAAGATCAAGTGTAGTATCTGTACTTATCAGTTTAATATGTGATATGTCTATGCAAGGACTACATGTTAAATGGATTTTTATCAATAGGAGTTGAAAAAGGAGCTTGCTCCGTTCACTTCAAGCATCGACCCGGTACTGCAGTGCTGCTGGGAACGGTGCGCTCTCCTCTGCTCTTGTGAAAAAGCAAACAGCGGTGCAGGATGGAAGTTTCTTTTAATCTGCTGAGAAAAGAGAGTGAATGCGAAGCAGACTTTAACACGGCTCTGGGAGCGAGCCGAGTGCGGGCTAACCAGGAGAATTGCTTGAAAGAAACGCGACACCGAATGAGCGGTCAGAACAATACGGTGTTCCTGTGGTGTTTTTATAAAATGCGGTGTAAAAAAAGGTGTGAATGCCCCATAGAAAACTAAAAGGTGGAGCGGAAGTGTTCGGCTGCAAGAAGGTGTGAATGTCCGACTATATTTGGTGAAAAGCAGGTGAAGCAAGGTCTGAATGCCCAACCTTACATCATCAAAAGCGAGATCAGAGGTTTTTGGCTGCAAGAAGGCCATAGTTGGCCAAAAGCGGGTAAGGTGCGAATGATCGGCTAAATATCAACAAAAGTGGGGGCGGAGGTCTTCGGATTCAAGTGGGTGTGAATATCCCACCATACAAGTATGGTGGAGAGGAAGCTGTGAATGGCCGACCATAGTTTGCAAAAAGCGGGTGAGAAAAGGTGCGAATGTCCAACCATACATGATCAAAACAGGGAGCGGAGGTGTTTGGCTGCGACAAGGTGTGAATGTCCACCCATAATTAATGAAAAGCGGGCAACAAGTAGGTTCGAATGCCCAACCATACATCATCAAAAGCAGGAGTGGATGTGTTCGGCTACAAGAAGGTTTGAATGTCCGAGCATAGTTTGTAAAAAGCGGGTAAGAAAAGGTTCGAATGCCCGAACATACACCATCAAAAGAGGGAGCGGAGGTGTTCCGCTGTAAGACGGTGTGAATGTCCGACCATAGTTGGTAAAAAGTGGGTATGAAAAGGTTCGAATGCCCAAATTCGGCTGCAAAAAACTGTGTTCGGCTGCAAAAAGGTGTGAATGTTCGACTAAATTTTGTAAAAAGCGGGTAAGACAAGGTGCGAATGCCTGACAATGTATGATCAAAAGCGGGAGCGGAGGTGTTCAGCTGCAAGAAGGTCTAAATGTCCATTTTTAATTGCTAGAAAACATGAAAGAAAATTTTCGAAAATCAATCCGCACATGATCATAAGTGGGAGAGGAGGTGTTCAGCTGCAAGAAGGTGTGAATGTCCTACCATAATTGCTGAAAAATGTGTTAGAAACGGTAAGAATGCCGGACCATACATCATCAAAAGCTAGAGAGGTGGTGTTCGGCTGCAAGTAGGTGTGAATGTCTGACTAAAGTTCAAATATATTAACAAAAGCGGGAGGAGAGGTCTTCGGATGAGTGGTTGAGAATTTCCAACCATAATCTATAAAATGCGGTGAAAAAAAAGGTGTGATAGATACCTAAAAGGTGGAGCGGAAGTGTTCGGCTGCAAGAAGGTGTGAATGTTATATATATAGTTGGTGAAAAGCAGGAAAAGCTTACATCAAAAATCTACAAACTATGCTCGGACATTCACACCTTCTTGCAGCGAAACACCTCCGCTCCCTCTTTTGATGGTGTATGTTCGGGCATTCGAACCTTTTCTTACCCGCTTTTTACAAACTATGCTCCGACATTCAAACCTTCTTGTAGCCGAACACATCCACTCCTGCTTTTGATGATGTATGGTTGGGCATTCGAACCTACTTGTTGCCCGCTTTTCATTAATTATGGGTGGACATTCACACCTTGTCGCAGCCAAACACCTCCGCTCCCTGTTTTGATCATGTATGGTTGGACATTCGCACCTTTTCTCACCCGCTTTTTGCAAACTATGGTCGGCCATTCACAGCTTCCTCTCCACCATACTTGTATGGTGGGATATTCACACCCACTTGCATCCGAAGACCTCCGCCCCCACTTTTGTTGATATTTAGCCGATCATTCGCACCTTACCCGCTTTTGGCCAACTATGGCCTTCTTGCAGCCAAAAACCTCTGATCTCGCTTTTGATGATGTAAGGTTGGGCATTCAGACCTTGCTTCACCTGCTTTTCACCAAATATAGTCGGACATTCACACCTTCTTGCAGCCGAACACTTCCGCTCCACCTTTTAGTTTTCTATGGGGCATTCACACCTTTTTTTACACCGCATTTTATAAAAACACCACGGGAACACCGTATTGAGGCTTTGTTCTGAGCGCTCATTCGGTGTCGCGTATCTTTCAAGCAATTCTCCTGGTTAGCCCGCACTCGGCTCGCTCCCAGAGCCGTGTTAAAGTCTGCTTCGCATTCACTCTCTTTTCTCAGCAGATTAAAAGAAACTTCCTTCCTGCACCGCTGTTTGCTTTTTCACAAGAGCAGAGGAGACCGCACCGTTCCCAGCGGCACTGCAATACCGGGTCGATGCTTGGAGTGAACGGAGCAAGCTCCTTTTTCAACTCCTATTGATAAAAATCCATTTAATATGTAGTCCTTGCATAGACATATCACATATTAAACTGATAAGTACAGATACTACACTTGATCTTAGCCAAAAGGCCGAGAAGCGATATCTGTCCACTGGTTCACGTCCGAGGGCCCTTCCTGGCACAATGCGCACTTGTAGCGGTGTTCTTTTTATGGCCATAGTGTCACTTTGCACCTCCGCCCACCCGCTGCACTGAGCACTCTTCAGCCCTTTTAAATGGTATAACTTTACACTACCACACGCTCCAGCGAGCACCATTAAAGCAACAACTTTGCACTCCAGCTTCGAACATCGGCACAGTCGCAACAAGTAAGGCGACTCTACTCAGAGAAGTCACTCTGCACAGTAACAAGATTTCTTTTGCACAGACAGAAAGGGCTTCATCCGCAAAGGTAAAGCCTGCCAAAAATAGAAACAACTCATTAGTGCTGCTCAACGTTGTACTTTGCAGTAAAAGAAAGAGCAAATCTAAAGTTTCAGGAATCCGAGAATAAGCTTACTTTCATGAGTTCTTCACGATTTCGGATTTTGCTATAAAATGAATTCCTTCACTCAAACTAAATTAAAACTGCTAAACCGCTAATCTGTTACATACAAGGCAGATGTCAAATTCACCGAAATAGGATCTAAGGGTTGAGAAGACTACAGGAATATTTACCTGGGTGTACGTTCAAACAGAGATGAGAAAATTGCGATAAATTATTGTTTGTTTGTTTGTTAGTATGTATATGAATGTTATGTGTATAAACTGTGTTGAGTTGTAGTTACTCAGTAGTGTCTCAGTGAAACAACCGACGGGGGAAGCCTTGCAGTGACAACAAAAGCAGTGTTTTACTGATCAGTCAAGTTGCTCCAGTGTACTCCATACAAACTGGTTGGTTACTGAAGGGATAGAAAATGGGGAATACTTGTTTTAAAGCAAACAAGGAATTAGATGGGAAAAATACATGTTTTAACGGGACCCAGACAATATTATATAGATGTCGCCACTGAAGTAAAGAACATTTACGTGGGATGGTGTGAGGGTCCTCGTTTGGCTGACGTTCGCCGATATGCTCGCCATGCTCAGAACCAAGTTGAGACGCGTAAGACAACCAAAAGGGACAAGTGTGAAAAGGAGCTGCATTTGGCAACCATGACCATGTATTACGTAGTTTGTGTAAACAGAGGACGAGGCCGAAGTCGAAGACGTGGACGTGTGGGAGAGGAGGTCGAAATGGGCCACGCCAGAGCTATGATCCGAATATTTGTTTTTACTGTGGCCAGACTGGACACTGGAAGAAGGACTGTCCACAGCTAAAAAGTGATGAAATTGGGCAAAAGGCTGACTGAGGGTGGGAGGCAGGTTCTGGACGTCACGCGGCAGCGGAGCCTCCACTAATGGGTGATAGCACAAACACACTCACACATTTTTCCTGCTCTGTGTAGTGAAGCAACGCTTGCCGACTGTGATTCACGTAGTAAAGTTTTGCATGCTATTTCCGTCCTAGAGCAAAGATATTTCTCTCAGAATATAGGAACTTATGTTCATCAGTAGTGACGTCAGGGGAGTTTGATTGCCCTCCAAAGTTAAGTGGAAACCACGTTTACTGTATGTCTGCATCAGGCCAGGTTGTGAAGGAGAAAATGACAATGCCCATTGCGTGTTGTCACTCCTGATGAGCTCTCCTTCAAACACTCATTTTTGTTATCAGAGTTGTGTCCCATTAACCTGATGGGCTGTGATCTCATGTGTAAATTAGGCATTATTTTAACTTCTACACCAGAGGGTGTTAAGGTTATGTTACAGCCTGACAAAGTTTTCACAGCAGTGCAGTTTGATTCATCGGCACTTACATATGCTTATGAGTGGAAACTTCCCAGCTCTCCTTTTTCACAACAACTAGTGGAAGAAGCAAAAGCGTTAGTTTCACCCCTTTCTGATTTCATGCAACCTACTGATTTGCACTGCACATCACACATTTCTTTGGGGCCTGACAATGACTATGAGAAGAAGTGAAAAAATATGTGCGCCTACTTTATTGACTCCAGAGCACTTCGATTTTTTTAATGTTTGTGGTACTCGCCCTCACATTTCCTTGGCCAAACGTACACACTGGCAGTGACAAGGTGTGGGAGAGTTTGTTGCTACATGTCAGAAAGAAATAGAGTGGACTGTTTCACCTGCTGATCCAAATTTGATGTTTTCTGAACGATTGTCAGCATACAAAAAAACATTTTTGAGTACAATGCATTGTCAAAGAACTGTGGACTTAATTCCTACCACAGAATCACATTTTGAAGCATGTTTTTTATCTGAAACAGATTTGTCTTCGATACCCATGTTGGCTGAAGTGCCCAATGATCTTTGGGCTAAGAGCAAATATGATGTGGGGTTGATAAAAGGCTGTGAACCAGTAATTGTCACCCCTAAATCAGACTTTTGTCCATGTAAAAAACAATACCTTTTTAAGCCTGAAGCAATTAAAGGGATTAAACCTGTTTTTCAATCTTTTCAGAAAACAGGCGTTATTGTTCCTTTTGAAAATTCACCTGTGCTTACTCCATTGTTTCCTGTTAAAAAGATTAAAGATGCTGGCCAGCCAGATGAATGGCGTTTTGTACAGGACCTCCAAGCGGTGAATGCTGCAGTTCAGCCACATGCTCCTACTGTGCCCAACCCACACACTATTTTGTCTCAAATTACATCAGATGCACAGTTTTTCTCAGTGGTTGACTTGTCGCCAGTGCACCCTGATAGCCCATTTTGGTTTGCTTTTTAGTTTGAAGGGAGATCTTGGACTTTTACCCGGTTATGCCAGGGGTACTGTGAAAGTCCCACTATTTACAATGCTGCCCTCAAAGCTAGTCTGGATTAACTTCAATCAACCACAGGCTCTGCTCTTTTGCAGTATGTGGATGACATCCTTTTATGTAGTCCATCTAAACAACAGTGTGAAAAAGACCAAATGACTCAAATAACTTTCTTGCTTTCAAAATTTTTCCTCTAGTGACGCTGACTTAGAGAGGGATGAAGATAATCATGTTTAATTGTTCATGTTTTGATTGTTTATCATTGGACCCTTTATTAATATGATGCCTCCATTTTAAACTCACGTTGTGTGCAAATGCAGGCTGATGTTTTACAGATAAAGTTATTATTTTCCTTGTTTCTTTTGGGTTGATTAATATAATGGTATTATTATAATCAAAAGGGAGGAATGTAATGGAAAATAATTCTTATATGCATTGTATTGAGTGTTACTGTGTATAACCTGCAAATGACCGAGCTGCAAGGTACCACCCTGCCCTGTTTTCTTAAATTCCTCTTTACAATGGTGGGCTTGTTATAATGAGATAGCTGCACTTTAGGGGGGACAGGGTTAGGCTGGTATTTACGAGTGTGTCTGGGTAACCTCAACTGATGGTTGGGGAGGAAAGTTAGAAGAACAATCAATTATACCCAAAAACAGATGACGTGATGAGCGGGCAATATAACTGTGTGTTTTTGCTTCAGTGGTCAGAGCAACTCTGTATTCTGTACTGTGTTGTTCTCTCTTGCAAGATATTATTATTAAAGCCTCTTATCTCCTCACAAGAAAATAACTGACTCCCCAAATGCAAGTGTCAGGACAAATGATCAAACTTCTCCAAGCTTCAGTCTGCAGAGAAGTACAAGACAGGGTTGCTCACTTTCTCCCTCACTTTTTGCTATTTTCATCAAACCTTAAGCAGCTGCTATCAGACAAGATAGAAATATTAAAGACAACCAACCCCAAAATATTGAGAATAAAATAAGTCTTTATGCTGATGATGTATTACTTTTCCTTCAGAACTCACAGACGTCTCTCACTCACACGATCACACTCATAAATAAATTCTCAGCACTTTCTGACTGTAGGGTCCAGAATATACCTGCGATCACTTTACAGTCAGGAAATATTAGATATTTAGGCATAAACATTTCCTCCAGGCTCTCAGAGCTAACAAAGCTAATTTATGTGCAATTATTAAAGACAGTAGAGGACAATCTCTCTCGTTGGAAGTCCTTACCTATATCACTTATGGGGAGAGTTACAACCATTAAAATGATGATACTACCAAAAGTTAACTATTTGTTCTCAATGATCCCCATAAAACCAACCTGCTACTTGGTTTAAGTCACTAGATTCATGCATCTCCAAATTTCTGTGGAAAAACAAACCACCACGTATTAGTTTAAAAACCCTACAGAAGACCAAGGACAGTGGTGGATTAGATTTACCTAATTTTCAGCACTATTCCTTAGCCAATAGGTTACGGTATATATCAAAATGGTTTAAACCTAGCCCAATAGATGAACATGGATAAATATAGAACAAGCATTGTGTGATAATCTGGAAATCTCTGACCTGCCACTTATTAGTCAAAACGTAAAAAATCACAAATGTTTCAAAAGCATTAACATCAGCACCTCTCTGACAGCCTGGTGGGAATTTCTTAAAATAACAAAGTCTTCACTTGTCCCGTGTAAGCTTACACCCATCTGGAACAATCCTGACATCCTGCAAAACAAAAAAATGCTAAACTTTACTCTGTGGAAGATCAAAGGAATCAAACATCTGGAACATATAATCCAAAATGGACATTTTATTTCATTTGATGAGCTCATATCACAACATGAGATAGGCAGCAATAAATTCCTAGAATATCAACAACTTAAGTCTATAATAACAAAGAAATATATCCTCCACCAACCAGACTTACAACTCCCGATTAGGGTAGCAGAATTTCTAAGCATCTGCACCCCAAAACTACTATCAAAAATATATAAATTATTGTCTAAGATAGATGACACAATGTCTCTACCGTCCTCAAAATGGGAGGCAGATTTATCCATCAGTTCTAGTCATAGCTTCTGGCCACAAATATGTTTGAACACCTTCAGAATGACTCAAAATCCTAATTTACAGCTCATACAATACAAAATTCTTCATAGAACACACTATAGAGCTTAAAGGATGTTCAGGATGGGTCTAACACACTCAAACATCTGCTCACATTGCACAGATAACACATCTGATGATTATGCACACGCTTTGTGGTTTTGTGCGCCTGTCCAGAAGTTCTGGCTTGAAGTCTGTGCGGACCTATCAACATGGCTAAAGTGTAGCATTCCTGCATGCCCCACACTGTGCATACTGGGTGACTTAGACAACATCAACGTGGAATTTAGCTTAGCACACATGATCCTCACAGTGTTATGTATAGCAAAGAAAACTATTCTCATGAACTGGAAAGCGAAGAACAATCTGTGTATTAACCAGTTTAGAAATCGCTCTGGGCGGTTGAGTGTGTGCTGGGGGGGGCTGTGTGGCTTCGGGCGTCTGGTGGTCTCTCGGATCGTGGGGACCGGTTTGGTCATTGCTAGGGGGCACTGTGTGTCAGGCTTGGAGGGCAGTTTTGGGGGCTTGCGGGTTGGGCTGTCTTGCGGTGTGGGGCGGGGTCCCTTAGGGGCCTTGGGGTGGTGGCTGCTGGCTCTGTACCGGGTGACCGGGCCGCTCTGGCGTGGGTGGTGGAGCTGGGCCTTGACCTGGTGGCTTGCCGCTGCCTTGTGCCCGGGGCGGGGCCCTGCCTGTGCCTGGGGGGTCTGGGTTGCCCTGGACATGCCACAGTATGCGTGGGTTGGTGCAGGTCCTGGTGCCGGGCTTGTTGCTCTGGGAACTCCAAGGTGTCCGCAGGTGGTTGTTTTTTTTAGGGTGTTGGGGCGTGCGGTGAGGGGGAGGGGGTCTGTGTGGGGGTGTGCTTTTCCCCTGTTGGGAGGGGCCTGGGGGGGCCTGGGTGATGGTGGGTCTCAGGCCCGGGCTGCTGCGACTGGTGTGACCGGGTGATTTGTTTGTTTGTTTGTTTGATTTTTGTTGTTGTTTGTTTGTTTTTGTAGAGGTCCTCCGGGGTGGGGTTGGGTTGAGTGGTGTGGGGCGGGATTGGTTCCTTCTGGGGGTACAGTAGCTCCCGGAATATGGTGACTGCAGGCCCCGAGCCTGATGGACATCAGGCCCTCCTGCCCTGTGTTGGGTCCCAGGTAGCGGGGATGCCTATTGCAGCCAGTCTCTGTAAACATAAACAATAAACATTTAAAAAACTTCCCTTGGCAAAGCAAATCTGTTTGGCATAAAGGTATTCAGACTACAATTCTGCTGCCAACAACACTAAACCTTTAGGAATCCGAGAATAAGCTTATTTTCACGAGTTCTACACAATTTCGGATTTTGATATAAAATGAATTCCTTCACTCAAACCAAGTTAAAACTGCTTTGTCCTTCATATTTATCCATGTCTAAATAGCTTTAAACAAAAAAGAACGTTGTACTTTGCAGGATAGGAAAGAACAACACTAAACCTTTTCAGGAATCCGAGAATAAGCGTCGTTTGACGAGTTCTACACAATATCGGATTTTGATATAAAATGAATTCCTTCACTCAAACCAAGTTAAAACTGCTTTGTACTTCATATTTATCCATGTCTAAATAGCTTTAAACAAAAACAAACGTAGTACTTTTCAGGATAGGAAACAACAACACTAAATTTTTTCAGGAATCCAAGAATAAGCTTCTTTTCACGAGTTCTACACAATTCCGGATTTTGATATAAAATTAATTCCTTCACTCAAACCAAGTTAAAACTGCTTTGTCCTTCATATTTATCCATGTCTAAATAGCTTTAAACAAAAAAGAACGTTGTACTTTGCAGGATAGGAAAGAACAACACTAAACCTTTAGGAATCCGAGAATAAGCTTATTTTCACGAGTTCTACACAATTTCAGATTTTGTTATAAAATGAATTCCTTCACTCAAACCAAGTTAAAACTGCTTTGTCCTTCATATTTTTGCATGTCTAAATAGGTTTCAGGCATAAAATTCTTCATATTACCCTGTATGTGAAAGAAGCATACTTGTGATGGAGCAATACACTCCTTTTGGGTAACCTAAACTGATGGTTGGGGAGGAAAGTTAGAAGAACAATCAACTATCAACCAAAGACAGATGACGTGATGAGCGGGCAATATAACTGTGTGTTTTTACTTCAGTGGTCATAGCAACTCTGTATTCTGTACTGTGTTGTTCTCTCTTTCAAGATATTATTATTAAAGCCTCTTATCTCCTCAGAAGAAAATAACTGACTCTGTGCGTTACTAAATTTCCACCACAATTTTGGCGTCACGAACAGGATCCCTCGACTGGTGTCTCTGGACCGGATCGCAGTGCATGGCCAGCCTGGACTGAAGTAGCTGTTCCAGCCTCATACCTCCAAGGCCTTTTCTGAGAGAGAGGACTGGCAGGTCCTTTTCCTGAATACCAGCGCTGGGATCATTTTTGAAATATGATAGTCTGAGACGATAGGACTGCTTTTTAGTTTTTATTTGAATAAAAGAGGGTTTCCCGGTTGTGTCATTAGTGAGACAGAGATTTCACGGGTAAGTGAAACTTTTGAAGCAGTCCGAAGAAGTGTGAAGTACTCCGAAGAAGTGTGAGTACAGATTAAGGTCCTCATTGGAGACGTCCTTTGAGTGAAGGAATATATTTCCCCATTCCAAGTCTGAGAATGGGAAACAGTAGGTCTCAGACTTTTGACCCTACCGGGGGACCTGAGCATGATGAAATGAAAAAGACATATGGTCCAGAGGTTTTCCACCTGAAGGTTCTTTTAGTATGTTAGAAATAAGAAAATTAGAAGAAAAGTTTTGCAAATATGAGAAAGAGATGAAGCAAAAAAAAGAAAATTAAGTTTAAATAAGAAGTAAGAAAGGTATAGAATTTTGGAAAAAATAAAGTGTATTAAGAGAAAGAAAGGAAAATGTTAAACAAATGCCATGACGGAATGATGATAATAATTTAGTATTAGCTGTGCCGGATCCAGACCTGGACTCCTGCCCTCCACGACGCCTGCAACAACAACAGCCAGCCCTGCCACAAGCCTCTGGCTCTCGGGAAGAAGGGACTTCTTCCATCCTCCCTCGGGAAGAAATTGAGGTCTGATGATGAGGAAAAGGAAGACGTTTGGTTCTCCAGCGTACCTGCCCAAGAACTTTTAACGCAAGTGACAAAAATCCTTTACCCACAATCTGGACTTCAGAGATCTAAACGTGAGAAAAAACAAAACCAGATTCAAACCATGCCTATGGTTAAAGTTGCAGTTCCCACTGGACCATTACTGGTTTATCAACCCTGGACTGAGACTGACATCATGGAAGCATAACAATGCTTACCAGATCCAGAGATTTCTGGACCCCATTTTGCTGACGAGTTGCGAGATTTCTGCGCACAATTCTGCCTGACTGGGGTTGAATTGCGTCGCATATTGGCAAAAAAGTTCAAACCGACCGACCTCGGCAAAATAGAGGCCAGTATGCTACAACTGGATTTGCGACCTACCAACAGTGAACGAGGACATAATGATAACGCTCAATATGAAGCAGCCATCCAAAGACTGTGTCAAGCCATCACCACTCAATTTCCAACCAAAATCAATATGTCCCACATTTACACCTGCAAACAGAAACCTGGTGAAGGGACTGATGATTTTGTACACCGCATCCTTGAAAAAGTCAGCAAGCACAGCGGTCATCAGAGACCAAGGGATTTGGGTAATGAATCAGGACCATGGGAGAGTATTGCATGCAATGGAATGTCCGACCATAGTTGGTAAAAAGCGGGTAAGAAAAGGTTAAAATACCCGACTGTACACAATCAATAGTGGGAGCGTATGTGTTCGGCTACAAGAAGGTGTGAAAGTCCGACCATGGTTTGTAAAAAGCGGGTAAGACAAGGTGCGAATGCCTGACAATGTATGATCAAAAGAGGGAGCGGAGGTGTTCGGCTGCAAGGTCTGAATTTCCAACCATAATTTGTAAACACCGTTGAAGAAAAGCCTCGAAAGCCCGACTATACACCATCAAAAGCGGGAGCAGAGGTGTTCAGCTGCACACAATCAGGTTTTTGCAAATTATGATCTGACATTCACACATGCTTTTGATGATGTATGGTTGGGCATTCGCACCTTTTTTTACCCATTTTTCAGGAATTATGGGTGGACATTCACACCTTCTTGCAGCTGAACACCTCCTCTCCCGCTTATGATCATGTGCGGTTTGATATTCGAAAATTTTCTTTCATGTTTTCTAGCAATTATTGATGGACATTCAGACATTCTTGCAGCTGAACCCCTCTGCTCCCGCTTCTGATGGTGTATAGTCGGGCTTTCGAGCCTTTTCTTCCCCGGTTTTTACAAATTATGGTTGGACATTCAGACCTTCTTTTAGCCGAAAACCTCCGCTCCCTCTTTTGATCATACATTGTTGGGCATTCGCACCTTTTCTTACCCGCTATTTACAAAAAATGGTCGGCCATTCACACCTTGTAGCCGAACACATTCGCTCCCGCTATTGATTGTGTACAGTCGGGTATTTTAACCAACTACGGTCGGACATTCACACCTTCTTATGGCGGAACACCTCCGCTCCCTCTTTTGATGGTGTATGTTCGGGCATTCGAACCTTTTCTTACCCGCTTTTTACAAACTATGCTCTTACATTCAAACCTTCTTGTAGCCTAACACATCCAGTCCTGCTTTTGATGATGTATGGTTGGGCATTCGCACCTTTTTTTTTACCCATTTTTGAGGAATTATGGGTGGACATTCACACCTTCTTGCAGCTGAACACCTCCTCTCCCACTTATGATCATGTGCGGTTGGATATTCGAAAATTTTTTTTCATGTTTTCTAGCAATTATTGATGGACATTCAGACCTTCTTGCAGTTGAACACCTCCGCTCCCGCTTTTGATGGTGTATAGTTGGGCTTCTGAGCCTTTTTCTTCCCCGGTTTTTACAAATTATGGTTGGACATTTAGACCTTCTTGCAGCCGAAAACCTCCGTTCCCTCTTTTGATCATACATTGTCGGGCATTCGCACCTTTTCTTACCCGCTTTTTACCAATTATGGTCGGATATTCACACCTTCTTACAGCGGAAAACCTCCGCTCCCTTTTTTGGTCTGGCAATACTACCTTTTCTTACCCGTTTTTGAGTAATTATGGCTGGACATTCACAGCTTCTTGCAGCCGAACACCTCTTCTCCCGCTTTTGATGATGAATGGTCCGGCATTCTTACCTTTTCTAACACATTTTTCAGCAATTATTGTCGGTCATTCACACCTTTCTCATCAGCTTTTTGCAAATTATGATCTGACATTCACACCTACTTGCAGCCGAACACCTCGGCTTCCGCTTTTGATGGTGTATATTTTGGCATTCGAACCTTTTCTTACCCGCTTTTTACCAACTATGGTCGGACATTCACACCTTCTTACAGCGGAACACCTCCGCTCCCTCTTTTGATGGTGTATGTTCTGGCATTCGAACCTTTTCTTACCCACTTTCTACAAACTATGCTCGGACATTCACACCTTCTTGCAGCGAAACACCTCCGCTCCCTCTTTTGATTGTGTATGTACGGGCATTCAAACCTTTTCTTACCCGCCTTTTACAAACTATGGTCGGACATTCAAACCTTCTTGTGGCCGAACACATCCACTTCTGCTTTTGATGATGTATAGTTGGGCATTCACGTCTTTTCTTACCCATTTTTCAGTAATTATTGGTGGACTTTCACACCTTCTTGTAGCCGAACAACTCCGCTTCCGCTATTGATTGTGTACAGTCGGGTTTTTTAACCTTTTCTTACCCGCTTTTTACCAACTATGGCCGGACATTCGCAGCATCTTACAGCGGAACACCTCCGCTCCCTCTTTTGATGGTGTATGTTCGGACATTCGCACCTTGTCTTACCCGCTTTTTACAAAATTTAGTCGAACATTCACACCTTTTTGCAGCCGAACACACTTTTTTGCAGCCGAATTTGGGCATTCGAACCTTTTCATACCCACTTTTTACCAACTATGGTCGGACATTCACACCGTCTTACAGCGGAACACCTCCGCTCCCTCTTTTGATGGTGTATGTTCGGACATTCGCACCTTGTCTTACCCGCTTTTTATAAAATTTAGTCGAACATTCACACCTTTTTGCAGCCGAACACACTTTTTTGCAGCCGAATTTGGGCATTCGAACCTTTTCATACCCACTTTTTACCAACTATGGTCGGACATTCACACCGTCTTACAGCGGAACACCTCCGCTCCCTCTTTTGATGGTGTATGTTCGGGCATTCGAACCTTTTCTTACCCGCTTTTTACAAACTATGCTCGGACATTCAAACCTTCTTGTAGCCGAACACATCCACTCCTGCTTTTGATGATGTATGGTTGGGCATTCGAACCTACTTGTTGCCCGCTTTTCATTAATTATGGGTGGACATTCACACCTTGTCGCAGCCAAACACCTCCGCTCCCTGTTTTGATCATGTATGGTTGGACATTCGCACCTTTTCTCACCCGCATTTTGCAAACTATGGTCGGCCATTCACAGCTTCCTCTCCACCATACTTGTATGGTGGGATATTCACACCCACTTGCATCCGAAGACCTCCGCCCCCACTTTTGTTGATATTTAGCCGATCATTCGCACCTTACCCGCTTTTGGCCAACTATGGCCTTCTTGCAGCCAAAAACCTCTGATCTCGCTTTTGATGATGTAAGGTTGGGCATTCAGACCTTGCTTCACCTGCTTTTCATCAAATATAGTCGGACATTCACACCTTCTTGCAGCCGAACACTTCCGCTCCACCTTTTAGTTTTCTATGGGGCATTCACACCTTTTTTTACACCGCATTTTATAAAAACACCACAGGAACACCGTATTGAGGCTTTGTTCTGACCGCTCATTCGGTGTCGCGTTTCTTTCAAGCAATTCTCCTGGTTAGCCCGCACTCGGCTCGCTCCCAGAGCCGTGTTAAAGTCTGCTTCGCATTCACTCTCTTTTCTCAGCAGATTAAAAGAAACTTCCATCCTGCACCGCTGTTTGCTTTTTCACAAGAGCAGAGGAGAGCGCACCGTTCCCAGCAGCACTGCAGTACCGGGTCGATGCTTGGAGTGAACGGAGCAAGCTCCTTTTTCAACTCCTATTGATAAAAATCCATTTAATATGTAGTCCTTGCATAGACATATCACATATTAAACTGATAAGTACAGATACTACACTTGATCTTAGCCAAAAGGCCGAGAAGCGATATCTGTCCACTGGTTCACGTCCGAGGGCCCTTCCTGGCACAATGCGCACTTGTAGCGGTGTTCTTTTTATGGCCATAGTGTCACTTTGCACCTCCGCCCACCCGCTGCACTGAGCACTCTTCAGCCCTTTTAAATGGTATAACTTTACACTACCACACGCTCCAGCGAGCACCATTCAAGCAACAACTTTGCACTCCAGCTTCGAACATCGGCACAAGTAAGGCGACTCTACTCAGAGAAGTCACTCTGCACAGTAACAAGATTTCTTTTGCACAGACAGAAAGGGCTTCATCCGCAAAGGTAAAGCCTGCCAAAAATAGAAACAACTCATTAGTGCTGCTCAACGTTGTACTTTGCAGTAAAAGAAAGAGCAAATCTAAAGTTTCAGGAATCCGAGAATAAGCTTACTTTCATGAGTTCTTCACGATTTCGGATTTTGCTATAAAATGAATTCCTTCACTCAAACTAAATTAAAACTGCTAAACCGCTAATCTGTTACATACAAGGCAGATGTCAAATTCACCGAAATAGGATCTAAGGGTATTTGGCCAATCGAGCTGTAGCAGCTTCGGTAAAAGAGTATAAGTTGAAGAGTTTGTGAATAAAGGTGTGCGCACACATAGTGAGTTGTATGAAAATAGGCAGGGAGCAATGCCGGCTGGGGTATATGTTCTTGTATGTTGTCTGACTGTTTGATTTGAATGTGTTGCGTAAGTGTTCTGTTGAATGTTACATGTTTGGGCTTTGACACGCTTCACTGTGGTTGTTAACTGTGTGGTGTGTCCTGAAATGTTATATGTTTGGGCTGTGTGACATGCTTAATGCTTTTCAGTAGCAACCCACTTATTCATATATAGCAACTGACAACATAAGAAGTCCGGACATACTTTGATAGTAGTTGTAGAAGTATCCTTATTGATAATAGATAAACTAATTCATAGTGATAGAACAGTAGATGAACAGGTGCCTGCACATGTCTCATGAAAATAAAATGGGTGTATGATTGCTGACGGCAGAGCAATACTGCCAAACTTATGAGTTCTTGTGGCAAACTTGATTCAGTGTCTTGACGTGTATACGCTGTTTCGCTGACTTGTCACAAGAAACAAAGTGTGTTTGATAAGATCCGACCATTTTATTACGGGAGGATCAGTATGTATGGATTCTGATGTGACTGATAAACCCATTCGTATCTTAAGCATAATCTAATACGTGAGACAACGCCCTGGCACACAATCAAAAAAAAAAAGAGAGAGAGCGGTTTTGTGTCCCCACAGTCCATAATGTAGAAAAGAGAGAAAAAAGCCTTTCTGATTTGGTGTGTGTGCTCACAGTGCAGAGTGTAGAGAAAAGAGAGAAAAGAAAGCCGTTTTGGTGTCACGGGTGTTGTGACTTACACACACACATTTCTGAATTGAGAAAGGAAATTATTTTAGAGAAAGCACTAGAGTTTAGATCCCACATTTGTTGATAGGCATTCATTTAATTTTTCTTTTAATCAGTTTTAAAGTGAATACTAACTGAGAAATGAAAAAGGTGAAGAGTTTAGAAGCTTGGTTCAAGAGCAAAACTTGGTTTATGATCAGCTGAGTCTCTAAACAGAACAGCAAAGGGCTTCATCGAATATTTAAAAAAGATTCAGATTGTTAGAATATCCAGAATTTATAGGAATGGTGGTGATTACTCTTATTTTCTAGAATGGAAATAACTGCACCATGTCTGTTTTATGAATTTAAGGGGCTAAAAAGTTTTGTTCTCGTTTTTCTATGATTAACCGAATGTATGTGAGAGTCCAAACAGACAGAAGGGTTACGGCCGAGCGCTGGACCTTCCAAAAAAGATGAGACAGGCTGGACCTGTGCCATACTAGTTAAGACCTGCCTGTGGATAACAGGTTCTTTAAACTCTCACACACACAAACTCACACACGTTTGCACACATACACCCATACACACACACATTCTTGAACTTGCTGCAAGATTAAACATTTGCATTAACTGACTCCAGCAACTCTGAGTCTCATTGAGAGACTTTTCTCAACAATTGGGTCCTCAAACCAGATCTCAACGTTTTTTCCGCTTTCCAGGGTCGGAGCTGAAACCGTGCACGGGGGAGTCCAGTACTCCTAATGAAAGACCCCCTGCTGAATTGCGGTAATTAGGGGCCAGTGTCCACTGAAAGGGGGAAAAAGGGACGAGATCGTACTTTTGAATCAATGGCCAGAAGCCATTGGCAGTGCAGGCATCAACAATAATGGTGTTATTTCACCCATTAACACTTAAGGTACCTCATGCAGTGGCTGTGATATGGTTACTTAACAAAATATCTTTACCAGACATCTCTCCTACATAACAGTTCTTCTTTCACAGCCACACCTTGTTGTCACACTGCTACCTACCCCACAGATGGAAAGCCTCATGATTGCATGTCAGAAATAACCATCAGTGTTTTACCCAGGCCAGACTTAACTGATATACGTTATGAAAATGCAGAAATAACTATATTTATTCAACAGGTCAAGCAAAAAACCCTGATGGCACAAATGCTACAGGATTTGCAGTAGTAACAGAAACTGAAGTTTTCTTAAAACAACCACTACCAAAAAATTACTCTGTTCAAGCAGTCGAATTGGTAGCTTTAACTGAAGCTTGTAAATTAAATAACAAAAAGGTTGTTAACGTTTACACTGACAGTCAGTATGCCTTCTCAACTGTACATGTGTTAACACAGCATTGGAAAAACAGGTATGTTGACATCCACAGCTAAATGTATAAACTACAAATATTTTAGCATTATTAGATGTTATTCAATTGCCATCTACAATAGACTCGTATGAATGACCGGAAGGAAAACCATACTGCCAAAGAATTTGTTTAAATATGCTGCAGTATTGAGCCACGCACCATGTCATGTCTCAACAGGAGGGATGGAAGCAATAATGAACAAGGTTTTTACAGCATATGGTTTTACTAATTATTGAATTTTTTTTTTTAGAATAAATAAATGAATAAAGTTTTGTCTAGCAGGTCAAATATGTGCAAAATACATTCCACAGGGCAATCTAAGACCAAAACGAAGATAATTCCCTAAGCCAGTGTATCTTTTTCAACATATTTGTTTGGATTTCATTATTTCATTATTGTGTAGATTTCATTGAACTAAATTAATGTTAAGGGAAACGATTCTGCTCAGTGACAACAGAGGTTTTTACCAAATGGTCTGAAATATTTCCATGTGCACAAGCAGATGCACTCTCAGTAGCAAAATCACGCGTAAAATAACTCATTTCTAGATTTGAAATTCCTGAAAAGATCTTCAGTGATAATTTGACACACTTTGTAAACTATGTCATCTCACTGATGGCAAAGAACTTAAAATAGATCTTAGAAACCACTGTGATATAGAAGGTTTCGCTAACACATTGGAATTGTTTTACTATTTACATATGCATGTGCAGTGAAGAATTGCTTGCTGCTGATAAATGCAAAGAAGAACAGCTTACACATAGATGCTCACATATAGGCTGCTGAATGCAATGAAGACCTGCTTATCCAGTAAAGTTCAATGTCAATGTGTAATATTCAATTAGGATTTGCAAAACAGTGAAGTTAAACAATGAATGGGTCCATAGTCGGTATGAGAAGACTACAGGAATATTTACCTGGGTGTACGTTCAAACAGAGATGAGAAAATTGCGATAAATTATTGTTTGTTTGTTTGTTAGTATGTATATGAATGTTATGTGTATAAACTGTGTTGAGTTGTAGTTACTCAGTAGTGTCTCAGTGAAACAACCGACGGGGGAAGCCTTGCGGTGACAACAAAAGCAGTGTTTTACTGATCAGTCAAGTTGCTCCAGTGTACTCCATACAAACTGGTTGGCTACTGAAGGGATAGAAAATGGGGAATACTTGTTTTAAAGCAAACAAGGAATTAGATGGGAAAAATACATGTTTTAACGGGACCCAGACAATATTATATAGATGTCGCCACTGAAGTAAAGAACATTTACGTGGGATGGTGTGAGGGTCCTCGTTTGGCTGACGTTCGCTGATATGCTCGCCATGCTCAGAACCAAGTTGAGACGCGTAAGACAACCAAAAGGGACAAGTGTGAAAAGGAGCTGCATTTGGCAACCATGACCATGTATTACGCAGTTGGTGTAAACAGAGGACGAGGCCGAAGTCGAAGACGTGGACGTGTGGGAGAGGAGGTCGAAATGGGCCACGCCAGAGCTATGATCCGAATATTTGTTTTTACTGTGGCCAGACTGGACACTGGAAGAAGGACTGTCCACAGCTAAAAAGTGATGAAATTGGGCAAAAGGCTGACTGAGGGTGGGAGGCAGGTTCTGGACGTCACGCGGCAGCGGAGCCTCCACTAATGGGTGATAGCACAAACACACTCACACATTTTTCCTGCTCTGTGTAGTGAAGCAACGCTTGCCGACTGTGATTCACGTAGTAAAGTTTTGCATGCTATTTCCGTCCTAGAGCAAAGATATTTCTCTCAGAATATAGGAACTTATGTTCATCAGTAGGGGAGTTTGATTGCCCTCCAAAGTTAAGTGGAAACCACGTTTACTGTATGTCTGCATCAGGCCAGGTTGTGAAGGAGAAAATGACAATGCCCATTGCGTGTTGTCACTCCCGATGAGCTCTCCTTCAAACACTCATTTTTGTTATCAGAGTTGTGTCCCATTAACCTGATGGGCTGTGATCTCATGTGTAAATTAGGCATTATTTTAACTTCTACACCAGAGGGTGTTAAGGTTATGTTACAGCCTGACAAAGTTTTCACAGCAGTGCAGTTTGATTCATCGGCACTTACATATGCTTATGAGTGGAAACTTCCCAGCTCTCCTTTTTCACAACAACTAGTGAAAGAAGCAAAAGCGTTAGTTTCACCCCTTTCTGATTTCATGCAACCTACTGATTTGCACTGCACATCACACATTTCTTTGGGGCCTGACAATGACTATGAGAAGAAGTGAAAAAATATGTGCGCCTACTTTATTGGCTGTGTCGCTCACTCCAGAGCACTTCGATTTTTTTAATGTTTGTGGTACTCGCCCTCACATTTCCTTGGCCAAACGTACACACAGGCAGTGACAAGGTGTGGGAGAGTTTGTTGCTACATGTCAGAAAGAAATGGAGTGGACCGTTTCACCTGCTGATCCAAATTTGATGTTTTCTGAACGATTGTCAGCATACAAAAAAAACATTTTTGAGTACAATGCATTGTCAAAGAACTGTGGACTTAATTCCTACCACAGAATCACATTTTGAAGCATGTTTTTTATCTGAAACAGATTTGTCTTCGATACCCATGTTGGCTGAAGTGCCCAATGATCTTTGGGCTAAGAGCAAATATGATGTGGGGTTGATAAAAGGCTGTGAACCAGTAATTGTCACCCCTAAATCAGACTTTTGTCCATGTAAAAAACAATACCCTTTTAAGCCTGAAGCAATTAAAGGGATTAAACCTGTTTTTCAATCTTTTCAGAAAACAGGCGTTATTGTTCCTTTTGAAAATTCACCTGTGCTTACTCCATTGATTCCTGTTAAAAAGATTAAAGATGCTGGCCAGCCAGATGAATGGCGTTTTGTACAGGACCTCCAAGCGGTGAATGCTGCAGTTCAGCCACATGCTCCTACTGTGCCCAACCCACACACTATTTTGTCTCAAATTACATCAGATGCACAGTTTTTCTCAGTGGTTGACTTGTCGCCAGTGCACCCTGATAGCCCATTTTGGTTTGCTTTTTAGTTTGAAGGGAGATCTTGGACTTTTACCCGGTTATGCCAGGGGTACTGTGAAAGTCCCACTATTTACAATGCTGCCCTCAAAGCTAGTCTGGATTAACTTCAATCAACCACAGGCTCTGCTCTTTTGCAGTATGTGGATGACATCCTTTTATGTAGTCCATCTAAACAACAGTGTGAAAAAGACAGTGAATCTGTTGAAACATCTTCATTCTTATGGCCATAAAGCCAGCCTTTCTAATTTACAGTTTGTACAGGACGAAGTCACCTTTTTGGGTCATGTGATTTCTAAGGATGGGGGCTCACTTTCTCCTAAACGTGTTGCTGCAGTTCAGATCATTCCTAAACCGGTTACTAAAAAACAGCTTATGTCATTCTTAGGTATAACATCTTACTGCAGGAACTTTATTCCTAACTACTCTTTTCTCGAAGCTCTCTTAGGTGCTCTTATCCATGGTAAAGGCCTCCAGTCAGCTGATCGTGTTCCATGGACTCCTGAGGCTGAATCAGCCTTTAGTCAGCTTAAGCTGGCTCTTCAAACAGCACCAACACTTGGCATTCCAGATCCTCATAAACCTTTCATACAGGCAGTTGATGAGAAGCATGGTTGTATGACATCTGTTCTTATGCAGGAACATGGGGCAGGCAAAGGCCAGTGGCTCATTTCTCAGCAAAACTGGACTCTGTGGCTGCAGGCCTGCCTGGTTGTCTTCGTGTTGTTGCAGCTGCAGAGAAAGCTGTCCTGGCCTCCCAAGATATTGTGGGCTACGCTAATTTGACTGTTTTGGTTCCTCATGCTGTTGCCATTATTCTTCTCGAGCAGAAAACTTCACATCTTTCAACTGCTCGTTGGCTCAGATACACCTCTGTGATATGCCAAATGTCACTGTTAAACGTTGTACTGTTCTGAATCCTGCTACTTTGCTTCCGACTCCTGAGGATGGGGAGCCTCATGACTGTGAAGCTGTTTTGGAACAAGTTTGTACACCCCGACCTGATCTTTTAGAGACTCCTCTTCCAAACTCTGACATGAAAAAATATGTGCGCCTACTTTATTGACTCCAGAGCACTTCGATTTTTTTAATATTTGTGGTACTCGACCTCACATTTCCTTGGCCAAACGTACACACTGGCAGTGACAAGGTGTGGGAGAGTTTGTTGCTACATGTCAGAAAGAAATGGAGTGGACTGTTTCACCTGCTGATCCAAATTTGATGTTTTCTGAACGATTGTCAGCATACAAAAAAACATTTTTGAGTACAATGCATTGTCAAAGAACTGTGGACTTAATTCCTACCACAGAATCACATTTTGAAGCATGTTTTTTATCTGAAACAGATTTGTCTTCGATACCCATGTTGGCTGAAGTGCCCAATGATCTTTGGGCTAAGAGCAAATATGATGTGGGGTTGATAAAAGGCTGTGAACCAGTAATTGTCACCCCTAAATCAGACTTTTGTCCATGTAAAAAACAATACCCTTTTAAGCCTGAAGCAATTAAAGGGATTAAACCTGTTTTTCAATCTTTTCAGAAAACAGGCGTTATTGTTCCTTTTGAAAATTCACCTGTGCTTACTCCATTGTTTCCTGTTAAAAAGATTAAAGATGCTGGCCAGCCAGATGAATGGCGTTTTGTACAGGACCTCCAAGCGGTGAATGCTGCAGTTCAGCCACATGCTCCTACTGTGCCCAACCCACACACTATTTTGTCTCAAATTACATCAGATGCACAGTTTTTCTCAGTGGTTGACTTGTCGCCAGTGCACCCTGATAGCCCATTTTGGTTTGCTTTTTAGTTTGAAGGGAGATCTTGGACTTTTACCCGGTTATGCCAGGGGTACTGTGAAAGTCCCACTATTTACAATGCTGCCCTCAAAGCTAGTCTGGATTAACTTCAATCAACCACAGGCTCTGCTCTTTTGCAGTATGTGGATGACATCCTTTTATGTAGTCCATCTAAACAACAGTGTGAAAAAGACCAAATGACTCAAATAACTTTCTTGCTTTCAAAATTTTTCCTCTAGTGACGCTGACTTAGAGAGGGATGAAGATAATCATGTTTAATTGTTCATGTTTTGATTGTTTATCATTGGAGCCTTTATTACTATGATGCCTGCATTTTAAACTCACGTTGTGTGCAAATGCAGGCTGATGTTTTACAGATAAAGTTATTATTTTCCTTGTTTCTTTTGGGTTGATTAATATAATGGTATTATTATAATCAAAAGGGAGGAATGTAATGGAAAATAATTCTTATATGCATTGTATTGAGTGTTACTGTGTATAACCTGCAAATGACCGAGCTGCAAGGTACCACCCTGCCCTGTTTTCTTAAATTCCTCTTTACAATGGTGGGCTTGTTATAATGAGATAGCTGCACTTTAGGGGGGACAGGGTTAGGCTGGTATTTACGAGTGTGTCTGGGTAACCTCAACTGATGGTTGGGGAGGAAAGTTAGAAGAACAATCAATTATACCCAAAAACAGATGACGTGATGAGCGGGCAATATAACTGTGTGTTTTTGCTTCAGTGGTCAGAGCAACTCTGTATTCTGTACTGTGTTGTTCTCTCTTGCAAGATATTATTATTAAAGCCTCTTATCTCCTCACAAGAAAATAACTGACTCCCCAAATGCAAGTGTCAGGACAAATGATCAAACTTCTCCAAGCTTCAGTCTGCAGAGAAGTACAAGACAGGGTTGCTCACTTTCTCCCTCACTTTTTGCTATTTTCATCAAACCTTAAGCAGCTGCTATCAGACAAGATAGAAATATTAAAGACAACCAACCCCAAAATATTGAGCATAAAATAAGTCTTTATGCTGATGATGTATTACTTTTCCTTCAGAACTCACAGACGTCTCTCACTCACACGATCACACTCATAAATAAATTCTCAGCACTTTCTGACTACTCTATCAATTGGTCTAAGACCACAGTTCTGCCCATTAACTGTAGGGTCCAGAATATACCTGCGATCACTTTACAGTCAGGAAATATTAGATATTTAGGCATAAACATTTCCTCCAGGCTCTCAGAGCTAACAAAGCTAATTTATGTGCAATTATTAAAGACAGTAGAGGACAATCTCTCTCGTTGCAAGTCCTTACCTATATCAATTATGGGGAGAGTTACAACCATTAAAATGATGATACTACCAAAAGTTAACTATTTGTTCTCAATGATCCCCATAAAACCAACCTGCTACTTGGTTTAAGTCACTAGATTCATGCATCTCCAAATTTCTGTGGAAAAACAAACCACCACGTATTAGTTTAAAAACCCTACAGAAGACCAAGGACAGTGGTGGATTAGATTTACCTAATTTTCAGCACTATTCCTTAGCCAATAGGTTACGGTATATATCAAAATGGTTTAAACCTAACCCAATAGATGAACATGGATAAATATAGAACAAGCATTGCGTGATAATCTGGAAATCTCTGACCTGCCACTTATTAGTCAAAACGTAAAAAATCACAAATGTTTCAAAAGCATTAACATCAGCACCTCTCTGACAGCCTGGTGGGAATTTCTTAAAATAACAAAGTCTTCACTTGTCCCGTGTAAGCTTACACCCATCTGGAACAATCCTGACATCCTGCAAAACAAAAAAATGCTAAACTTTACTCTGTGGAAGATCAAAGGAATCAAACATCTGGAACATATAATCCAAAATGGACATTTTATTTCATTTGATGAGCTCATATCACAACATGAGATAGGCAGCAATAAATTCCTAGAATATCAACAACTTAAGTCTATAATAACAAAGAAATATATCCTCCACCAACCAGACTTACAACTCCCGATTAGGGTAGCAGAATTTCTAAGCATCTGCACCCCAAAACTACTATCAAAAATATATAAATTATTGTCTAAGATAGATGACACAATGTCTCTACCGTCCTCAAAATGGGAGGCAGATTTATCCATCAGTTCTAGTCATAGCTTCTGGCCACAAATATGTTTGAACACCTTCAGAATGACTCAAAATCCTAATTTACAGCTCATACAATACAAAATTCTTCATAGAACACACTATACAGGACAAAGGATGTTCAGGATGGGTCTAACACACTCAAACATCTGCTCACATTGCACAGATAACACATCTGATGATTATGCACACGCTTTGTGGTTTTGTGCGCCTGTCCAGAAGTTCTGGCTTGAAGTCTGTGCGGACCTATCAACATGGCTAAAGTGTAG
Organism: Leuresthes tenuis; assembly: GCF_036924035.1. Classification (NCBI taxonomy): domain Eukaryota; kingdom Metazoa; phylum Chordata; class Actinopteri; order Atheriniformes; family Atherinopsidae; genus Leuresthes; species Leuresthes tenuis. The sequence goes on from NW_027325358.1 coordinate 30,374,126, forward strand.
CATTCCTGCATGCCCCACACTGTGCATACTGGGTGACTTAGACAACATCAACGTGGAATTTAGCTTAGCACACATGATCCTCACAGTGTTATGTATAGCAAAGAAAACTATTCTCATGAACTGGAAAGCGAAGAACAATCTGTGTATTAACCAGTTTAAAAATCGCTCTGGGCGGTTGGGTATGTGCTGGGGGGGGCTGTGTGGCTTCGGGCGTCTGGTGGTCTCTCGGGTCGTGGGGACCGGGTTGGTTATTGCTAGGGGGGACTGTGTGTCGGGCTTGGAGGGCAGTTTTGGGGGCTTGCGGGTTGGGCTGTCTTGCGGTGTGGGGCGGGGTCCCTTAGGGGCCTTGGGGTGGTGGCTGCTGGCTCTGTACCGGGTGACCGGGCCGCTCTGGCGTGGGTGGTGGAGCTGGGCCTTGACCTGGTGGCTTGCCGCTGCCCTGTGCCCGGGGCGGGGCCCTGCCTGTGCCTGGGGGGTCTGGGTTGCCCTGGACATGCCACAGTATGCGTGGGTTGGTGCAGGTCCTGGTGCCGGGCTTGTTGCTCTGGGAACTCCAAGGTGTCCGCAGGTGGTTGTTTTTTTTAGGGTGTTGGGGCGTGCGGTGAGGGGGAGGGGATCTGTGTGGGGGTGTGCTTTTCCCCTGTTGGGAGGGGCCTGGGGGGGCCTGGGTGATGGTGGGTCTCAGGCCCGGGCTGCTGCGACTGGTGTGACCGGGTGATTTGTTTGTTTGTTTGTTTGATTTTTGTTGTTGTTTGTTTGTTTTTGTAGAGGTCCTCCGGGGTGGGGTTGGGTTGAGTGGTGTGGGGCGGGATTGGTTCCTTCTGGGGGTACAGTAGCTCCCGGAATATGGTGACTGCAGGCCCTGAGCCTGATGGACATCAGGCCCTCCTGCCCTGTGTTGGGTCCCAGGTAGCGGGGATGCCTATTGCAGCCAGTCTCTGTAAACATAAACAATAAACATTTATAAAACTTCCCTTGGCAAAGCAAATCTGTTTGGCATAAAGGTATTCAGACTACAATTCTGCTGCCAACAACACTAAACCTTTAGGAATCCGAGAATAAGCTTATTTTCACGAGTTCTACACAATTTCGGATTTTGATATAAAATGAATTCCTTCACTCAAACCAAGTTAAAACTGCTTTGTCCTTCATATTTATCCATGTCTAAATAGCTTTAAACAAAAAAGAACGTTGTACTTTTCAGGATAGGAAAGAACAACACTAAACCTTTTCAGGAATCCGAGAATAAGCGTCGTTTGACGAGTTCTACACAATATCGGATTTTGATATAAAATGAATTCCTTCACTCAAACCAAGTTAAAACTGCTTTGTACTTCATATTTATCCATGTCTAAATAGCTTTAAACAAAAACAAACGTAGTACTTTTCAGGATAGGAAACAACAACACTAAATTTTTTCAGGAATCCAAGAATAAGCTTCTTTTCACGAGTTCTACACAATTCCGGATTTTGATATAAAATTAATTCCTTCACTCAAACCAAGTTAAAACTGCTTTGTCCTTCATATTTATCCATGTCTAAATAGCTTTAAACAAAAAAGAACGTTGTACTTTGCAGGATAGGAAAGAACAACACTAAACCTTTAGGAATCCGAGAATAAGCTTATTTTCACGAGTTCTACACAATTTCAGATTTTGTTATAAAATGAATTCCTTCACTCAAACCAAGTTAAAACTGCTTTGTCCTTCATATTTTTGCATGTCTAAATAGGTTTCAGGCATAAAATTCTTCATATTACCCTGTATGTGAAAGAAGCATACTTGTGATGGAGCAATACACTCCTTTGGGGTAACCTAAACTGATGGTTGGGGAGGAAAGTTAGAAGAACAATCAACTATCAACCAAAGACAGATGACGTGATGAGCGGGCAATATAACTGTGTGTTTTTACTTCAGTGGTCAGAGCAACTCTGTATTCTGTACTGTGTTGTTCTCTCTTTCAAGATATTATTATTAAAGCCTCTTATCTCCTCAGAAGAAAATAACTGACTCTGTGCGTTACTAAATTTCCACCACAATTTTGGCGTCACGAACAGGATCCCTCGACTGGTGTCTCTGGACCGGATCGCAGTGCATGGCCAGCCTGGACTGAAGTAGCTGTTCCAGCCTCATACCTCCAAGGCCTTTTCTGAGAGAGAGGACTGGCAGGTCCTTTTCCTGAATACCAGCGCTGGGATCATTTTTGAAATATGATAGTCTGAGACGATAGGACTGCTTTTTAGTTTTTATTTGAATAAAAGAGGGTTTCCCGGTTGTGTCATTAGTGAGACAGAGATTTCATGGGTAAGTGAAACTTTTGAAGCAGTCCGAAGAAGTGTGAAGTACTCCGAAGAAGTGTGAGTACAGATTAAGGTCCTCATTGGAGACGTCCTTTGAGTGAAGGAATATATTTCCCCATTCCAAGTCTGAGAATGGGAAACAGTAGATCTCAGACTTTTGACCCTACCGGGGGACCTGAGCATGATGAAATGAAAAAGACATATGGTCCAGAGGTTTTCCACCTGAAGGTTCTTTTAGTATGTTAGAAATAAGAAAATTAGAAGAAAAGTTTTGCAAATATGAGAAAGAGATGAAGCAAAAAAAAGAAAATTAAGTTTAAATAAGAAGTAAGAAAGGTATAGAATTTTGGAAAAAATAAAGTGTATTAAGAGAAAGAAAGGAAAATGTTAAACAAATGCCATGACGGAATGATGATAATAATTTAGTATTAGCTGTGCCGGATCCAGACCTGGACTCCTGCCCTCCACGACGCCTGCAACAACAACAGCCAGCCCTGCCACAAGCCTCTGGCTCTCGGGAAGAAGGGACTTCTTCCATCCTCCCTCGGGAAGAAATTCCATCATTCTCACAACATCAGTTACATAGGTCTGATGATGAGGAAAAGGAAGACGTTTGGTTCTCCAGCGTACCTGCCCAAGAACTTTTAACGCAAGTGACAAAAATCCTTTACCCACAATCTGGACTTCAGAGATCTAAACGTGAGAAAAAACAAAACCAGATTCAAACCATGCCTATGGTTAAAGTTGCAGTTCCCACTGGACCATTACTGGTTTATCGACCCTGGACTGAGACTGACATCATGGAAGCATAACAATGCTTACCAGATCCAGAGATTTCTGGACCCCATTTTGCTGACGAGTTGCGAGATTTCTGCGCACAATTCTGCCTGACTGGGGTTGAATTGCGTCGCATATTGGCAAAAAAGTTCAAACCGACCGACCTCGGCAAAATAGAGGCCAGTATGCTACAACTGGATTTGCGACCTACCAACAGTGAACGAGGACATAATGATAACGCTCAATATGAAGCAGCCATCCAAAGACTGTGTCAAGCCATCACCACTCAATTTCCAACCAAAATCAATATGTCCCACATTTACACCTGCAAACAGAAACCTGGTGAAGGGACTGATGATTTTGTACACCGCATCCTTGAGAAAGTCAGCAAGCACAGCGGTCATCAGAGACCAAGGGATTTGGGTAATGAATCAGGACCATGGGAGAGTATTGCATGCAATGGAATGTCCGACCATAGTTGGTAAAAAGCGGGTAAGAAAAGGTTAAAATACCCGACTGTACACAATCAATAGTGGGAGCGTATGTGTTCGGCTACAAGAAGGTGTGAAAGTCCGACCATGGTTTGTAAAAAGCGGGTAAGAAAAGGTGCGAATGCCCGACAATGTATGATCAAAAGAGGGAGCGGAGGTTTTCGGCTGCAAGAAGGTCTGAATGTCCAACCATAATTTTTTTAAAAACGGGGAAGAAAATAATCGAAAGCCCGACTATACACCATCAAAAGCGGGAGCGGAGGTGTTCAGCTGCAAGAAGGTCTGAATGTCCATCAATAATTGCTAGAAAACATGAAAGAAAATTTTCGAATATCAAACCGCACATGATCATAAGCGGGAGAGGAGGTGTTCAGCTGCAGGAAGGTTTGAATGTCCACCCATAATTCCTGAAAAATGGGTGAAAAAAAAGGTAAGAATGCCCAACCATACATCATCAAAAGCAGGTGTGAATGTTAGATCATAATTTGCAAAAAGCTGATGAGAAAGGGTGAGAATGCCCGACTATACACCTTCAAATGCAGGAGCGGAGGTGTTCGGCTGTAAGGAGGTGTGAATCTCCGACCATAATTGCTGAAAAATGTGTTAGAAAAGGTAAGAATGCCGGAGCATACATCATCAAAAGCGGGAGAGGTGGTGTTCGGCTGCAAGTAGGTGTGAATGTCCAGCCATAATTACTCACAAACGGGTAAGAAAAGGTAGTATTGCCAGACCATACATGATCAAAACAGGGAGCGGAGGTGGTTCGGCTGAGAGAAGGTGTGAATGTCCGACTAAAGTTCAAATATATTAACAAAAGCGGGAGGAGAGGTCTTCGGATGAGAGTGGTTGAGAATTTCCAACCATAATCTATAAAATGCGGTGAAAAAAAAGGTGTGATAGAACACTAAAAGGTGGAGCGGAAGTGTTCGGCTGCAAGAAGGTGTGAATGTCCGACTATATTTGGTGAAAAGCAGGTGAAGCAAGGTCTGAATGCCCAACCTTACATCATGAAAAGCGAGATCAGAGGTGTTTGGCTGAGAGAAGGCCACAGTTTGCGATGCAATAATTAAAGGCCTCATGCCAGATGTCGCCACTGAAGTAAAGAACATTTACGTGGGATGGTGTGAGGGTCCTCGTTTGGCTGACGTTCGCCGATATGCTCGCCATGCTCAGAACCAAGTTGAGACGCGTAAGACAACCAAAAGGGACAAGTGTGAAAAGGAGCTGCATTTGGCAGCCATGACCATGTATTACGCAGTTGGTGTAAACAGAGGACGAGGCCGAAGTCGAAGACGTGGACGTGTGGGAGAGGAGGTCGAAATGGGCCACGCCAGAGCTATGATCCGAATATTTGTTTTTACTGTGGCCAGACTGGACACTGGAAGAAGGACTGTCCACAGCTGAAAAGTGATGAAATTGGGCAAAAGACTGACTGAGGGTGGGAGGCAGGTTCTGGACGTCACGCGGCAGCGGAGCCTCCACTAATGGGTGATAGCACAAACACACTCACACATTTTTCCTGCTCTGTGTAGTGAAGAAACGCTTGCCGACTGTGATTCACGTAGTAAAGTTTTGCATGCTATTTCCGTCCTAGAGCAAAGATATTTCTCTCAGAATATAGGAACTTATGTTCATCAGTAGTGACGTCAGGGGAGTTTGATTGTCCTCCAAAGTTAAGTGGAAACCACGTTTACTGTATGTCTGCATCAGGCCAGGTTGTGAAGGAGAAAATGACAATGCCCATTGCGTGTTGTCACTCCTTCAAACACTCATTTTTGTTATCAGAGTTGTGTCCCATTAACCTGATGGGCTGTGATTTCATGTGTAAATTAGGCATTATTTTAACTTCTACACCAGAGGGTGTTAAGGTTATGTTACAGCCTGACAAAGTTTTCACAGCAGTGCAGTTTGATTCATCGGCACTTACATATGCTTATGAGTGGAAACTTCCCAGCTCTCCTTTTTCACAACAACTAGTGGAAGAAGCAAAAGCGTTAGTTTCACCCCTTTCTGATTTCATGCAACCTACTGATTTGCACTGCACATCACACATTTCTTTGGGGCCTGACAATGACTATGAGAAGAAGTGAAAAAATATGTGCGCCTACTTTATTGGCTGTGTCGCTCACTCCAGAGCACTTCGATTTTTTTAATGTTTGTGGTACTCGCCCTCACATTTCCTTGGCCAAACGTACACACAGGCAGTGACAAGGTGTGGGAGAGTTTGTTGCTACATGTCAGAAAGAAATGGAGTGGACCGTTTCACCTGCTGATCCAAATTTGATGTTTTCTGAACGATTGTCAGCATACAAAAAAACATTTTTGAGTACAATGCATTGTCAAAGAACTGTGGACTTAATTCCTACCACAGAATCACATTTTGAAGCATGTTTTTTATCTGAAACAGATTTGTCTTCGATACCCATGTTGGCTGAAGTGCCCAATGATCTTTGGGCTAAGAGCAAATATGATGTGGGGTTGATAAAAGGCTGTGAACCAGTAATTGTCACCCCTAAATCAGACTTTTGTCCATGTAAAAAACAATACCCTTTTAAGCCTGAAGCAATTAAAGGGATTAAACCTGTTTTTCAATCTTTTCAGAAAACAGGCGTTATTGTTCCTTTTGAAAATTCACCTGTGCTTACTCCATTGATTCCTGTTAAAAAGATTAAAGATGCTGGCCAGCCAGATGAATGGCGTTTTGTACAGGACCTCCAAGCGGTGAATGCTGCAGTTCAGCCACATGCTCCTACTGTGCCCAACCCACACACTATTTTGTCTCAAATTACATCAGATGCACAGTTTTTCTCAGTGGTTGACTTGTCGCCAGTGCACCCTGATAGCCCATTTTGGTTTGCTTTTTAGTTTGAAGGGAGATCTTGGACTTTTACCCGGTTATGCCAGGGGTACTGTGAAAGTCCCACTATTTACAATGCTGCCCTCAAAGCTAGTCTGGATTAACTTCAATCAACCACAGGCTCTGCTCTTTTGCAGTATGTGGATGACATCCTTTTATGTAGTCCATCTAAACAACAGTGTGAAAAAGACAGTGAATCTGTTGAAACATCTTCATTCTTATGGCCATAAAGCCAGCCTTTCTAATTTACAGTTTGTACAGGACGAAGTCACCTTTTTGGGTCATGTGATTTCTAAGGATGGGCGCTCACTTTCTCCTAAACGTGTTGCTGCAGTTCAGATCATTCCTAAACCGGTTACTAAAAAACAGCTTATGTCATTCTTAGGTATAACATCTTACTGCAGGAACTTTATTCCTAACTACTCTTTTCTCGAAGCTCTCTTAGGTGCTCTTATCCATGGTAAAGGCCTCCAGTCAGCTGATCGTGTTCCATGGACTCCTGAGGCTGAATCAGCCTTTAGTCAGCTTAAGCT